>NC_030443.2:10220957-10590957 GCF_001660625.3 Ictalurus punctatus | reverse complement strand
TGGAACAATTACAAAAATTGTGTCACTGTCCAAATACTTATGGACCAGACTGTACATATGTATACATTGTGTTCAACAGTAACAACCAATTCCTTGTATGTGCGAAAAGACATCACCAAAAAAACCCTGAATATATCAGGTGCATCACTGCCTCCTCCTTGATAAACGTACTGCATCCTTGTAAACAATTTTTAAACCCAGTTTTCTGTGCTTTCAGGCCCGAATCTCAAGGCGTGATCAGTGGCACGGTTTTCCTCATCATCCTTTTCCTCTTCATCCCCGTGCCTTTCCTCAGCTGCTTTGTGGGAGAGCAGTGTCAGCGTTTCCCTCATAATGAGGTGAGAGCAGGAAAAAAACAAATTGGAAACCACTTTGTTTATTTAATAAAAAGAAAAAAAAGTTTCTCATTTCTTCTTTTCTGAATTCATACACTTAAGCAGAATATGTTTAATTGCAAACATTGTGTTACAAAGAGCCGGGTTGTCCTTAAATTGTTTACCTTAATAGATAGATATAGGTATTGTACAATTTGTATTTTAGGCTATATTTATTCTAGTGCCACTTTTTTTAACGTTATTGAACTGTTTTACAAATATTTGACTGATGTCACTGATGTCATCTCCTCATTAACACACACAAGATAATTCTGTGTCACTCGTTATATTAATATTACAGATGATTGATTTACATCCTCCCAGGCACGCAGTGGGCACAAACATTTAACTTTTCTTATTTAATTACAATTCTGTATTACTTAGTTTGTTTGAATAAGAAATGATTAAAACAAGATGGGGTGGTGTTGTGTGATTCGAAACGATTAGGAGTCACTATTACCAGTAATATTGTTGATTATTTTCTATAACACATGCACGTGGGCGCACGGTGGCTTGGAGGTTAGCATGTTCGCCTCACACATAGAGGGTTGGGGGTTCGATTCCCACCGTGGGCCTGTGTGTGCGGAGTTTGCATGTTCTCCCTGTGCTGCAGGGGTTTCCTCCGGTTTCCTCCCCCAGTCCAAAGACATGCATGGTAGGCAGATTGTCCAAAGTATCCATAGTATATGAATGGGTGTGTGAGTGTGTATGTGATTGTGTGCCCTGCGATGGATTTTCATCCTGTCCAGGGTGTACCCCGCCTTGTGCCCGATGCTCCCTGGGATAGGCTCCAGGTTCCCCCGTGACCCTGAACAGGATAAAGTGGTATAGATGATGGATGGACGGGCACATTCTTTCAGTTTTTATCAATAGTTGCATTTAATGTTGTGGAAAGTCCACAAAACAAGTTCATTCCTGTTATAAAGAATGTTATAGCAGCAATATCAGTCACCAGCCTCTCTTTTTCTTTTTTTTCCATCCTCTCCTGAAGTTAATACAAAAAAAATGCATCCTGCTCACTTTCCCATGTCGCAAAACTTCCCCATGCTTCAAAAAATATTTTCGTGTAGAGCATCTACCATACAAATCCTTGTGAATAAGTTGTTTATATTGAAATGATAGCATATTAAAACCAGAGCGTGAATATGAACCTGTGACTGCTGTACCGAGCTGATGTCATAGAAACACCTTCTGACCAATCAGATTATTATTATTATTTTTTAAATATTTTTATTGAAAGACATGGCACATTGGGAAAAAAACAAACAAACTTCAGTACACTGAGAACCACATTTATAAAAGGAGAAAAAAAGTTAGAGATTGTTTTGTATATCTCAGTGAATCAACAAATCAAATAAATCATAAGAAACTAAATAAAGTATTCAAATACATTTGACTTGACATTAAAAAAATGTCAACGCATTTTTCAGTGTTATTTGAGGATACCAAAGTAATGAACACTTAATCGCTTTGGTTTTTTATTACTCTTTTTTAGAGATCGACTGATATTGATTTTGTTATAACCGATACTGATTATTTGCATGTTTATGTGCCCGATAACCGATATGCAGAACCAATATTTATTTCTTGTTTTACTTCTGTTTTTGACAATGATAACAACACCACTGAACTGAACAAACCGTTATATTTATAACAGTTTTGTCAATTTCACTTCCTCCTTGCGTACAAATCAAAACTCTTATATATACAGCAATAAATAGAGGAGTCTGAAAGAGTGTTTTAAAAAAATCAAGTGCACTGTTATTAAAGAGTTTTTTTTTTTTTGTTTTTTTTAAAATAAAAGCTTCGATGAGGTATACAGATTTTACATGACTACATCTCGATTTCTTAGCAACAACCCGCTTAAACTACGTATCAAGCATTTATGTAACACATTTAATTACACACATTAATGGCTGTTATGTTAATTAAAGCAAAGGAAGTATACTTTACCTGCGCACACTGGTCTCTCCTCAGATTCAGTGCTACAATCGAGGTCCTGCACGCAATTCTCAAAACACCCACAGGTTGGCGCCATTTATCTGTAGAGCCAATATTACAAAACTGATAACCGATTATGGAAAAACGCTTAAGTATCAGGAAAACCGATTATCGGTCGATCACTACTCTTTTTACCAAATGTTCTCATAGAATCTAAAGCATTGTTCCAGTTCTATTGTTGATTTTCCTATTGTTTAAAGTTTGTGGAGCTGATAGGTGCGCTGCTTGCCATCTGCTGCATGATCTTCCTCGGCTTTGCTGACGATGTGCTCAACCTGCAATGGAGACACAAGCTGCTGCTGCCCACTATGGCCTCACTGCCTCTCCTCATGGTCTACTTCACCAACTTCGGCAACACTGTCATAGTGGTTCCCAAACCGTTCCGAGTCCTGCTGGGGATGCACCTCGACTTGGGTTAGCTGACACTTCTATGTCTTCAGTGTGTATCATACTGTATAACTCATAGAACCGCTGCTTCTTGTCTTATGTGTCGACACTGTTTAATATTCTGAAAGTGCAGCGATGTTTGTTATCCTGGTTTACTAAGGATTTGCATTTGCCTTGCCCTACCAGGTATCCTGTATTATGTATATATGGGAATGCTGGCTGTGTTCTGCACGAATGCCATCAACATCCTGGCCGGGATCAATGGCATCGAGTCCGGGCAGGCCCTCTTCATCTCCGGCTCCATCATCATCTTCAATGTACTGGAGCTCAATGGTGAATCCCTGTCTTTATATTGCAACAACCAAACTAGCCATCAGAAAAATGAGTATTGTTTATAAAACACGGTTCTTAACCATGGTGTGTCTGTCATTAGTAGTTTCATTACTAATATAGCTATTAACATGAGAAGTAAAACTATAACAATGCCATCATCAAGAATATAATGAGCATAGTTACTATAAGATACCATAGAAAACCCGTTGTAGTGTCATTGCGACATAAATAATATTATAATTCACCATAGTGTATCATAGTAAAGTACTGGGAATTACTGTACGAGAGTAGAGATGGAGGAAAATCATTTGATTATTGAGCATCTAGTTATAGTTAAATAGAACGTATTGTCATAGATATCATGCCTAACCTATACAAAAAGCATCCTATTGTATTAACTGGCCTAGGTTATGTCAACCTTTAAAAAAAATTTGGAGCATGATCATTAAAAATAAGCAAAAGCTGCTGCACACACAAAGGTGCTTACGAGGCTGAAGTAGTGAAGTAAGTTTGCAGAGAAACTGTCGCATGTGAGAGCACTTCAGTTCAGCGAGCACTGAGCACTTCCTATCTCCTCACTCATCAAGGTATGCACTCTCAAATCAATTAAAGTAAAAGAGACTTCGGGTGCATCTCAATCAGCTGCCTAGTTCAGTAATCAGGACACTGATCAGGGAGTCGGCCATTATACGGGGGGAAAAAATCCTTCCAGTGCACTGGAACGTTCGCTCCGTAAAAAAAAAAATCCCACAATGCACCGCAAAAACCAGGGAGCATCAGTATGTTCCCTTACTGGAAATGATGTCATATTTTCTTAAGCCTCTCAGCTTAAAAAAAAAACGGGGGGACACAAGGTAGCTTGTTATTGTCGTTATTGCTCTCAAATGATAACTTGCAGTACGTTAGTGAATTTTTAACTTTATTTGACGTTCTATATACGGTTTGTCTGAGTCTAATGACTTTTAAGTGTTTAATGATTTTTTTTTAAAAATCCACTAGCTAGTGTGTGATCCTGATTGAAATACCAAGACACACACGCATGTGATTAAGCCAACAAATTTATATGATACATAATGTCAGAAAGATATCGGTCCTGTCTGTTGTTGAGAAACACCAGTGGTAAAGTTTTACAGCAGGAGTACGTAGTCATGTCACCGGAAATTGAGTCGTCAGTGTCCCAGTGTGTATCGAGCCAGGGTCCTTACCAGTGGCCCACCTCATGTACACGATACACCGATTCACGACCTAGGGAGCTAACTGAGACGCACCCATGGCCTTTCAATGATAAACAAACGTGATCAGTAATGTTTATTTGATTTAGTATTAGTTTTCTGACAGGTAAGACAAGTTAACTTGAAAATGTATGCTTTATGGTTTATTTGAACTTATAGTTTTGATAAGAATGTGCTATTATTATTATTGTTGTTATTATTGCTATGTGAGTAAACACTGTGGAAATAAAAATTTCTTCATTTTTTAAATATTCATTTATTTATTATAAGTCCGCACAGTTACTGGCACAAACCTGCGCTCATTCTAAAACATAATCCTGTCTAAAGTAACAGATCATTTTGTGACTTTTGATGATGATTGATACCCCATGTAATCTCAGCCTAATAATAAACAGATTGGTAAATTGTATTAGCATAAAAGAGTATTTAAATTGTAACCATCTTTTCACATGCAATCTCTCCTGCAATGGATAAAACATACTCTTTGAAAAAAAAAAAAAAAATATATATATATATATATATATATATATATATATATATATATATATATATATATATATATATATATATATATTTTTTTTTTTTTAATTAATCTTCATTTTGTTCTATCATAAAACCTCAGCAGGATGTGTTTCTCTTGTTGTTCATGGCTTCCATGTGTAAACATATTATACAGAAAAAAAACAAACATGCACTTTATGTTACAGGAGACTACAGAGATGACCATGTTTTCTCTTTGTACTTCATGATCCCGTTCTTTTTCACCACGCTGGCTCTCTTCTACCACAACTGGTTAGTTTGATGTCTTTTCCTGTATCATCGCATACAACTCCACACATTTTATTGTGGTATAGAACAATTAGAGGAAGCTCAACTATTACTCTTTACTCCTACATTCAACGTTGTTGTGTTTTTGCTTTCCGTTAGGTACCCATCGTCTGTGTTCGTAGGGGACACGTTCTGTTACTTTGCTGGGATGACATTCGCTGTGGTTGGGATCCTCGGCCATTTCAGCAAAACCATGCTGCTCTTCTTCATCCCTCAAGTCATAAACTTTATCTACTCTTTGCCTCAGCTCTTCCATGTAGTTCCGTGTCCCAGACATCGCCTGCCCAGGTACTGCAGTCATTTTTATTCGTTGCTGCTGCAAAGCTTAATTCGTCAAGAATAAACATCACTGTTTTTACAGGAAATGTCAAGCAAACACATTAAAGCTACAAAATCAAATGTATGTCTCTTAATAGAGACATGTTTGGTGTCTTTAGTTTTGCACTGGACTGACTAGGTTAATACAAGGTTAACACATAACGCAAGTTTCTTTTACCCAAAGTGTACTCCATAAATACAGTTACAATCAAAATGATTAAACCCCCATGACAAACACTGCTGTTTGCAATGAACAAATCAACCAAAAGCAATTGAAATAGTTCAACACAATGAATGATTCAAGTGGTTTCTCCAGATTCAACTGAAAATGCAACATGTGCATGCTCAAATCATGTCCTTTTTGGTTCTGATTACATTGTTAAGCTCCTAAGGGCCGCATTTAAAAGTGTAACCGCACAATCATCTGAAATACTTTCCACTTTCCAGTTCAATTCCTCCTACCATGTGTGCAGAATAATAGCAGCCTGCGCTGAGGAAAAAGTGTCCAAGATGGCTGCCCATATTGCTCCAGCATTCAGCTACACTGTGAAGTTTTGTTTATGTTTATAGATTACAGTACGTCACACTGTGTCTTAAGCCACATCATCAAGTCTGTTTGACATTACTAAAGAACTAGATGAGGTTGGAGGCATTTATTTATAGGAAATATTTTGGTCAAGATACACTTCCATGACTTGTATCAAGTAGATATTTTTTGCTAGTCTATTCCACTAATGCTGAATGCAGGACAGTCTTTCTTCCTTCAATTTAATTTCATGTAAATTTGTTTTATTCGAGCTGATCAGTAAAACGAGGGCATTTATGAATTTGCCGCAGGTTGCAGCACGACAGCGGAAAACTCGGGATGAGCTACTCGAAGTTTAAACAGAAGGACCTTGGCAGGTTAGGACGGCTCATACTGAAGGTAAGACACTGTACACAATCGTCTGTATATGAACTCGGCATCCAAGCTCTGTTGTCATACAGTTTGTTGACCCGTGAATAAAATGAATTAAGAATGAGGATGCAGTTTTTTTTCTTGTCCTGCAGGTGGCAGAAACATTATGGCTGCTGGATGTGCGCAGGGGTCAGGAAGGAGACGATGAGTTTATCGAATGCAACAACATGACCCTGATTAATCTAGTGCTGAAGATACTCGGGCCCACCCATGAGAGAAACCTCACAGCCATTATGCTGTTAATACAGGTGAGGGTGAAAGTCCGATTGCTCTGTATCACCTTAGGGTCCTGTTCTCATTTCATCTCCTTTATTGTTGGTTATACTACAGCGCTGTTGGAAGTCTTGAATCTGATTGGTCAGAAGATGTTTAAATGAATGCTATTAGCATCCAAATTCGGTGAACAGAGTAGGAATTAATGCACTATATGTATGTGCCCCCCCCCCCCCCCCAAACATAAATTAAATTATAATTTTTAATCATTTTTAATACTTGGTTGAAAATCCTTTTGCACGTAATGACTGCCTGACGTCTGGAGCCCATGGACGTCACCAGATACTGGGTTTGTGGGTGATGCTTTGCCAACTGAAGTTGTCTTCAGTTCCTGCTTGTTCTTGGGGTGTTTTGTCTTCAGCAAGTGAAATGCATGCTCAGTTGGATTTAGATCATGTGATTGACTTGGCCATTGCAGAACATTCCACTTCCTTGCCTTTAAAAAGTCTTGGGTTGTTTTTGAACAAAAACACAGTGAAGTGAGATCCAATGAGCTTTGAAGCATGTGGCTGAATCTGAGCAGCACATGTAGCCCAGTGGTCACCAACCCTGTTCCTGGAGATCTACCTTCCTGAAGACTTTAACTCCAACCATAGTCGTGCCCACCTGACTATCTAATCATTGCCTTAAGAAGTTCTTGATCAACTAAAACGGGTGTGTTTGATTTTGGTTGGAGATGAAACCTGCAGGAAGGTGGATCTCAAGGAAGAGGGTTGGTGACCTCCTGATGTAGCTCTGTGCACAGAATTCATCTGGCTGCTTTTGTCAGCAGTCACATCATCAGTAAATACAAGGGAACCAGTTCCACTGGCTCATGTGTACATACCCATGCCATCAGACAACGTGGTCTGCTTTGGAACATGAGCAGTTCCTTACTTTCTCCATATTCTTCTCTTTCCATCGTTCTGGTACAAGTCGGTATTTGTCTCATTTGTCTATAGGATGATGTTCCAGAATTGTACAGGCTTTTTTTATTTTTTATTTTATGTATTTATTTACATTTTTTGTAGCCAACTCTAATTTGGTCTTCTTGTTTTTAAGGCTGAGGAGTGGATCATGTTTTGTTGTAAACCCTCTGTATTTACTCTGGTGAAATCTTCTCTTTATCGTTGACTTTGATATAGATACGCCAACCGTTTGATGTTCCTGAACTAACCAGTGCATTCTTTCTTTTTAAGAATGTACCATATAGTTGATTTGGCCACACCTAATGGTTTTGCCACCTCTCTGATGGGTTTGTTTAGATTTTCCAGTCTAATGATGACTTGCTTCACTGATAGTGAAAGCTCTTTAGACTTCATATTGAGAGTTAACTGTAACGGATGCAATTGATACACTTGAAATCAACTCTAGACCTTTTAGCTGCTTACTTGTAAGTGAAATAATAAGGGAATAACGCACACCTGGTCATGAAACAGCTGAGCAGCCAATTACTTTTGGTCACTTCAAAAGGGGGGACCACATATAGAGTGGTAGAATTCCTACACCATTCACCTGATTTGGATGTAAATACCTTTTAATTAAAGCTGAAAGTCTGCACTTGGATTACTTCATTTTGACTCCTGTATACCCTGGTAGACAGCTAAAATAGCAATCACTTTCTCAATGTCCAAATATTTATGGGCCTGACTGTATATGGTGGTCAGTAAATGAATTAAAATGTGTTATTTAGCAAAAAAAAAAAAAAAAAAAAACATTGATTTGGGGAAGGTTTCTGTTAGGAGACGTTTATTTTATAGAACATTTCTAGAAGGATTTGAACTGTCAGTGATTGTAACACTCGGTTATGTTTTCCACACAGGAGAGTTTTCAAGGCAGGGGAGTTTGCACTCTCCAGTTTCTTAGTAACTTAACAAGCTGCATTATTTGTTTTATTAACTTAAGAGAGTTGTTACGAGAGGAAAAAGAGAGGCTGGTGAGAGAACTGTTTATAGCAGTATAACACAAGTGATAACAGGGACTAACTTTTTTCACAAGTGTAACTATAAATGGATGACTTGTAGTTCTTTAATTAATAAATTGTAATCGTTGCCCAATTATTGTGGTCTAAGAGGAATAAAACACTTAGGGAAGTGCTGTTATTGGAAAAAAATCAGTCTCAAGGCAGTAACAATAACTGCTTTGTGCTGTATCATATCACATCAGCCTATTGTTGATTATTTTTCTATATTGTTTTCTTTGTCTATTACATTACGTGTAATATATTGTGCTTTATTATTTTAACCATTGATAAGGGTTAATTGTCTCACACTTTACTCTTTCGCACAGGTTTTTGGGAGCGTCATTGCTTTTGGAATTCGGTATCATTTGGTTCGGCTCTTCTACGATGTCTAGCAGTAAGCCAAGAGACTGCATAGGAACAAGAAGACAGCTTCTACTTCCCTTTTTTTTTTTTTTTTTTTTTGGAAGAGAAAACAAACCAAAAAACATTAATAGTCATGGTGGATTAAAAGTCTGCTTCTATTCCCACTTACACAGGGGATGTGTTTACAATCCACTTACTCTTACTACAGGTTCACTGGTCCATTGTAGAATCAGTGTCTTGGTTCTGATGTTATACAGTGGAATAAATTCTGTCTAAACGCTTTCGGGAAAAGTCCATCTGGCTTTCAGGGAAAGGACACTGCAGGAATGTACTCAATAGAAACATTACTAATCAGATTAAGGAAAAGGGGTGTGAAGTTTAAGTCACTGAAGCAAATAACTCAGTCTTTACATTGATATCTGCAATAATTTCTTTGGCTTAACTGGAAGAAGGATACTAATTTCATTATTTTTGCACTCGAATTGTCCAAACATGCAACTTTTAAAAAGAAGGTAGAAGTAAGCCTTCATACCAGTTACCTTCTATGACCGAATCATTATGGTGAAGTTTTGAAATTTGAATTCTTTGGGTTTTTATTCTTCGTGCTCCAGTGTTGTAAATGAAATGCCGAGCAGCAGAAACCTAAATATGGGATGGTGGTTAAGTGAAGATGTTCTTTACTCTTTCTGGTGTAAAACATGGTGAATACTAAGCTATTATATGCATATCTCTATTTTTCTTCATATAAAGTAACACTGAACCTTCGATGGACATGCATATGTTTGCTACGGGGTGATGTATGTATCAGAAATGATTTATATACTCGCCTAATAGAGAGGTTGATTTCAAATTAAAGAATTTTAAAACAAGTTTGTTTGCAGATTTGTTTTAACATGTGACTGTGCTTATTACTATTTTATATGGTGGCACTTTTGAGCATGGGATTTAATCAACAGATTATATTTCATGGTCAGGGCTTATTTTGTGGTGGGATTGCAAGGTGAGGTCATTTCCCCCCATGAATTATTTTTTTATTTCCCCATTTTAATGACTGGCATCGCACTTTTGCACCCAGTTTGGATTAAAATATTGCCAGTTTGTACATAACATGTCTGTTATCAAGGTTTCAATTCCAGCGATTTGAGAAAACATCGAATTGCACTAAATGTATTGGGGAGTTATGTCAAGCTGAAAGTTCTGATCAGGATAAAGCATCAGTAATCTGTTGAGGAGGTGGTCATGTAGAAATTTGAGTTATGTAGATTTTTTTTAATGATATTGAAATATATCATAATATAGATCATATTGTAAATATACTATATATTGTGATTTTCTTAACTACATTGCATCACATTAATTAGGAAGAGATACTAACTGGTTTATGTGGTGTTTTCTTATGTTGGTTGATTTTTGCCAGCTGTCTGTGCAACATATACATACATACATACATACATACATACACACACACACACACACACACACACACACACACACACACACACACACACAGACATGCATACATACATGCATACATACATATATACATACATACATACATAGGGGGAACAAATCAATGTGACCAAAGCACCCCAAAATACCAGATGTCAGAAATATAATCTATCCTCACAATTCCATGCATGGCTGTGTATTACCCAAGGACAATAATAATAACAAATGCCCTGTGTTTTAATCATTAACATTTAAATAATATTCATTTCAAATTTTACAGACATATTTCCTTAAATAGTTCCTTCAGAGGTCCTGATAGATTTATTAATGAATGAAATGAGATTGAATGTATGTGATATGCGCATACATATCATACAAATTTCACTTCATATGCATTTCCTGCTAGTTACATTGCTTTATTGCTGCCTGTTAATTCACATATTCATTATAGCCTATGTATGTACTGATTACATTATTTTAAAAAAAATCACTTAGCCCATTTTGCATGCTGAAAATTGTTCTAATTATTATTCCATGGCACTGTTAAATTCTGACATTAGTCAAAAAAAAAAGGTTCACAGCAGAGCACTGTATATTAGTGTACATAGTAAAATCCAGTGTTGAATTAACACCTGCAGTGTTTATTCATGTTCAATTCGACACACATGAAAACTGAATGAGTTAATTAAACATGCTAGGTGTTAATTCAACACTGGGTATTTTGCTGTGTATGTTTGTATATGTATACAAGTGTCTCTGTAGTAACAGGGTCTACGTGCGCTAGCATAACTTTAGTTCTTCTTTTTATACGACTAGTTCCAGTCCACTAATTTGGTTGGACAAGCAGGTTTTCAAGAGTGCTGATATTTATTATAACAGCAATGGTGCATTTCACGGTTTGTATGACTCCACTTGTCTGTGTTCGGTACAATTCTAGCAATAGTTTGTTATATTTAAACTATGACTACACTTACTCTGTGCTGTCAGTCAGTTTAAGTTGCAGCACACATCAGGGACTAATAGTAGCATTGAGCTAAAACACTGTTGGAGGAGATAAGTACAAGATGAAGGAAACCAAAAAAGAGACAAACATATAGTTAATAGATAAATAGATAAACAGAGTGCTAATTCAAGTGTTTAGTGGTGAGGTAGGTCTTCAGCCTCTGTTTGATGACAGCCAGTGACTCAGCTTTTTGGCATTTAGAGGAAGTTCATTCAACCACCTGGGTGCCAGGACAGAAAACAGCATTGATGCATGTCTTCCTTTCATCCTGAAAGATGGTGGATCCAAAGAAGCCATGCTAGAGATAGTGTGGTGCAGAGCAGGATATGATAAGTGTTTGGTTGGCACTTATCCATGTTTGGCTTGCTAGGCAAGCATCAGTTTTAAATCTGATGCTGACGACTACATAATGGTGATATGGGAGAACTTGGGAAGGTTCTGGATCAGTTGCACAGATCGGATAGTGCGCAGAGACGAGTTGCTGTAGTCGGCTTAAAATGACGAGACTGAACAAGCAGCTGAGTGGCCTTTATGTATAGAAATTCCCATATCCCCCTGGATGACTGAGTCACTTTGGTGCTGTGAAGTTAGAAGGACAGTTTGTTGGTTGTCCAGAACTGTCCAAGGTTGCAGAGTGTCTGAGGGAATCTGAATGGCATAACAGGTATTAAAAACTCAGAAGCAGCAGCATCTGCCCTCACCAACCGAAAAGGACCCAGCTCTAATCCTTGTGGGACGCCAGTGGAGAGTCTGCATGGAGCAGATGTGGATCCCCTCAATGTCACCCTCTATGAGCATACCTCCAGGTAAGAAGCAAACCAATGCCATGCTGTGCCAGGAATTTCAAGACTCATGAGGATGGACAGGAGAGTCTAACCTAGCGCATGAAGCTTCTCAGTAATGATCAGAAGGGCGGTTTCTCTGCCAGACTGATTAGGAACTTGGAGGTTATTCTGAGTAAAATTCAAAGGCAGTTGATTGCATACAGCACGTTTAAGAATTACACACCACATTGCACTAAATGTACTGGGATTTTTTTCTGTCAAGCTAACGTTCTGATCAGGACCAGCACTAGTGTTTCTTCTGAAGGAGTTTTGGGGTTTATTATACTGGAGTGTTTTCTTAATCTGGGTGCATGATGTCTTAGTGGTTAGCACTCTGGAGTTTGGGGTTTGAATCCCACCACTGACCTGTGTGCATGGAGCTTGCTTCGGAGGTTTCCTCCAGGTACTCAGTCCAAAGACATGGGCTGTAGGCTGATTGGTATTTCCTAATTGTCTGTAGTGTGTGATTGTACTGTGCTGGCACCCTGTCCAGAGATAGGCTCCAGGCTCCCCTGTGACCCTGTGTAGGATAAGTGGTATGGAAAATGGATGGGTTTTTCATGTCACATTAATTAGACAGACTATCTAACTGGTTTATATGGTGTTTCTTGTGTAGGCAGATGTTTAAACATCTGGCAGCTGTCTGAGGGGTGACAAATCAGCCCAATACTGGATGTCAACATACTACCCTCACAATAACGTAATATTATCCATCCATCCATCTTTTATACGGCTTATTCTACTGGGTCACGGGGAACCTGGAGTCCCAGGACGCCCGCAGCACGGGAAGACACACACACAGGGCCAGAAATACACTGGAATGGCCAATCATAGCGCAACCAGTGATAAAGAGGCGAGAACTTGAGCCGCCATCTTGCTCAGTGCTACATGGAGTCCATAGTTACTGGCAGGATGGCGTCAGATCACATGTACCCAAGGAAAAAGCCCAAACTGAGCCAAGGGGCACAGTGTTTTGACGTGAATTGCTATAATTATCGCAATCAGCAAGCCAAAGAACACGGCATTACATTTCATAGATGAGTATTGTGTCATATTAGGTTGTAAATCCTGTCCAAAAGGCAACACAGTACCACAGACACAGTGTATTTGCATGGACATCAGACACGTCACATTGACATAGGCAGTTTCTATGATCTTCACTTTGTTTGGTCAGTTTTTACTACAGTACACAAATCTACGATATTTTAAATGAAATTGGTTCTTAACTTAGGTAGTTTCCATATTTTCAGTTTCCCAAACAAAGATGTACACACAGAATACAGATGTAGTATTCTGCAGTTTATCCCACAGTCATTGTATACAACATATAGATAAGATGCTTAAGTACTAGGATGGAATTTATTGAAATAGTACACTTTTTTGCAGTCGTGTGTGTACAGCTGGTCTCATGTCAGGAATTGAGGTTGTTCGGGGCCTGATACGAGATCTGTTACAGACCTGAACCTTGAGATATATCCTTATGTACAAATTTAGCCAAGATCACATTGAATTATTTTTCAGTGCGGTATGAAGTTGTGGTAAGCAAATTATTATAATTTCATATATTCCATGTTTATTTAATGTTGAATTTGGAACTTAGATTTAGAATTTCAATTGTTGTTATTTTAACATTTGATCGTTGATTTAAGTTGCTATATTGATGAATGGTATATATACATATACATACACAAAGGAGGATATCTGCATAACGTATAATAACGTAAGTATAACCATAAGATACTAAAACTGTAATGATAAGTGTCATTGATAACAATAAACATTTACAAAGGAGAGACACTGTTATAAGAGGTGGTATAGTCTAATTTATTAACAGTACTTGAAAATATCCTGAATTTTAGTTTTATAATTCATTGGTGATAATTGGTAATGTACATCATATATAATGATTTTCAATTTTAAAAATGTAGAAAATTACAGATATATATTTAACATACATATAACACATGAACCTATAACCTGAATCATAATTTCTAAGAGGCTGGTGTAACAATCCCACTGCTGCACATTTCAAAGCCATTTAAACATCTGAGCACAAGCTGTTGGGCCCTAGCCCCAGGATCATCAGGGAACTGCACATCCTTTGGTGATACAGACCTGGTACAGGCAGGATCCAGCAAGGATCCTACCAAGGAAGAGTGTCTTCTCCCATGTCCAGTACAGAGTCTTGTCACATATTGGAGCCAGGTGTGTGTTTGGAATTGGCATGGCAGACCATGCTGCTGAAACCCAAGATGGCATTGACAATCATACCATCTACCTGATCAGGCTTCTGGTAGAAATATTCTGCACTCTAAGACATTATCACATTGCCCGACTTCAGAACTTTGGATTAAATCAATCAGTGAGACAGACCCTGAATATACACTGTATATACACTAATTTAAATGACGGGTTTTACATCCATTTTTGCATGTGAGTACTGATCAGATGAATATCACAATACAACTTGGTTTCATTTAACAATATGAACGTGAAAATAAAAATGTGATGAATACAATAGCTAAATTTAGTCTGTAAAGTCACTTGGAAGGTTGTATCACAAGGTAGTGACTGAGAAATGTGTGGGATTTTTGTCTGAATGTTTTGAATCTATTGCTTATTAACCAACCCTGATGGCTTGTATTACATAAGTTAGTCTCTTTTCCTAGGTCCTTGAAGTATATACAGATATTCTGTAATTGCCCTCCATTTTCAAATGTTAGACATTGTCATGCAAATCATGACAAATCATATCAGTAATGAATAATTTAATAATATGCACATTAGTAACAGCATTTATAAATACTGATGTGTATTTATGCATATATTGATAATTTTTATTATATGTACATATTATTTGAATGGGTGCTGTTGAAATCGCCAACGTGACAAAGGTTGTTGATTAATTTCCTATAATAACAGTGCTGACTGCAAAGAAAACCACTGATTAATATTAACGTGCTCGTTCTAATATTTTATTGTTTCCATAGCAACAACTCATTCACATGGACTTGTATGATGTTCCACATGATCGAATGTTATTAATAATAATTAAAAAAAAAAAAAAAAAAAAAAGGATTTAAAAACGTATTGTTATTTAACACATCACAGTTCAAACCGAGCGTAAAGCCGCGTCCATTATGTTGTGTGACTTGCCTCATGAGAAACGGAACGCTTTAGACGACGCGTTTACGCAGGGGAAGAATATATTCAGCGGACTGAGTAGGCCAGTCCGATTGGCTCGGATATCAAGGGGCGGGGATGTGTGCGATTCGTTTGTTTGTTATGGGATGCAGAAAGGAAATGTCCAAAGTAGTGGTATGAGGTGAGCTGTTTTGCACAGTTGGACAATATTTAAACGATTAACCACATAAATAATACAGCGGGAAGTGTCTCGCTTCATTTATAATCAGGGCGTAAACACAAAATCCCCTACAATAGAGCCACCTGACCATGTTTGTGCGAACTAGCCTGCTAGCTCGTTTTGTATTACGGCAATATAATACTGCAGGGCGTAACCTTTTTTTGTATTTAGAAACAATTCGGTTATATTTACACCTGATCTATAAGGTGTTCTTGGTCTAGGTGAAATGATTTGGTTTGTAGATAATCTTTGTATACTGTATGTATGTCGCAGTAAGCACTATTACCAGATTACCTGCATAGTACTGTACATTAGTTCACATTAGAGGTGGGCGATATAGCAGAAATGCTGTGTTACAGCTGTTGCAATACATCATTTTGTGTCTTTTATGAGCAGAGAATCGATTTTAATGTTATTTACGTTTAACGTCCACGTACTGTATGTGTATTAAACGATTTAACCTCCACTCAGCCTCGTGTTACTCTGAGTGTGAATGGAACCGGTGTTTCTGCGCATGCGCGGTTAAGTTTTACACGCACATTAAATTCACACTTCTTTATTTATTGCATGCTGGATTGTTTTTTTTTATTTGTTTGTTTTCTTCTTCTTCTGATCACGAGATCATATTAAATACCAAAAATATGCTAACTCTAGTTTTTATTGACATTTTCAAAGAAGAAATTTCTCATTTTCACATTTGTGGTGGCTTGGCTAAAGTCTCGGGGTTACTGATATAGGGGGTCGGGGGTTAAAGCCCCAGCACTGCCAAGCTGCCACTGTTGGGCCCTTGAGCAAGGCCCTTAACCCTCTCTGCTCCAGGGGCGCTGTATCATGACTGACCCTGCGCTCTAACCCCAGCTTCCTAACATGCTGGAGTATGCAAAGAAAAGAATTTCACTGTGCGTATGTATATGTGATCAATAAAAACTCAGTATCATTATATTTGTGGGCTACTGTTTTATGAAGACCTACAGTATAAAAGCACATCATGGTTGGACAGTTTGATAAGGTAGGCCAAATTATTAACGTGTACCGACGATTCCTGTGATATTTCAGAAATCTGTTGTTGAGCTGTGGTTGATAGCATATTGTCATAGTTCACATTGAAGTACTTTGTGTGTTCCAGATGCTTGGGCAAGGTTAACATCTAGCTAGTCACTAAGTGATGGCTCCAGTAGGCAAGCGCGCCCTCCGTAGAGAGGAGTTTGTGCTTGAGCTAGCTTGTGAGTGGGGCTCGTGCCAGGAGACATTCGGTGGGATGGAGGAGTTCTGTCAGCATGTGGAAACTCATTACCAAGACCTCGCTGCAGAGAGCGAGGACCCGGATATACCAGGTATGTACACGTGAAGTGAATAATATTATCTCCTTACAGTGGCATCTCTCAAGGGGTGGGATATACAGGTGTGTCTCAAAAAGTTAGAATATCGTGGAAAAGTTTTTTTTTTTTTTTTTTTTTTTTCCGTAATTCAAAAAGTGGAACTTTCATATATTCTGGATTTGTTACACATTAAGTGAAATATTTCAAGTGTTTTTTTTTTTTTTTTTGGTTTTAACTTTGATTATAACGGCTTACAGCTCATGGAAATCAAAATATTAGAATAAAGAATTTATAATACAGAAATGTCGTAGTGTGGCATTCCTATTGTCAAGCCAGTCCTGAACCAGAAACAGGAGTGTCTTACCTGGGCTAAGGAGAAAAAGAACTGGACCTTTGCTCAGTGGTCCAAAGTCCTCTTTTCCAGATGAAAGTAAATGTTGCATTTCATTTGGAAATCATGGTCCCAGAGTCTGGAGGAACAGTGGAGAGGCACAGAATCCAAGCTGCATGAAGTCCAGTGTGAAGTTTCCACTGTAGGACTTGGCACCTGCCCACAGTGCCAAAACTACTAGTAACTGGTTTACTGGCCTTGGTGTTACTGTGCTTGATTGGCCAGCCATCTTGCCTGACCTGAACCCAATAGAGAATCTGAGAGACTCTAGACCCAACAATACAGACAAGCTGAAGGCCGCTATCAAAGCACCCTGGGCTTCCAGAACACCTCAGCAGTGCCACAGGCTGATTTCCTCCATGCAACACCGCACTGATGCAGCAGTTCATGCAAAAGGATTAAAGCCCAGACCAAGTATTGAGTGCATAAATTAACATACTTTTCAGAAGGTCGACATTTCTGTATTATAAAATCTTTATTCTAATATTTTTACAGGGTCATGGCAGGCCAAGGCTCATTGATGCGCATGGGGAGCAAAGGCTAGCCCGTCTGGTCCGATCCCACAGAAGAGCTACTCTCTAATGGCAGATATTAGATTTCAGCAGGATAATGTACCCTGCCACACTGCAAAATTGTTCAGGAATGATTTGAGGAAGATGAGAGTGAGTTCAAGCTGTTGACTTGTCCTCCAAATTCCTCAGATCTCAATCTGATCATGCATCTGTGGGATGTACTGGACAAACAAGTCCGATACATACAGGCCCTACCTTGCAACTCACAGGACTTAAAGGATCTGCTGATAACATCTTGGTGACCTACACCACAGCACACCTTTAGAGGTCAGAGGTCAGGTTGATGGGTCGGAGCTGTTTTGGTGGCATAAGGGGGGACCTACACAATATTAGGCGGGTGGTTTTAATGTTATGGCTGATCAGTGCTCTGTGGGTACTTTCACACTGCAAGCTGAAGTGCTGCATTTGAATTTAAAGATCAGTGATGTTTTTAACATAGTTAATTCACATTTGCAAAGCAATGACGGTTATGGTTAGAAGAGCATGGCTGACTAAGTGACACTAAAGAACGTGTGGAAAAAAGAACCGTTTAGTTTCAGCTCATGTCTTTTTGTTGTAATTCATGTCATTTCTGTTAACTGCTGAACCACAGAATACATTTGCATTTAATAACATTACAATGCACAGACTGTGTTTACATGAGCTTGGTGAAAGACAATCTTTGATAGATTTCAGCATCGGCAAGATTACAAAGGAATCCAGTTTGCACTATTTCAATACGAACACACATTTGGGATCGGAACCCATCATTATTTTACTTATTGTCGCTGTTTAATGTAGGTTGGGAGTTTGACCACCATGACCTCAAGCTACTGGAAGAGACCTTTAAATTCAGCAGCACAGTGCTACCACGTTTTTAAAATATTTATATTGCTTACTGCAGATGTGGAGCACAGCAGATTAATCACAGTAGCCATCCTGCTCGCTCATTCCATCGAGAAAGCATCGTGTTACACACTACCTGTCACAGTAGTTTCTTTCCATGCGTTTCTTCTTTCTCGTCCAAAGTATCTAATGAAAAAACATCTCAAGTTACACCGACTTATAGCAGAGTGCCATTTAGGATTCAGTGACAAATTCAAGACATATTTGTGTTCAGATCACCTGAGACGGAGTGATTTATTTTATTTTCCAGAGGACGTGCACAGCTGCCTGTGGCAGGACTGTGGCTTCTGCTCAGTGGAGTCTGATGGGGAGATGCTGAGGCACATGCTCTTTCACTGCTACCACGCTAAGTTGAAGCAATGGGGGTTGGCTATGCTCAAGGCTCATCCGGACATGGGTGACTGTTCAGTGGGTCTCCAGAACCGCAACATCGTGCCTGAGGTCCAGGAGAGCTTCCTCTGCCTTTGGGAGCATTGTGATGTGAGAGAGAGTGCGCTTTTGTGTTTAAAAAAAAATGAAACTTATAATACCTGTAGCATATGTGTGATTACCAAAGTTACCACAATTACCACATTGGCTGTGGCTCAGGTGGTAGAGCGGGTCGTCCACTAATCGTAGGGTTGGCGGTTCGATTCCTGGCCCACGTGACTCCACATGCCAAAGTGTCCTTGGGCAAGACACTGAACCCCAAGTTGCTCCCGATGGCAAGTTAGCGCCTTGCATGGCAGCTCTGCTACCATTGGTGTGTGTGTGTGTGTGTGTGTGTGTGTGTGAATGAGAACCAGTGTAAAGCGCTTTGGATAAAAGTACTATATAAGTACAGTCCATTTACCACAGGCAAGAGTTGCGACACTTTTCAAAGTGCACACTTTCAAAAGTGTATTTTAAGACTGTGTGCCGTTGTGTGTACTGTATGTTTGTATAGAGACAAGATAGTGCTGCTGCAGGTGCTTATTTAAACTATGGAAAAAACCAACAACATTATTCTACTGGATGATTGCATGTCGTGTTTTTTGATCTTCACAGACGAACATGGATAACCCCGAGTGGTTCTACAGGCACGTGGAGATGCATGCACATTGCCTACAAGTCAATAAGGAGAACATTCTGTTCTGTGGCTGGAAAGGTAAATAATCCTAATCAACACAGTGTGAAATATAAGTGTTTGGATGTTGAGTGTCATATTTTATATACATCAAAGTTTTAATAATAAAAAAAACAAAACAAAGCAAAGTGTGTAAAATCCTGCACAGATCAGTTCAGACCAGGTGAGGCCTAATATTCCAGTGAGCATACGTTAACACTCCACTGTCAGAGACTGCAGGTCTGATATGCCACTCAACTTGATAGTCAATGACTTTGACTGTGGTAGGGATGTTTGTACCAGATTTGAGTATTTTAGAAACTGCTGATCTCCTGGGATTTTCACGCACACCTCTAGTGTTTACATGATGTGAAACAAAAAAACAACCAGTAAGAGACAGTTCTGCTGGCAGAAACACCTTGTTGATGAGAGAGGTCAGAGGAGAATTCCTCTAGGTTCCATGTCTGTGAACCAAGAACAGGAATCTGAGGTTACAGTCGGACGGACTCACCGAAACTGGAGATCAGAAGAAGACCAGCTACTGTATTTTTTTTTTCGGGGGGTTCTCAGTCTTTTCAACTGTCTAGTTTCAGTGAGCCTGTGCCTACTGAAGCTTCAGATTTGTGTTCTTGTCTGACAGGAGTGGAACCTGATGGGGTCTTCTGTTTCAGCAGATCTGCCTCAAGGCTTGAAAAGCCATGCTTTCTGAGATGCTCAGTCGACGATTACTTTTTGTTTTGTTTTTCATACCATTCTGTACAAATGAAAATGTACAGGAAGTCAGCAGTATCTGAAATACTCAACCCAGCCCATCTGGCACCGACAAAAAGAAGCAAACATTAACTCAATCTCTTGAACTTTATCTGTTCTATTCTGTGTCTTGAACTGTATTTATTTTGTATTTATTCTATGTATTTATTCTTAATCACAGTCACCAATTTAGGATACGTCCAAAATTGATGCATTTTATAACACAAACATTACAATTAAGCAAGTAGTAGCAAATATTCCTACTTATCTGATGATTCTGCTATACACCAACCTTTAATGAGATTGAAAGGTTCTGACAAATCCAGGTGATCATCTGAACTGACAGTTTAGTATATTCAATATAAACAATCTTTTTTGCTCTGATGTGACAGCTGTTTGTCGTTTTTTTTTTTTGTTTTGTTTGTTTGTTTGTTTCTTTTCTTTTTTTCTTTTTAAGATTGCGAAGCCTCGTTTAAGGGCCGGTTTAAATTGCGGGAGCATATGCGGAGTCACACTCAGGAGAAGCTGGTGGCGTGTCCAACCTGCGGTGGAATGTTTGCCAACAACACCAAGTTCTTCGACCACATCCGACGACAGACCTCCATAGAGGGTAAGGGATGTGACGGGATGACGTGTAAGGTAGCAACAAATATAGTAATGTTTATGTAATTAACAAGCATTTTATGGTGGTGTTAGGTGATTTATGCATATTTGTTTCTTAATGTGTTGATAAATCTTAATTTGAACTCTCTTGTCGCGCGCTACCTTTATACTCAGTTATAGATTCTAAAGAATAAATAAATAAAAT
The DNA here is from genome assembly GCF_001660625.3 of Ictalurus punctatus. Lineage (NCBI taxonomy): Eukaryota > Metazoa > Chordata > Actinopteri > Siluriformes > Ictaluridae > Ictalurus > Ictalurus punctatus. The sequence goes on along the minus strand of NC_030443.2, from coordinate 10,569,499 downwards.
GAAATCATTGATGATGGAAATAATAACATTGCCTTTTATCGCTTTATCTCTTATCTTTATTCCTGCACGCTGGTCTCTGCATAGGACAAAGGTTTCAGTGCTCTCACTGCTCAAAGCGCTTTGCCACTGAGAGGCTGCTGAGAGACCACATGAGGAATCATGGTATGTCTGCTGTGTGTGCATAGACTTCATCAGCTCCAGAATTATTGGCACCCTTGGTAAAGATAAGTTGGAAAAATGTGCTTTTAGTTAATTAGCTTAATCTCGCACTGACAGTACATCAACTTAACTGAAGTAAATGATTGGCACCCCTGCATTTAGAAATGATAAAGTTGGGGTTTTTTTTGCCCCAGAGAAACACAACGTGGGAAGCAACATTTACATTTATTCATTTAGCAGACGCTTTTATCCAAAGCGACTTACAAATGAGGAAATACACACAAAGCGATATGTCATGACATGATTATTGTTTAACCAGTCCCCCATTTTTTGGGGACTGAGAGTAAAGTTAGCATTTATTTAGACTTATCCTTAGGGGCGCAAATAATTTTGGGACATGTGTTTTAGAGAGAATCTAGTTCTATCTTGTTAAAAAAGTAGTTCTAGTTAAACCAAAGATTCTCCTATTGTTTGAGTGTAAAATCTGAATTATTATGTGTACGGTTTATTTTATCACTTTTATTTTATCGCTCATTCTGTGAAGGGTGCCAATAATTCTGGAGGACAGTTGTGCATTTATCTGTATTTAAATTCACCCTTCGCTTTATTAAACATGTTTTTTTTTTTTACTCAAGATGAACAAGATTAATCTCATTTTGTGAATTGGCATACACACATTTGTTTGTAAATTCAGTGTTTATACATCAGGCCTAGTTTGCTGCTCATGGGATGTGTTCTCTCTCTGAACAGTAAACCATTATAAGTGTCCGCTGTGTGACATGACATGCCCCTCGCCATCCTCTTTGAGGAACCACATCAAATTTCGCCACAGCAACGAGAAACCTTACAGCTGTGACTACTGCGAGTACAGGTACCAAAATGACTTGTGGCCTCTCTATTAACAAGCGCCAGCATGCTTCCAGTAACACAGTGGGTTAGGGCTCTGTTGGTAAAAAACAATAATAAAAAAGAATGCTTGATAGTTTTATTGTGGTTGTATCTTTTGGCAAGGCTTTCTATCCAGTACTGTGATAGCAACTCTGTTCTTATATGCTCTGAGCATTCTGAGTACTCTAAATAAAACTAAGCATGGCACTGAAAGTGACGCAGGCCGAAAGTTATTCATGTCACGTCATGGACTCAGCAGTATGTTTTGAATGTATTGGTATGTTTAAATGTATTGGTATAATCCAATTTATTGTCTGTGTAGGATACACTATGTGGCAAAAAGAATGTGGATGCCTGACCAGGTTTTCTATGAGATTTTGGAGTGTGTCTATGGGAATTTTTGCCCATTTAGTCACAAGAGCATTTGTGAGATATGGCACTGATATCGGGCGAAGAAGCTTCCCTGCTGAAATAAAAAAATAGAAACCCTCATAGAATTTGTAATGGTTTTAATGATTATAATGGGAATAGTATTGGTTTTAATGGAGACTATAACGTCCCTATGGGTCTCTACTGGTAATTTGTGGCCTTCTATTGGTGGCAAGTTATGTACCATTAAGGACCGATGACCCTAATATGTTCTACCATTTAAAAGAAACCATTTGGTAGTGGTTTTAATGTTTAACAGTTGATGGTTTATAATGGTATCTGTAGTGGAAACCCTTAGAATTTCTGTAATGTTCCAGTTCATGCCAAAGGTGTTCAGCGGGGTTGCGCTCAGGGTTCTGTGCAGGTCACTGGAGGTTTTAAACACCAGACATGTAAAAACCATGTCTTTATGACCAAACCATTACCTCACTTTATGCACAGTCATGCTGTGACCTTTTGGACTTCCCCAAAATGTTTGTCACAAAGTTGGAAGTATAAAATTGTCTAAAATGTTGTGGCATTAATATGATCCTTCACTGGAACTAAGGGGCGTTGACCAAACCCTGAACAACAACCCCAGACCATTATCCTTCCTCCCCCAAACTTTACTGTTGGCATTAGCATTCTCCGGGCATCTGCCAAAGCAAAATACGCCTGTCGGACTGCCAGATAGTGACGCATGATTCATCACTCCAGGGCACACATTCCCACAGCTCTAGAGTCCAGTGATGGCGTACTTTACTCCACTGCAGCCAAGTGTACATCTGCTCAGCCATGGAAACCCATTTCTTGATGCTCCAGACACAGAGTTCTTGTGCTGATGTTGCTTCCAGAGGCAGTTTGGATAGGTGGAGACGGAGGATAGGTGCTTTTTACACGCTACGAGCTTCAACACTCAGCCAGCCTGCTCTGTGGCTGATCTATTGTTGCTCCTAGATGCAGATGATACACAATAATAGTGTTTACAGTTGACCGGGGCAGACCTAGGAGAGCAAAGATTTCATGAACTGACGTGGCACCCTATGACAGTGCCACATTTATAGTCACTGAGCTCTTCAGTACGGCTCATTCTAAAGCCAGTGTTTGTCTATGGTGATTGCATGGCATGTGCTTGATTTCATGGACCTGGTAGCAATGGGTGTGGCTGAAACACTTAGTAGGGGCAAACACATACTGTACTTTTGGCCATATAGTGTAGTTCTACATTAGTATGAGCTCATCTGTGTGCTTTGTGCGTGTTTCTTCAGCTGTAAGAACTTGATAGATTTGCGAAAGCATCTGGAAACGCACAGCAGCGAACCAGCCTATCACTGTGACTTTGCTGATTGTGACTACTCCACCCGCTCCATGCACTCTATCAAAAACCACTACAAACGTGTACATGAGGTGAGCCAATCAGATACCTACAGGAGCATACACGACTTGAGCTTGTTATTTAGAAGCAGCCACTATAGGTCTTTTTAGAATAGCCCTATGGAACAATCTATCAAACAAAATGATCTACATGTACAGCCAGGGCTCTAGCTATACATCTGCAAGGTGGACTAAAACAGGTAATTGTGTATGGTAAAGTGGCCAGTAACAAGGCAGGCTGTCTGGATTGCAACTTCATAGCAGGTAGTAGTATGGCAGCTTTTAAAACCCTTGATCATTTGTTTAATCATTTGGTAGAGTTTACTGTTTAAAAGGTAATGATTGGTTTGTTTGTGTGCATGTACACACACTCAATAAATCGGTTGTGTTGCATTGTTTAGGGAGATTACACTCCACGGTATAAGTGTCATGTGTGTGAGCAGTGTTTCACCAGAGGGAATAACCTCACTGCACACCTACGCAAGAAACACCAGTTCAAATGGCCTTCAGGGCATCCCAGGTTCAGGTATAAACACTACCTTTCTCTTACAACTATTTCTAATTTCTACATTTTTTAATATCAGATTTTACCACAGGAAGACTCGAATCTGTGTGTGTGTGTGTGTGTTCTATTTGTCTGTCCTTTAGATATAAGGAGCATGAGGACGGCTTCATGCGGCTGCAGCTGATCCGCTACGAAAGCGTAGAGTTGACTGAGCAGCTGATGCAGGAGCGACAGGGCGATGGAGACAGCAGTGAATCTGTTCCTCAGACAGAGTCAGGGGAAACTGAGCTCCCTGTAACTGCAGATGAGAACACCAAAGTGGTCACAAGAAGGGATCGAGAAAGAGACTGCAGAATGCAAGAAGTTCGAGAGAATGTGTTGCCGGACCTCACAAGTGGCGCTTCTTCCTCAGAGGTGGATTCGAATAGGGAAGAGTCTGTGATGCGACAGTTACAGGACACCGCTCAGAAGCTGGGCATGGAGGTGGTCTAACCCCATATCTCCCACACACACACATACACACCCCGGCCCCAAATGAAATGAAACGAAGTCCATTAAATAGAAAGAACTTAGTCAAAAGCACAGGTCCATTGCTTATGTCTTATGCACTAGTAGAACAAAGTGAGTGGATTTCTTAGAAGAAACGTCTTGGAGTATGAAGCGAGAGTGTGTGAGTGAGTGAGAGATTGAAGAAACTTACTTTTTTATTATTATTTAATTTTATCTCAGGCCTGAGGCAGTTTGGACGGTTCGTTTCTGGATCCCGTTCAGCACACTGTACAGTTTAGCACAATAGTTGGTTTTGGTTTGATATAAAGGTGCCGTTTGTACAGTGTTTCTGGACATACAGTGATCATATAGTTTCAGAAGGACCTTAGAGATTCCCTTAATCATGATATCCGTTCATTAAAAGTGTAATTTTTTTAGTTTTTTTGTTTCAGGCTTTTGTTGACCTTCAAGCGCAGGTTGTTTGGTTGAAGAAACAATTGCAGTTCACCTCGCAGGCCACTCTAAAAGTTACAAACTGCTCCTTTAATTGGAAGCATACTACTGATTAACTCCAATAACACCTTTTCGGCAGACAGTGCAGTACGGCAGGGAGCGGTTGCTAATCTGAATTCAGAGCTATTTCTACCCTGGTGACTGTTCCCATCACATAGCATTATCTCTGATATGTAGGGGGGAACGTGTTCTCTGGAGATTATGGGGTGGTGATGTCATTCTCCACACAAAGGTAATGGTACTTAAACAAGGTCTGGCTTACTTGCTCTTTGGGAATGAGGACACTACTAAAGTTGTCCCGTACTGTTCATTGGGAAAAGAAAGTCTAGCTAGGTAGTGTTATTTCAAAATGGTGGTTATCTGACTTGAGTAAGAATTACATTTGACCTATTGATGATCTGCTCCACCGATATGCCCTTTCTGGTTCCACTGGTACTGTGACAAGTAGAGTAAGCAAATTCTTCACATATATTTAGTTATGGGATCACTCATATGATAATGTATATAATGACTTTCTGTTTATTAAATTGCTTTCATTCGTTTGTATTGAAACGGAAAAGATATCACATGTAAATGGATTTATGGCTTTAAAATAATATCTATTACAAGAAAGCACTCACATTTCTCTTTTGCTTCTTTTACATTATTTCATTTTGGGGCTAAACTCTTCAATGACCAAGATGTGCATCAGCAACTACTAGGTAGCTAGTATCAAGAAGAGAGTAAATTACTGATGTAATGATTACTGTGTTCTTTTTTTTTTTTTTTCTTTTTATTTATTTACTTTTTAAAATATAGCAAAAGGGTGACTGTAAACGACAACATGGCGGCTAAAATATGTCATCAGGATTTTTCAGGTGCTACAATTTTAAGAATATTATATAAATTTAAGAATAAATTTATTTCTGAATATGTTGCTCCCATTTTTTCATATATTTTATGAAACAGAAGGTTCCAGAGTAGACATCTTAACCAGAGAACACAGCATGTAGAATAGCTAACTTGTTCCTCCAGGTTGGCTCTGTTTACGGTGAAGTGTACTGCAGTCAGCCCCCCCCCCCCCCCCATCTGTATTTGGCTTCATTAATATTTCATTTCTAGACTCTGTGGTGAAGCAAGTTTTTAACAATTTGGGAAAAAAGAATACTTTGCAATGAGTCAAAACAACACAAAAACATCTGTTTCCTATTTTCATTTAAAAAAAAAAAATTCATGAACGTGATGTACACAGACTGATTATGCATTTGTTATGTGGAAAAGCACAGTGTATATTGTATCCAAACCCTTGTTCTTATTTATTATTTGAAAGATTTCACACTTTTATTTTATGCTTTGGTAAGTTTCAGATATTCATCTTGTTGGATAATTGGCTTTTAATCATTATCTCTCATAAATATGTTTTTTTTTTTTTAATGTTATGTTTTAAATTGAGATGCTGTTGGTATGTAAAACTTGCACATGACATTTGATTTTGTGAAGAAAAAAAACCAACCTCCCCTTTGGCTTGTTTATATCACCAAGGCCTTGGCACAGTCTAATTGCTCGAAACTAAAACCTGAATATCAAGCATTCTAAATTTAACGCATGACATTCTCATTTGGGTCAATTCTGGAGCATTTTATACAGTAATGAGTTTACGGTAACACACGGGCTGAATCACTACAAGTTTCACTATACAGCAAATTTTGAGATACCAGTTACATTTCTAGCTCAGAATTTGGATTTAGTAGTTTTCAGAGGATACTGGTTTCATGTGATTCGTTATAAATCACAATGATTTGTGAATCAAGTGTGTTTCCTGGCTACTTTACTAATCCATCTTATTTTATTTACATTTCTTAAATGCTTTTATCCAGAGAAACAGAAGTGCTTTATTGTCTACAATCTAAGGATGCATAAGACACACATCAGAAGTCAATGTAAATAGACAGCAAATGTAAAAAAAAATAAAATAAATAAAAATCTGTAAAATGTAGATACTTTTAACGTAATGAAATATAAAGTTTCTATACATCAAAATATATGTCTATAACTAGCAGTAAAAAAAAAAAAAAATCTAAATCGGCTCAATATTTGGTGTGATCACCCTGCTTCAGTTCTCTCAGTTCTTTTCTTTTATGGAAAATCGGCCAAGCAGAGTTTAAAGCATCTTGGAGAACCCGCTGCAGTACTGAGAGCTTTGTCTCACACACAGCTCTGATTATGTTTTTACATGAAGAGTCTTCTCTTACTTAATAGCCTCCTTTCTTTAATGACGTACAAACATTTTCTCAGTAAAATTAATTTTTGAAAAAGAAATGTTTGGACATTTAAAATCTTAGATTTCTCCACTGACACATTTGCACCGACCTTCTGCAACATAAAAAACACCTGCCTAATATTGTGTAGGTCTTCCTTGTGCCACCAGAACAGCTCTGATCAGTCAAGGCGTGGGCTCTACAAGACTTCCGAAGGTGTGCTGCAGTGTCTGGCACCAAGATGTTCGCAGCAGTTCCTTCAAGTCCTGTAAGTTGTGAGGTGGGTCCTCCTGCACATCCCACAGATGCTCAATCGGATTGAGATCTGGGGAATTTGGAGGCCAAGTCAACACCTTGAACTCTTTGTCATGTTCCTCAAACCATTCCTGAACAATTTTTGCAATGTGTCAAGGCGCATTATCCTGCTGAAAGAGAGCATTGCCATTAGGGAATACCGCTGCCATGATGAGGTGTACTTGGTCTGCAACAGTGTTTAGGTAGGTGATATGTGTCAAAGTAACATCCACATGAATGCCAGGACCCAAGGTTGCCTTCTTTCCATAGTGCATTCTGGTGCCATCTTTTCCCCAGGTAAGTGACTCCCATGATGCAAAAGAAAGTGTGGTTCAGCAGACCAGGCCACCTTCTTCCATTGCTCCATGGTCTAGTCCTGTGCTCATGTGCCCATTTTAGCCACTTTTATTGGTGGACAGGGGTCAGCATGGGCAGTCTGTAGCTGCACAGCCCCATAAACAAAAGCTGCCTGTTCTGACACCTTTCTGTTGTAGCCAACATGAACTCTTTCACCAATTTATGCTACAGTAGCTCTTCTATGGGATCAGACCAGATGGGGATAGCCTTCGTTCCCCACATGCATCAATGAGCCTTGGGTGCCCATGACCTTCACAAGACCTGAAGTTGTGGAGATGCTCTGACCCAGTCGTCTAGCCATCACAATTTGACCCTTGTCAAAGTCGCTCAGATCCTTATGCTTGCCCATTTTTCCTGCTTTCAACACATCAACTTTGAGAACTGACTGTTCACTTGTTATCTAATATATCCCACCCCTTGCCAGGTACCAGAGTAACAAGATCAGTGTTATTCACTTCAATGACAATGTTATGGCTGATCCGTGTATACATAAACCATAAAAACAAACATTTGAGGCAATATTTATAAAAGAATTAACAGGTACCCATGACTTTTACACTTACTGTACATTAGTTTACATTAAAGGTGTGGTCAGTGATTTTAAAGTCAGATTATGTTTTAGATTTTTGAAAGGTTTCCCTTTTGTTTTGACAATCTCAAAAAGTATCAGAAAAGAAATGCTGGCGTCTGGCTCAGGCTCTGTAAACAGGAAAAACAATTCAAAACAAATCAAAACCATGAACATCCATCCAATCAGTCCAAGACAGTGTCACTATTTCCCTGTATATACGTTATGTTGTCTGACAGTTTAGAACATTTACACTAGCATGCAGGCTTTGTAGCCTTGTTTAGGGCATGACTTTGAATAGTGTGAACACTGGACGGAATCTGTTTGGATTTAAAGGTTCAATGATTCGGCTTCAGTGATTATATTTTTAATTCACTTATTAAGACACAGAAGGCTGTTCAAATTCTTGTCTCTTTGTAGGGTGTAGGATTTGACCTTCTCCATATAGTAGCGAAGGCTGGTTTATATTTGGAATCACAGCTTTAAATGTTGACAGCTACAGATAGCCAGTGGAGGGAACATGGCAGTCGAGATCGCTTTATTTTAATAGAAAAAATTAAGGAAGTAAAGAAAGAAATATAGTGTATGGTTTAGAGAGCACTTGGAAGTCTTTGTAAGCCCGTGTGGCAGATAATCCGTTCTGTCCTTAAGTTCTTCATGTCACGAAAGACACACTGTTGACTAGAGCATAGAGGTCAAATGAGGTTACTTTTTGTGTAGTAAGCTTATATGGGACCTAATTTTTTATATATATATTTAGGTGATTATATACATTAGTTATTATTATATACTATTCCCAAACTTGAGTAGCCTTTTTGATAAAGATTTGTATGATAAAGATTTGTGTGAAGATTAGTGTGCTCACAGAGCTTAGTGTAGCCTAATTGGCTCTTAGTCATGCTCTAGTTCTTACTCTGCAGGTTCCAGAGAGTGGGTAGAAACCATTAGCTCATAGCATCTTAAGCTCCTTTCTGATCAATATATTACCACATTTGGGTACAGATTGACAGGAAAGAAGGATTAGCTACCTGGATGGCAGAGAGTGGTGCAAAGAATGAGCGGAGTAAATTTGGATAGAGAGGGATAGAGTTCTCAGTGCAAAGGCAGAGGATATCTGTTATCACTCATTCACACTCTTCTGATCATGAGACCTAGAGCATTTTTACTTTTGCTCTTTCTGGGGTCAGCGTCTGGGATGTCCACCTTACGTCCAGCTGTGGAAATGAATGAAATAACATCAACGGAAATGACAACAGGAATGACATCAATGGATGAAGACCAAGGGAGCGGTAAAATATTTTATGTTAGGATGATGTTCATTTTTCAAACAAACAGGCATCTAATTCAGCACCTAGCCTTCCTTTAGAATAGTTAACCTTTCAAATGATGGCTGAGGTTTTTAATGTACAGTATATTAATGTGGACCAGGATTACTCGAAGATGAGCTGACAGAAATATACTGGTCTGGGACAGCGCCTTTTTGTTTCGGAGGATGTAGGGGACGACACCGGGAGCTCAAGAAGGACGCGTGTGGAGATTCAAGTTGCTGCTGGCTGGGTTACAAGTCTCTCTGCAGGGGTATGTATTACTGTTTTATACCAAAGCACCGTTGAAATCTATATTCTGATTGTATGCGTATTGTTTCCATAGTAAAAGTTCACACTGGGACTTGTCAGGAAGATGCTCCACATACATAGAAGTTTTGTGTGAGCTGTTTATGCAAATTTTTGGAAGCTAGTCTACAGTATCAGCTCTTTGTAACACTCAAAAGTACAACTAACTTTAAGTTTTACAACATTGCAATGTCTTTTACAGTGGTGCTTGAAAGTTTGTGAACCCTTTAGAAGTTTCTGATGTTGAAGTCCTAAAAGTAGACGAAGAGAACCCAATTAAACAAATGAGACAAAAATATTATTCTCTGTCATTTATTTATTGAGGAAAATGATCCAATGATCCAATCCAAATGATCGAATATTGCATATCTGTCAATGGCAAAAGTATGTGAACCTTTGCTTTCAGTATCTGGTGTCCCCTTGTGCAGCAATAACTGCAACTAAATGGTTCCGGTAACTGTTGATCAGTCCTGCACATCAGCTTGGAGGAATTTTTTACAGATATATAGGAATTTTAACAGATATATATATATATATATATATATATATATATATATATATATATATATATATATATATATATATATATATATATATATATATATATATATATATTAACAGATATATAGGAATTTTAGCAGATATGTAGGAATTTTAATAGATACATAGGAATTTTAACAGATATATATAGAAATTTTGGCAGATATATAGGAATTTCAACAGATATATAGAAAATTCTAAAGGGTTCACAAACTTTCGAGCCCCACTGTAGAAGACTTTCCAGTTGCTTGGTAACACAAAAAGCTGCATTCATTTTTTGTCTTACTGGCTGGTGAGGGAGACTGTTCATATCTGTTTCTAATGTAATTGATAACTGGAACGAGCTTATTTTGTGGATATGTGACAACATTGCATGTAACTATAAATAAATAAAATGTACAATGTTTCACTCTTTAATAATTATATATAAATGCAAATAATTTCTAAGATATTTTGGGGAAAAAAAATTTCAGAATGTCATTTACATTTTTGCCAATGCAAAATCTGACTAATTTCTCCATTTTAGGCTTCTTTTTCTATTTTTTCAATCTAGAATGTAAAGTCCATCCCCATCGGTACAAAGCTGTTCTGCCACTTTTCATTAACAAACAATTCAGAAGGCGTACGTATTTCTAACAGAGGTTGCAGGGTCAGTTGGTGGGACGAGAACGCATGTTAACGTTGCCTCACAAGCAGCAGTGGCCGTGCAAATGACAAATTACATCTTTAATTAGTGCACTCAGATGTGGTAGATTAGTGCTGGCAGCACGGTAGATTTCCAGATGCTGTGCTGAGCATCCATGAATGATTAATAAGTGATTTCCTCTGCACTATAGTTTGCAGTACTACTTTTGTGACCCTGTATAAGCTCCAAATACCTAGTCAAATATAACAATATTTCTTATTTTTGTAACCATAGAATAAGGTATGGTGGCTTAGTGGTTAGCATGTTTGCCTTGCACCTCCGGGGTTGGGGATCCGATTCCCGCCTCCACCCTGTGTGCGCTTAGCTTGCATGTTCTTCCAGTGCTTGGAGGGTTTCCTTCAGGTACTCCAGCTTCCTCCCCCAGGTGAATTGGCATCTCCAATTTGTCTGTAGTGTGTGTGTGTGTGTGTGTGTGTGATTGTGCCCTGTGATGGCACCCTGTGTAGGATAAGCAGTACAAAAACTGGATGGATGGACTAACCATGGGATTTCTGAAAACCAAAAGTCCAGGGGTTGGAGCTAACTCCTAACCTTAAGCCAAGATCCTCTAAAGAACACTTATCCAACCAGAAACACACTGAGTTGTCTCCACCATCTAGATATTTGGTTAGACCTTGCCCAGTTAAGGAGCTGGATCAGGTCCGACTCCACCCCCGTTTAATTTAGGTTCTGCAGCGAAAGGTTCTTGTATCACTGTGAAGCTTGCATGCCTGGCTCAGTTGCATGAATAATATGAGCATTACTGAATATGAAACATATACTCTATACCCATGGTCCTCTGAAGGCAGTGATTTTTTAATGTCATTACAATTTCATGGCTCATACTGCATTAGTTTTATCTTCGCATGTTTCTGTCCTGTGTTCTCTTCTGCTGCATGCTAGTAAACTGTGGTCTGCCAGACGTGGACTTTAATGGGGTGGTGTATGGGAATGACTGGTGGGTGGGCTCGATGGTGCGGCATGAATGCAGGTCGGGATTTATTTTGGTTGGAGAACCAACAAGCACCTGTCAGTCTAATGGAAAATGGACTGCTAAGCCATCATGCCTCAGTGAGTATGTCTCTCACTAGACATTCACGATTCACTTACCGAATCCCAGACAATCCATACATTAGATTCTGTATTTAATTCCTATAATTATTCCTTTCATAATAAATCTCATAAATCTCATGCTCTGGGTGTGTTCGACAGGAGTGTGTCGTAAGGGCCAGGTAGAAATCAATGAGCGAGACATTGATGAAGAATGCACCTCCACCTGCCCATCAAAATACTTAGTGTCCATCAAGCACGGCTGTAGTTTCATAGACCACTGCAGGATCAAAGACTCAGGCTGGAAACACTGGTTTACGCGCTGCACCCACTGCGAATGTGATTGCTTCATTCCTTGTGGTAAGTCTCACACACACCATCAATTTTATTAAGTCTTATCAACACTAACCTTGTCTAACTTAGGTCACCAGAAATATTTTATGCTCAAATTAAGATGTCTTTTAGTTTAAATATTTATTTGATTTTCTTCTTCAGCGTCAGCAGGATAGGGGACTTCCTTTTGGTCCCTTCACTTTAATTTTGACTTCATCCTGTGAGTGGTAAATACGTCCACACAAATCACTGAAACAGAACTCATTCCACGATAAGACTGTTGGATGACATCCATAAAGGAGGTTACCTCAAAGTGATCTCGACACTGACTACACAACAAACACACTTTTGAAAGAGACAATCAAAACAACCTTATTCACTAAAAATGGCTTCCTGGCTGCAGACTACATGTAAACTTAAAGCCATTTTGAAACGCCGAGACCTTAAACAGTTTCATAAAACAGTAGAATAAGTTTGTATAAAAGTAAGGGAGGCAAATATGGCGCTATAGTGCCTTCCAAAATAACTTCTAATGTATAATTCTGCCTTCAGTCTTTGGGCCACACCATCTACCCAAATAACACCAAACTATATGTTCACATGGAAAATAACTTGGCATTTAAAGATATGTAACATATTTTTGTCACTTTTTTCTAGCTAACAGTACTTCATATGATATCTACATAAGAATACTGAACAATTCTATGCAGTTTGTGGTAAATGGGTGATTATGGGTATGCAATTTATATATACAATTTTTATACAATTTTAATGGCCAACACTTGCTTTAAAATCTGATCCCTCCTCCTGGCAAGAATTAATCTTACTGACCTGGCCTTTACTTGCTATGGCGTTGAACTCTTAATCACAGTACTTACATAACAGAACTGTTCTATTTCCACCTTGCAATACTGTAAGCTGTGGTCAGGGTTGCACCAATTTAAACCTCTCTGTAATTTTTTGAAAAATGTGTTAAAGTTTTTAAAAATCAGGAGAAATGTTATAGTTTAGGATGATGTGCTACTTTTTTTGTGTTATGATAATGAGTCTTTATTGGTCACATATACACTACAGCACAGTGAAATTTCTTCGCATACCCCAGCATGCCAGGAAGTTGGGGTCATCCGTGATACAGTGCCCCTGGAGTAGAAAGGGTTAGCGGCCTTGCTCGAGGGCCCAACAGTGGCAGCTTCGCAGTGCTGGAGCTTGAACCCCTGACCTTCCAATCAGTAACCCAAAGTCTTATCCGCCAAGCCACCACTGGTGGTTGAGGTGGGGCTGTTTTGGTGTTAAATTACAAATGGTAGGATATGACAAACAATGTAAGTTCTGGCTACATTAATTTTTCTTTATTTCCTAAATAAATGCACACTCTTGACACTCCAGTCTTTTATGGTGCAGCAGCACTCATTACTCACCTCTCTCTAATCATGTATAAAGCCTTGGTTAACGTTCTCTTTTAACCGTACACGCCTTCACTGCCTGTTTTTTTTGCCTCATTAATACATTTGTTATCCTCATGATATTCTTTTTGGCTCAAACATATCCTTTGTTTGGTGGATTTCCCCTTTGTATAAATGGAACCCAAGCCCCTGACAATGACTGAGGAGTACTTGTAACACTTGGATGACCACTAGGATGGCCTCTGTTAGATATGCGATATAAATTATCAAATAAATGGTTGACATGGGCTTCTGTGGTTGTTTTTTTTTTCTTTTCTTTTCTGCCTTTCTTTCTATCAAGACTCATTTTACTCTATAAACTAGATTGTAATATATAAACTAAATTATATATGGTCTTGATACATGAATATTTTTATGCGGGTAGCGTAACTGGTCACATGAGCGAAGCCAGAAAGAAGATATATAGAAGATAGTAGATATATTTTTAATGTTCTATTTTTGTACACTTTTTATGACACAATTGTCAAATCATTGACCACAGGGTTAACACGGTGGCTTATTATTTATACATTACTGGTTTTTGATAATCCTTGTTGTAATTAATTGTATACCCAAAAGTGAAATTATACACTGTGAAAATTCTGTTGATGCTTTGCTTTGGTGCTATTTGTTTGCTCATTTGTTGCTTAAATCTGACAGTCTGGTGCTCTGACAACACCAGGAAGACAAAGAAGATTGTGGTGGACATCAGGAAGACAAGGAGAAAATCCCTTAGTCCTGTGCTCATCAATGGCGAGGCTGTTGAGAGAGTCCCCAGTTTCAAATTCTTACAGAGGACTTCTCCTGGTACACTCTAAAAAATGTTGGCATATTTTTTCTACGCAAACGTTGGGTTAAGCCATTTGGATCATTTAATTGGGTTATTTTATCAGTCTCTACCCAGTTTTTGGGTAGTTTTGTGTAACCCAACCATTGGGTCATTAGTTGGGACATTTTCACTGACAGTTGAATCAATGCATCCACCCCCCAACCCCCACCCTGACGTCTCAGCCCAACTCCTTGGGTCAAACTTAAATGTTTTTTTGACTGCTGGAAATGCCGGGCTTAGTTTGTGATATTTAGGCAGGGAGCTCTTGAAAATGTATTCACTGGAGAACAGTAACTCGGTGAGTGATAATTAACTTTACCTATCGCTACAGCTTCAAAAGAGAATATCATGTACTGCTTCCTCAGTGTTGGTGTTACACTACTAGTGTCATGTGTTTTTGTTGGCTGTGAAATATTGACTGAGGTTATTCTATAATTCTCTGGGTCTGTATCTGATCTGAGGTGCCGAGTTAGGGTTAACTAGCTGGATGCTGTCGCCATTAGGGATGAGTGATGCTAACCTAGACACACCTGAGGGAATAACATTACTTTAGCATACAGCTCACGGTAATGTTAGTTATTCCCATTCCCTTTCTGAGAGTTAACGATAATGTAGCATTACAGCTATTCACCATGATGTAATACAGATAGTGGGTTAATGTCACTTAGATTTAGCCAGTGTTTTGGACAAGGCAAGCTATAGTAATTAACATTAGGAGCATGGTTGGGCCATGTTTCTTCATGTATTCAGTGAATGTTAATACTGGTTAACAGGTGCACACAGTCAGTGGCTAATTGAACTTAGCTAGCTCAGTAATGTTCAGGCCAAAATGTTCTTCACAAGGTTAACGTGACAAAAAAGAGGATGAGGTTTAGGTTATAATGCTTTACAGTATCTCTGTAATGTTGGTTCACATAATTAGGTTGTGCAAAAAAAAAAAAAATGTCGATGAGGTGCTAAAGGCTGGAAAATAAATATTCTCAAGTTTTTCCTGGTGAGTCTACAACGCCATTTTGTTCATTAGGAGAGTGAAGGTCACATTTCCAAAATGACACAATTTGTTATTCTGTAACGCATTTTCTCAGTTGAAGCTCAAAGGCACTTGTCCATATTTTGTAGCTAGTGACTAACCAGCACTCTCTTTGCTCTTTTACAGCTTTTCAAATGGAAGGGAGTGGGACTCTTGTCTTCCCAGATGGCCAAGAGATTTGTACGAAGATGCATCAACTCCAATTCTTACATCTGTCAAATGTTTTAATGATTTTAATAAATGTCACCTAAATTTCATGCAACTGTTTGTTTATTTTGTTATCTTTTTAGCAGAATTTTAGCATACAAACAAATTGCATTTTAAAATAATTTTTGGGGAAAAAGTATAAACACATATCTGTGTTATCTGCATGTTATTTTTAACATCTTTGTGTGGAGATGTATAACATGCAGCATGTGTTAAATGTACTAACACAATTATTGTGACAAAATGTGTTATCCTTAACTAGACATGCAGGTGTGGTAAAAATTAACACATGATTGAGTGAAGGTTCGTATCAATATATTTATCCATAAAACCATTACTGTACACTAGAAAAAGCAAAAATGTGTGATAACAGTCCAGTAAGTATATGACCTTAAATGCACTGCTGTCTTCATTACATTTGGATTACTTGTTTTTAATGCCCACTGGATTGCAAGTTGGTTACTCAGTTTTTTGGATGTTTTAAACATCTCTTTGGTCAAAATCTGACGTTTTCATCTTAAATGTATGACTTGTTTGAGTCGTTTACTTCAAAGTCTATATATAAACACCATTTTAGCAGCTCTAGCAATACATTTCTGAACACCTTCTTGTGTATAAACAAAGGAGAAACCATGTTGACATATTTGTTTATAATGTGGTAGCTTTGACATTTTCATAGGCTAAAAATAACCCTGAAAATATGAACCCATTTATGAAATAAAATCAACCCAGCCTTTTTATAAAAATTAAACTGTCCTTTGGGTTGAAAAACAACCCATTTGCTGAGTTAAAATGAACAACCCAACTGGATTATTTAATTTAACCCAAAATGTGTGCTGTCCTGTATTTAGTTATTTAGTTTTTATGTGAAGATTTAAAGGTACACTTCATGCAACCTTCTATACAAACGATACATGCAAAAAGTACAACAGGTAATAGAGGTTCCACCCCAGCTACATGGAAAGGTCCAGTATCGCTCAGTATACTTATACAGTGAATAAACTGTAAAGCACTGTGGTCTTTATTACACCAATGCAGTCCTAGAGTACTGATGAAGCCTAGTTACTAGCACCCTTTACGCATATAAATGCAAGCCTGAGGAAAGAGGAGACTTTTACAGCACCTTCTAATAATATTCATATGAAGGTGTGGAATTGCCTGAACATGATTTTTTCCCTTTTTTTTCTTTTTTTTTTTTTCTTTTCGCAGGACAGATCAGGAGAGGAAAAGTATGCGTTGCACCTTTGTGGTGTATTTCGGTTTCTGTGCACGGGTGATGTAGGGCGTCGTTTGAACGCGAGTAACCTCGGACGAGTCACCGAAAATAACCCGAGCACTGCAGCATCAGCACCAGCGCATGCGCAGCTGCGCTCTTTAAAGGCACAGCGCCTGTTTCTTTACGTCAATGAGTGTAAGTTGCTGAACTTTATATGTAGATGAGCCATCATAGACTATACAGCTCTCTTGCAATAGCCTACTATAGACTCCAAGGCGCCTATTTATTTATTTATTTTAATTATTTTACTTTATTTCTTTATAAAAATGGACATATTTGACCAATTGTGTTAGGACTAAAGAGAATGTAGCCTATGTGGTCAGTAATTTTGCAACAAGGTACACATTCGAGTATACGTTCTGCACATGCAACTTTATCCCATATTTATTTAGTTGCGGCCATCCGGATCCCATGTCTAAAAACGTGGATCCGCCGGATTCCCCGCCCCTACAGATAGCCTACAATGTTACAAAACACTCATATAAGCCTGTATCTGTGCGCTGGAGCACATACTCATCACAGATCGCATGATGTCATGTCAAGGATATACGTTGTCATATTCCAGGGTCCAGTTACCTGCCGAAATACCCAAATGCACAGTAATGGCATTTCAGACGAGCAGAGCACATGATGGAGCATCCTGGACAGCCGTGGGGAAACTCGAGATCCCCACCTGTCCCGTGACCGCATATGGCACAGCGCCAACCCTCCCTCTGAGCTTTCTGCAGAGATGACTTCTCCTCCAAACCCCCACCCCACCCCACACGCATGCTTCATCCCCTTCTACACCACCTCGCCGACAGGCCTGAGCACAAACCGGCCTGCACATCTGGATCCTTTCACATCTGCACTCACTCATGCAACACTGGGATCGTTTGGCATCAGACGACCTGCTGCTCGCATCCGTAGCGTATACAGCTACTAGAGTGTCAGGACACTGATTTCCCGCGCTGTATACTGGACTGCTGCGGTACCGATCCTGTGTGGATGCTGATGCGGGAAACGGAAGTGAACGCGCCTGTCCTCCGGCAGACTTGTTTACAGAAGATTGAAATGACAGATTGCCTTGCAGCCAGCTGACCGGAATGTAACTTCTGCTCTGATGAATGACTGTTATGTCGACGCGTCCTTCCCAGTCTTTATGACTGTCATGCCTGTTTTGGTTTTTGGGCGTTTTGTCGTATTCTTAGAGATTTTGCGGAATGGATGCCAGATGTAGCTGATTCCTTCAGAAGGACGTGTTGCGGACTCTTTGTGCTTTGTGCGGAATCCGGTGTGATCCATTCGGGCATGTCAGGATCACACGGATATCTATGTATGTAAATAAGAGCATCAGCCAGCTGGAGACGTATCAGTTCATCTCAATTTGACAAAAAATTATATATAAAGGGGGGAAAAAAAGTAAGTTTCCTCACCAGCACCACTCTGTACTAGTGCTGGCGTCCGTCCTTGTGCATGTTTTTATGTTTCTGTAGCTATGTAGATGCTGCATATTCATTTATGTAACATTTATATGATCTTTTAAGCCCTGCAGGGCTCAAATAGCAGGCTGGAGCATAGGTGACCCTTCATAGTGATTTTCTCAGGTTACCATCACTTATCTGTGTGTTTGTTTCTCATTCGATTCATTTAAAGCATCTAAGAAGAGCCACTCAGCCTTAATCACGTTTTGAAAATGTCAGTTTACACACTGCATAAGACTTAATCCCTATGTATTTCCAGTGCAATGATTTAAAGCTATCTCTTTAGCTTGGTGTCTGAGTGGTGGAACAATAAGCCGTGTTGGTGGCCATTCTCTGATCAGAGCTGGATCAGATTTGCTCCTCCCTGTGTACCTGCAGTGACTGAAAGCATCGCAGGGTGATAATGGAAGGCCAGTAATGGCAAGTCAATCAATAATGATGCCTGCTCAGACACCCCACCCTGACCCCTCACCTCCTCACTAGAGAATATGGGATTTCCAGAAACACACACCTTGCCATGAATCTTCAAGTGGAATTATGAAATGTATTGCAGCACGTTCTTTCAGTGGATTCAGGCAAGGTGGATGGGTGGGTTTACTGTTTGTGCATCATGTATAGATTTTCTTGAATGACTGGGTAGCCTGTCATTGGACTGTTTTGGCTAGACTCTGTCTCACAGTCTGAGGTTTTGTTTTTCTCTACTACAGCTTGCATGAAGTGCCACTTAACCTGTAGACATGAGAAAATCTGTTCCAGCCAACCTTCCTTCCCACTGCTTTATAATTACAGTAACAATGATGTCAGAGTGGGGTTTTTTTTTTCCCCAGAGCTGGTATGAGGGGTTTAGTGAGGATTTAAGGATTTAAATGCCACCGAAGAGAGTCTATCTGAAGTTGGTTTGTTGATTGCTTATATTTTTAATCTTCGGAAGAAGCTATGTTTTATTGATAGAGTGAACATGTTAGTCTGGATGATTTAACTGCTGATTTAATGGGATGATGTGCTAGCTGGCAATTTCATGCAGAACCACTCCACAGACAGAGAGAGAGAGAGAGAGAGAGAGAGAGGTGGAGAGAGAGAGAGAGAGAGAGAGAGAGAGAGAGAGAGATCGAGATCAGGTGCTCTTTAGGGCAGCATCAGGATCTGGTTTAGATTGTGCTGAAGCCAAGCCTAAGTGCATTGCTATTGATGCGTAACACTATAACACATTTGATGCCAGGGCCTCTTTGGTGCGGTCAATTGTGTTTTCCCTTCTACTGGCTATTGCTCTTCTTTTCTTTTCACCATGAGATGGAATGTGTGGTCAGACCCTATGAGCCGGCACCATCATTATTATTAATATTATTATTATTAGTCTGGGCACTAGGATAAAAGGTTATTCAAAGAGATTTGCAGCACATTTTCTGATCCTTTTTTTTTTTTAAGATTCATGCCTTTTGTTTTCACATCATGCTTGTGGCCCTTTCTGCTCGCCGTTCCTGTAGCATCCTAGTGCATGTAGAGTATGTGTTCAGTGTTATTCATAAGGTTCTTATGAATCACCACTATGATGTAGGAGTGTAATCGGTGCCATACTTTCACAAAACACTTCCGGAGATATGACCACCGCATTCCCACCTTAAAGCATGGGTGTGTTTGTCTCACAAAAACACAGACATGTATTTTCACTTGTCCTATGAAACTACAACAGATTATCATTGTAAGCAGTGGTAGAAAGAATACATGGAGTGAATGAAAGGAGTAAAAGCATAATCAAAAATGAGTAAAAGTAAATATGTGTTGAAAAACAATTGGAGTAAATTCTTGATTTGGCACAACTACTGTAATCCTGTAAACTACTGAACTTGGTCTGTATCTGAGGATGAATTTTTGACCATTTATGTACTACTAATCAAGTTAGCCCGCCTCTGCCTTGTGTGTGCGGAGTATGTATGTACTCTCCTTGCTTCAGGGTTATCCTCCGGGTACTCCGGGTTTTCTCCCCCGATCCAAAGACATGCGTTGTAGGCTGATTGGCATTCTCAAATTCACCATAGTGAGTGAATGGGTGTGTGAATGTGTGTGTGATTTTGCCCTGCGATGGGTTGGCACTCTGTCCAGGATGTCCTCCCACAGCGTGCCCCTGATCTTCCCTGGGATAGGTTCCTGTCTCCCACGTGACCCTGTGTAGGATAAGCGGTATGGAAAATGGATGGATGGATAATCTGGGGTTTCAGTAGCTTGCCAGGTTTGTTAGCTAGTTTATATTAATTCATACATGTTTCTAGCTACACAGTTAGATACCTAGTGGATGCCACACATATCCTATTACACATATCCTGAGCAGTAAACATATCGAATAAACATTTGGTACCTGAAGTATAGACTTTAGGCAGGAAACCGCTTTATTTTGGTTGAGTCTCGAATTAAAGTTTTAAAGAATTTGCACATAATAGATTTTGATTGGCTTATAGTTTTCCAGGGTTAACTGCATTATTTTTTTTACGCTGTAATGATGATCTAAAATAAATATAGTGAAGTTGAATATTGTATAATTAAAAATCAAGTAAAAGTTAAAGTAGTATGATAATACTTTATTTATACTCAAGAAGTAGCATTAAAGTAAACTATGTACTCAAATACTATAACGTACGTAATTACTTTCCCCTGATTCTAAGGCTGGAGAAGATCATTTGATTGATTTCAGTGCATAGTGTGTTTGTTTTGTATTTGTGTGTTATTTGCTATTTCTAACATCATATTTGGTCTGTAGTGAACTGAAGTTACCCAACTCCTAATTTAGATGTTTTCTTTTGAAAATTTTCATCTAAAGGCTTGACGTCTGGTCATGATAATATCTCATGATAGTATCTGTTGAACCAATTATCTCAATTCAAAAAGTTATTATTTTATTTTATTTTTTGTTTTCATAGTGTCATAGCGAGAAGTCCAAATTAGCACTTCCATTCCATTCAGGACAGAGGATAAAAAGTAGAGAATGTGTAAATATATATTATGTTACCTGGATGATCAACAACTGTTTTTATGTTTTGTGAGTGTTGTTCATGAGTCCCTTGTTTGTCCTGAGCAGTTAAACTGCCCAATGTTCTTCAGAAAAAAACCTCCAGGTCCTGCACATTCTTTGCTTTTCCAGCATCTCCTGCATATTTGACCTCTTTCAAACAGCGGCTATGTGATGTTGAGAGCCATCTTTTCACACTGAGGACAACTGAGGGACTCAGTCAACTAAATTGTCCTATTTTCTTTGCTAATGCCAGTTTAGACTAGTATTGATTCCAGTAGCTAAAATAAATTGTCTAGACAGCAAGTCATATTCTAGCTAATGGTAAATATTGGTTATTTACTTGATATTACTTATTATTAATGAATTAGCAGACTATGTAGTGTTATTCATGCATATGACCAGAAAACTTAATTATGTTTTATGTTAAAGAGTAGTTGCTTTAAAATTAATTGTCTTAACGTTGTAACAGTTTTAGATCATATTTAATGTGTCATATATCTTACACATGAAATGACATTAAATTAATTTCAGTTAAAACATTTATTTTTAATACTTGAGTACGTTTAAGTAGCGCCTTGTTTACTTTCACTTGATCCTTCCACTTTTAATGAGTAAGATTTTGACTAGCTGGAGATTTTGGCATTTTTCTAACTGGATTAGAACATATTTGGGTGTAAATTGTTTGTACGAGCATTTACACAAGAAATTTGGCATTCATGAAATCCTGTCATTACGGAAAACCGTTAACATCCTACTCATGAGCCTGGGTGTGTGTAAATGTACGCAACAGATGTATATCTAAAATGATCGACTTCAAATCATAAAATTTGCATGGAATGCACTTATATATGGTTTATGCTGTCATGTTTAAATTGCTTCTTTTTACTGCAACTTACAGTGTAGAAGTGCTTTGTAGTCTCTACCAAAAACACACCCTCATACTAGTTCATTAGGTCAGGGACTTCGAATATCGTCAAGAAAAATGTTATATTATTGGTATTAATTAAATAATATGGAAAAAAATAATTAAGAAAGCATGCCAACTCAAACCCCTAAATGAAGACAAATAAAACTAGTCATTTAATTATGACAAAAGAAATGCTGCCGTATATGTGGAGGATGGGCCGGTCTGTCTGCACATACAGTAGCTGTAAGCTGTAATCAAATGTCTAAGCTGATGGAAGATGTAGTGCACATCTCTCTTATAAGGAAAGAGATGTTAAACTACCACTTCTGCCTTTCTGCCTTTTCTTTCCCCATTATTAATCATGTTGTGTTTCCCTCTTTACGCTTGAACTTTTATGGTGTTGTGTGGGTGTCAGGAAATACAAATGAGCTGTGTCAAGGAAAATATTAAATCAGTTTGGCTTATGTAAACATTTACTCTTTATTTAAAAAATTCTACTTTCTACTTTTACTTACATTATTCTTAAGCATAATCTCTTATTCTCTCAATTCTATCATCTTATTTAGTTTGGTGTTATATTGAACTTCCAGCTCAAATTAGACAGTGTTTAGTGGGTTCTAACAAGCTGAGTCTACCTTGAGTAATAGTCAAGAATGCAATTCTCAAAAATGATTCCATACCAAAGCTAGACCAAAACTAAAGGGATGACATAATCAAAGCAGAGATAGGAACGCTCATTATGTCATACTGAGATTGTGAGCTTGCCCAATTATGAGTAAGGCTCAGACAGCTCTCTGCTTCGTGTACTATCTTCCTCACACTAGTTTTGTGTTCCCGACCTCACCAATCTGAATGCCAACAGCCATTATAATTATTGTTTTTTGTTTAAGGGAGTTGGATTTATTGAAATCTAAGTTGGATTTATTAAAATCTAAGATCAATATGGAAAAATATTCTTTCAGGATGGGGAGCATTTGTTTAGAAGAATTGTGCTGGTAATTGAATTGTGTTTAGGTGTTTCATTCAAACACCTCAGAGTTGTGGTTCATCACATATAATGAAAAATTCCAACTCTCATTAGACTCCTCGTTTATCATTTTTTCTTCTTTGATTCTTCATGACTTCACAGCTGTGGAACTGTAAGTGCCGAAGAACTCATTATGCTTTTTTGTTTCTACTTCAGTGCAATATATTTATATTATATATGATATTGCCATCACACATTCACCAAATCATGATGTTCAGATATTATCCTTTAACATAGTCAATCTCTCTCTCTCTCTCTCTCTCTCTCTCTCTCTCTCTCTCTATATATATATATATATATATATATATATATATATATATATATATATAATCAAAACTTTGACCCAGAGGGGGTTGGGTGTTGTGTTATCATATGATCTCTGTTCCATAAATTGTAGTTGAAACTAGGAACTAGATAAAAAAGCTGGGAACTAGAAAACAATGAACTAGGAAAAAAGGAACTGTGAATATATAATATGGGAACCTGGGAACACAGGTAATCTTAATTAATTGCTGATTATAATATGAGGACTTGCGAAGAACATAGGCAACGTTTTAAAGTGGCTTGCATAAACATACACTCCTCTTATTTGTAACATATTTCTACATTGAAAATAAATAAATAAATAAATGTTCTCATTGCACAAGTATTCTCCCCTTGAAAACCCCACAAAAGGAGTTCTGGTACAACCATTTGTGATCAGAAGTCACATAATTAGTTTTGCAAACTATATTGATCTCCCCTTCTTCGGTATTTTGGGGTATTTTGTCTAGATTAATGACATATAATCCTAGTTAAATTCATTTCAGGTCAAAACATATAAAAGGTCAAGGAGGTGACTACTTATGAAAACCACTGTATTCAGGAAGAAAATCAGGAAGTGAGAAACAGTATAAATACAGGAGTTCCATGTAACAATGTGATCTTGTCAACACGTTCTTACTGTATGCCTATGTTACAGGTTGCTGGTATGGCTGAAAAGCCCTCAGAGCCAGGGTCGGTCTCCATTCCCATGGAAGTGACCAAGCGGACGGAAGGAGCCCCTCCGGATGCAGCCATGTTGACCCACCTGAAGAAAGTGGAGAACCATATCACAGAAGCGCAGAGGTTTTCACACCTGCCCCGGCGCTCGGCTGTAGACCTGGAGTTCACCGAGCTTTCCTACACTATTCATGAGGGTCCCTGCTGGAAGAGGAGAGGTACTGAGCCTATAGATCTGAACACAGTTAGGAATTTTACCGTGTATATAATTAAAGTTTTTGTGTGAGTTTGTATGTGGAGTTCTCCCTGTGCTGTGGGGGTTTCCTCCGGGTACTCTGGTTTCATCCCCAGTCCAAAGACATGCATGGTAGGCTGATTGGCATGTCCAAATTGTCTGTGCTGTGTGAATGTGTATGTGATTGTGGCCTGCGATGGATTGGCACCCTGTCCAGGGTGTACCCCGCCTTGTGCCTGGTGCTCCCTGGGATAGGCTCCAGGTTCACCACGACCCTGAAGGATAAGCGGTATAGAAAATGGATGGACGAATGGATGGATGTTTTATGTGATCTTGTTTTGTTTTTGAGGCAACATTCCTTGATTGGATATTTAGTGTTTGGGTTTAGTTGAATTCTATGAAACACTTAAGATCCAGTGAAATTGTATGATTGAATGATTTCACTTTTTGTCTACAACATTAGTTGAATAGATATACTGATTATAAAGGTGTGGTGATGAGGATTCTTCAAACAGATACGCTGTTAGTATTACACATCCCAGGATAAATGCAATAGGATCAGCAACAAGAACACAAAAGCTTACTTTTGAAAGAACCATCATACTGGTCAAAAATGTAAAAGCTGTCAATCTAAAAACTGAATTTTGTCATTTTGATAAAGTACTTAAATACTTCCTTTAAAAACAGTGTAGCAGTTTCCTGCTCCAAATAACTGCTGGAATATTAGGTAGATTGGTTAGCATGCCATTCATTTTCCACCGTTAAATGGGTAATATCCAATAGTTAAATTGTAAAAATTTCATGAGTGAAGTCAATTCAAATTACAGTTAGCTAGCTTCCTAACTAATCACCAAATTAATGCCAGGTAGTATAAATGAAATGATTCCGTTTACTCACATTAGTTAACACTGGTTAAATGCTTTATTTTTCTTAAAAAACAAACAAACAAACAAAAAAAAAAACAGGTAATTTTTAAAGCAGAATGAAATACCTACATTTCCTTAAATCCTTCACATCCCCCATAAATGCATGATTTTTAGTGGCTTAGCATGTTTGTCTCGCACCTCCGGGGATGAGGGTTGAAATCCCGCCTCCACCATGTGCACACATATGAGTTTGCATGTTCTCCCTGTGCTTCAGGTTTTTCCTCCAACTACTCCGGTTTTCTCCCCCAGTCCAAAGACATGCGCTGTAGGCTGACTGGCGTTCACAAATTGTCCGTAGTGTGTGAACGGATGCGTGAATGGGTGTGCTGTTTTGCCCTGTGATGAGTTGGCTAGAAGTGGGTGGTTAAACAGAATTTCCTCAAAGTGACACATAGCAGAAATGTTTTCATTTTCTTCCTCACTATTGGGATCGATACTGATGATTTATCGGGCATCTCCCTGCTCATTATTCTTTGTCACTTCCACATTTTCTCTTACTTATTTGTGCTGCAGCTTTAACACATATCATAAGGAACTGTATTCAAACACTTACACCTACACGTACAGTGTTTTATGTTTTCACACACTCTTCACCCTGTGTTCTCGCTGCCTAAGGGGTTGTGTAGTGCTATACTCAGCAATGTTTAGACAATAATTCACTTCTGTACACCAACACACTGCTGAGCTGTCTGCTGCGCTTAACTAACCTTCTGGATTAAAACTGGTCCATTAGCCAGTTACTTGTTTTACACACACACAGTGTATTAAAACACTAAAGCGCTGTGTGCTCATACAGTGACACTCTTTTATTTTTTTCTGACAGGGACACATCGATAGAATGACATTATTAGTGCTTGAATTTAATCATACAGTGAAACTAATAGCAGTAACATGCTTGTCTATGGCCCGTTAGCAGTATGCAGAGGCTGGCGAGACACATAATGCTGACACACACTTCAACTCTCCTGTGGGCAGGGGGTGAAATGATATCCATGTATCCATACACTTACACACACACACACACACACACACACACACACACACACACACACACACACACACACACACACACACAGAGAACAGTGTGAATAACAATGATACACACTTGTTATAAACCTTATGATCCGATTTGATTAGATCAGTCCGTTGTGCACCTTGATGCATCTCAATGTTTAATAACTATCAAATGTTACCGTTTTTCATTATGTAAAACTAGGCTTTAATGAAGTTCCATTAAAGCTGCCAGAGTGAATGTCACTGTTTACATTCTCATAATATATTCAAAGAAAATGAATATTTTTAAGTTTAACTGTTTATGTTCATAGTAATGTTCTACTATTGACCTTGAAAATGCTGAAAAGTGTTGAATAAATGTGTCACTTTTTGGCATACTTTACATTTGATAGAAAAAAAAATTATATATATATATATATATATATATATATATATATATATATATATATATATATATATATATATATATATACACTAATTGTAGTATAGAAGTTATTACACACTATAAGTCACTTTTTCCTATACTTAAATCTCAAATCATATGTTGTGAGTATATGCAGGTAATAGAAATCAGTTTATTACTGCATGAGGATGCGTTGAAGATGGCAATTTTTACACCTCAGAAGTATAAAATCACGCTAAACGTTAAATGAAACGAAAACATTAATGTGGGTAAATAAATGAAAATGAATCTGAAACATTCACATGGTAACACTTTATGACTTCATGAACAATATGAATAATCATGCACTAATACCTGAATTAATTCGTACTTAAATATGAACTAATGATGAGTTAAGGCATGTAGTTATCACAAACTAATGTAGAGCTAACCTCTTCGATGTGAGTCTTATGAATTCATGCATGAATAACGACCACCTTAATGGACATGTTTGTTAGTTAATGTATTAATTAACATGTAGGGGTAAACTCAATCAAACCTGCTCTATAAGAAAGAATATGAATAAAACGCGTATAACTTCAAATTGTTTTTTGCCATGCACAGCTGTGCACACAAATATGATTGGACGGCACTGGATTACTTTCATAATTTATATTGATCCTTCTTATTGAATGTAGAAAGACACACTAATAATAAACACCAATCACTTCATCTCAACCCATTTTGCTTCATTCTCCATCCATTTCTCTTCAAATCCCACTGTAGTACTACACTGTAAAACCGGATAAGTTCATTTAACTCTAAAAATTTGAGGGAACTAATTACCTCAAAATTTTTAAGTTGATAAATCAATTTCTTTAAGCCAAATACACTTAAATAAAAAAAAGTTTGAGTAAAATTTTTGTCATATTTAAGTGTATTTGGCTTAAAGAAACTGATTTAACTTATTATTAATTCATATTTAAGTATGAATTAATTCAGATATTACTGCATGGTTATTCATGTACTGTTATTGTAAAGTGTTACCATTAACATTAATATGATATCTTTGTTCAATACAAAGGTGTGGTGTAGGATCTTCTGCTTGAGGCGACATAAAAATATAGGACCGTTAATATTCAGTTAACCAATATTAACTTTATATCACAGTTGAATTATTGAATCTGATTGGTTGATTAACTTTCTCTTACAGCAGCTCTGACAGTAGTGGCAGCGGTACTTCCGGTCACAGGTTTATATTAATGCTCTTGTTCTAATGTTATCACTTTTGTGTTAACAACTCGTTCACATGGACGCGTAAGGCTGATGCTCCACTTAATCTATGACCAGTAATAAATGAATAACGAACGTGAGAGAAAAACAATAATAAGTATGACGTGCCATTCTTTAACTGATAAGAAATACATTTGCTGTGAGAATTGTTAAGCAACCAAAGAGAAATAATTTTCCCCATCTCTGACATTTACATATAAAAAAGTGACTCATGTTTACGTGTACCTGACGACTACTGTTTACAGCAACAGTTCTCCTTTTCATAATATTTTGTTCCTTTTATTTCACTCAGTATTTGTGTATTTGTTCTGTATTTCTGTTTATTAATGGCCTCAGATGGCTCTCTTTGGCTGAGTCATGGAGTCTTTGACTCAAATTGCTGACAAAATATACTGAAGGCTTTGATTTATTGTGCTATTAGACACCTATTAGAAAGGATCATCGCTCCGGTATGTCTTCCAGTCAGGCAACGTATTGGCTCTTCAGATTAAACCACAGGATTTAGCTGTCAGCTAACAACACAGTCAGCTGCTATCTCTGACTGACTGATAAATTTTCTTCTTGACCCATGTTCCAAAAAAAGCAGTTTTGGGAACAGTTCAAGAGCCTCCTCCGTAAATCATATTGTGAATATTATATTGAGAATAACTGCATGTGTTACACTGATTACACTGAAGATGATTTCATCTGGAACGACTTATATTCGACCTGATTTCTTGAGCTATTTGTAATTGAGGAATTCACTGTAGTATGAAGTATAGTATTATAGAAAGAAGAGAATGTAAGACATATGAGACAGAATGAGTAGACAGGTAAGTATATGGCTGCTCTTGTTCCTTCCTTTAACATCCCATTGTAAATGTCATGCTGTGTCATTATATTTGTTGTTGTTGTTTTTATAACTTTACCTCCCTTCCTCATTGATTGACCCCCCCCCGTGTCTCATGTATTTTATTTGCTTTCTACTTCCTCCCATCTTTCCATTTCCCTTTAACATTGCTTTT
This sequence comes from Ictalurus punctatus, assembly GCF_001660625.3. Taxonomy (NCBI): domain Eukaryota; kingdom Metazoa; phylum Chordata; class Actinopteri; order Siluriformes; family Ictaluridae; genus Ictalurus; species Ictalurus punctatus. The sequence goes on along the minus strand of NC_030443.2, from coordinate 10,540,466 downwards.
CTCTTGCTTGCTATCTGCTACCACATACCATTTTTCTCAATATTTAAAAAAAAAAAAAAAAAAATCATAGTTATTTTGTCAGTTTGGGAAGAAAAATGTTTCCTTATCATTTTATTATTTTGCACAGTCCCCTCCAAAACTACTGGAACTGCAAGGTCAATTCATTTGTTTTTTGCTGTAGACTGAAGACATTTGGGTTTGAGATCAAAAGATGAATACGAGAAGAACGTTTAGAATTTCAGCTTTTATTTCCTTGTATTTACATGTAGATGTGTTAAAAGACATAGAACATAGCACATTTGGTATCAGACCACCCAATTTGTAGGTGAGCGAAAATATTAGAACATGTTTCTTGTTACCCAAGTGCGTCCTGTTAGATTGACTGATTAAACAATAATTGGCACTGAACATCTACTCTTGGTTTTAGCCTTCAGTTTCACTTCTGAAGACTGCATGTGTTGTTAGAAAGGATAAGCTAACATGAAGAATGGAGAGCTGTCTATGGTGGAAAAGCAAACCATTTTTGAAGCTGAGAAAAGAGAAAAGAGGGAATATCAAGCAAAGGCATTACACAAACATTGGGCATAGCCAATACAACAATTTGGAATGCCCTGAAAAAGAAAGCAACCACTGATGTACTGAGCGACAGACACTGAATGTGTCGGCAAAGGAAAACAACAACAGCTAATGACAGAAATATTATGAGAGCTATGAAGAAAAACCCAAAAACAACAGTCAGTGACATCACCAACAATTTCTACAGGGCAGGGGTGTTGGTATCACAATTGACCGTTTGAAGAAGACTTTGAGAGTAGAAATATAGAGGACATACCACAAGATGCAAACCACTCATCAGCAGTATGAATCAGAAAGCCGGATTAGAATTCGGAAAGAAATAAAGAAATGAGCCACAAAAGTTCTGGAACCAAAATTAACCTCTAAAAAGTGATGGAAAGGTGAAAGTGTGGAGAAAGAAAGGATCTGCTCATGATCCAAAACATACAAGCTCATCTGTGAACCACAGTGGAGGTAGTCTCACAGCTTGGGCTTGCATGGCTGCTTCTGGAACAGGCTCACTAATCTTTATTGATGATGTATCTCATGGTGGTAGCAGCAGAATTATTTCAGAAGTTTACAGGAACATTTTGTGTGCCAATTTACAGAGAAATGCATCCAAATTGATTGGGAGAAAATTTATCATGCAGCATGACAATGATACAAAACACACTGCCAACTCAACAAAGGACTTTATCAGGGCGAAAAATTGGAAGGTTTTACACTGGCCAAGTAAATCGCCAGACCTTAACCCAATTGAGCAGCATTTCATCTTCTGAAGAGGAGAAAAAAAAGAAGCATCACAAAAAAAGAAACCTTTCACAGGCTTAATGCAGTTATTGCACGCAATGAATCTAAAACCAAATATAAAGTGTTATTTGCTTTAATTTACTCTGACTTATATGTTCCTATACTTTTGCTTGCCTAATAATTGTCAGGTTCTATTTTCTATGTTGATTAACACATCTAGATGTAAATACCAGGAAATAAAAGCTGAAATCCTAAACCCTTGTCTCATATACATCTTTTGATCTCAAACCCGAATGCCTTTGATGTACAGCACAAACAAATGAACTGGCCTTGCCATTCCAATAGTTTTGGACGGACCAGTATGCAACTGTAAAGATAGATAAAGCATACTATAAAAGGAGAGTTTTGTGATTTAATGCACTAGAGTGACTTAACCATCACAGTCAATTAGGTTTAGGAAATAAGTTTAAGAAAACCCAAAATCATGATCATGGTGAAATTAGGATTAATTGTTCAACCCCAAATTGTAATGGCAAATTGTTGAATCATGACCATGCATCATTAACATTGGATCTACAGAATATCTCACACTCACTTACTCATTCAATCACACACACACACACACACACACACACACACACACACATGCACACGCACGCACACGCACACGCACAGAGCTGCCGCTGATGTGTAACACATAGACCTATGCAACCATGGAACTGTTGAATTATTCAGCAGCTGCTTGTACTCAAGTATTCAACTCAATTCAATGACATCAGTTTCCCCATTTAAAAATTCATTGGGATTGTTACACTTAATAGCTGTATCTAATTATTCACTTATTGAATGATGAGAAAATGATCCTAAGATCTTCTTGCGAGCAGATTAAATCACTGCTAGAGAGTGTGATATTGTTTCTTTCTTTGTGTTTAGGTCTTTAGCTTATGCAGCTGGTTTTTAATCAAAGGTTGATTCATTTGATCAGGGTTAAAGGATGAGACAGTGACTATCAATTTAGGATTTAGGTACTTCTCAATTTAGGATATGACAGATTAAGCCTTACAGACCTTGCATCAATATTTTGTATGTGCATCAAGCGTTCATTTATTTTAAAATCAAACTGGTGGCTTACTTTTTTATCACCACAAGGGTGTATTTCCTTAATTTCCCACAGGGATCTACCTGATCCTAGATGAGTAGTACAACACTGAAAGCATAACAGTGTGATATGAGCTATTGTTCTGGACTAGAGCGTCTGTTTCAAGTCAGATGCCATGTTTGCATGTTCGATCCCTGCTGATGTGCAGAACTGAAACGTCTGGCCGGACTTTAGATTTTCTAATGAAACATACGGAGAAAACAAAAATTAAGATAGAGAGCAAGAAAGAGAAGGAAAAAACATAGCAGTACACCAAGGAAAATATCAAAGAGAACGATTTTGTTAATGATATCAGCAGGATGTCAGATTGACGGTGCATAATGACATCAGCATGAGCCAGAGCCTAAATTAGGCCGTAATTTACATTTATCAGCTGCATCACAGCACATGACACTGAATGTATTTGTTGGGTGATCAGTATGCAACACATATACATCGTACGGCTGATTCATTGGCATGCCACACACGTCACTGATAGTTATAAGGCTATGCAATGGATTTGTGCCCAGGTTCCTCTCTCCTTCACTCTCTGTCTCACCCCTGCCCACCTGTCTGGCTCTTTCAGAATGCATTACAACATGGAGAGACGTGAACAGTCTAATTAAGAAAAAGGGTGCTTTTGGCAGTATGATTTGCACATATTTATTATGACATTATATTTTAAACTTACTGTTAAAGTCCAATCCAGAATTATTGGCACCCTTTAGGAGATTGGACAAAAAACCCCTTTAAATTACATATGGTACTTCCAATTTTCTGCTCACACATTTGGAGTAACTATCATTCCTCTAAAACAAATCATTCATAAGATATTATTTATAAAATAGTAGCATTTCCCCCCCCTCACTATTCACTGTAATAGGAACAGCTGTACCCCTCCTCATTCATGTGATGTGGTCTTCTGCTGTTGTAGGCCATGTGCCTCAATGTTTGACATGTGCGTTCTAAGATGCTTTTTTTGTTCATCGTGGTTGTAAAGAGAGTTTTTTTGAGTTACCTTGGGCTTCCTGGCAGTTGGAAGATTGGCCATTCTCCTCTAAACATTCATGGTTGTTGGCACCAACAACCATGTGTGGCAATTCTCAAGTGGAGGGAGACGTTGATCCCAAATTCAGTAAATCCAACTACACCACCCTGGGGGAGAACCTGGTAAATACTCCCAAATAAAAGGCACACAGATAAGTTTCACCAATCGGGGAAAGGAACATGAGTGAGACGTGAGTACGAATCTAAAATTTTATTTTATTATGACATTTAATCATTTAAAACTTGACATGAAAATATAAAATCACTTTCCCCTGAAGCACAGTAAGTATTTTAAAACTAAGAACTTCTCCAGGCCCAGGCTTGGCAGGGACAAGGCAGGCCAGGTACAGCTTGGGAGGTCATCCAAACCCACTGCAAGTCACACCAAAATCATCACACACTACCTACACCATAAGGAAGTTGTTGTGTTGGCACACTGAGTGCGCTGTGAAGCACCCACCACCGAAAAAAGGCAGCTAGCCTCCCCTGTCCCACCAAGACTCACTAGCTCCTGGAGAGAAAGAAGACACCAGTTAACCCAAAGTTACACAGACACTAAACAACAAAACACAGAAAGACAAATATTACAGACACTGTGGTATGGTAGCTATAACACCCAGGCCCACTGTCGCCACCAGACGAAATAGAGGCAGTTGACAACACCAAGCAGAACCAGAATTATGGCAAACAGTACAAATGACAATTATGGCCACTATAGCATGGAGACCGTAAGGCTCAACACACACCCTCTCAGTAGTAAAGTGGTTAGGTGGAACAAACTGAAACAGGTTTGAGGCTAGAAAACACTAATTTTACCACTCTCAGATTACTCACTCTTACTATATGTGGTTACAAAACAAACCAGACATACATCCAAAACTAAAGTAAAACAAAATACATAAAACCATGAAGTAAAACAGTACATAAAGCAAAACAATAAATCAAACGGAGAAAATGACCATTAAACAAAATCAGGTAAAGCAAAACAATTGCTGAAGCAAAACAACCCACTAAGCAAAACAGCAGCAGCATCACATGTAGCGTCTTCGACTAGGGGTTTGTCTTAGAGAAGACTTAGCTCAACTCCCCACTCTCACCTTAACACAAAGATCAGAGTGTCAACCTAAATCTACCAAGTCCCAATGTGAAAAAGGGAGAGGTGCACTTACCATTAGATTGAACAAACACCAGACGCAAAGTTGCATAATTACTCACAGGTACCTCGGCTCGACATACATACACATATCATTCAGCCACCGGCTAAATATTGCGATCACTTTACGTGATCTCCGGTGCCAATTCGCCACAATGCAAGCGCCACCAGCACCGCTCTAAGACTATAAAAACAAACAAATTAGCCTTGAGGTGTTCACCTCATTATGCCATGACAAAGCCTGAACGTACCTGAACGTACCTGAACGTACCTGAACGTACCTGAACGTACCTGAACGGAAGTGGGAATCAGAAATGCCAGGGAAGCGAGGGACTCAGAATCACCAAGACACCTATCTGCTTACCAAAATAAGGGTCCTTAAATAATCGGGTAGCTCTCATCCTATTGGTCTGCCGAAACCATATCCCAAGCAGAACCAGTAGGACAGCCAAATCACTTACCCTGCCACACATGCCACAGTCAAAGTTGTTGAGAGCAAGGGTGTAGATGTTATTAGTATTATTATTATCCTATTAAAGTGGAGCATATTTGGCAAATGTATTGCCACTCCTGAAAAATATTTAAGAACACAGAGAATGGTGAGGGGAGGCAAATAAGAACCCAAAGACAACAGCTTCAGTATGAATTCCTGGTTTTTATGGATCACAATCAACTATTAGAAACTGCCTCCATATACTCAAGCCATTTTGGTTGCACAACAGACATCCTTGCACTTCAACAACCATTGTAAAAAATTTTAAAAATGCAACTGAGCACATAATCAATATGTTGAAAACTGGGAACTGTATAGAGGAAAAGCAGCCATAACGCCTGTAAAATATGGTGGTGGATCATTGATTCTCTGCGGCTGTTTGCTAACTGTTCCGGAGGATCTTAGGAACATTGATGGCATCAGGAATTCTTCTAAGCACTGGGATATAAGTTGCTTCTGTCAGGATGGATCTTTCGTCAAGATATTGAGCCCAAACAAGCATTCAAATTAACCCAGGTGCAGATGGACAGGGCCACCATATCCTGGATTATGGACTACTTGTCTGACAGGCCCCAGTTTGTTAGACTGGGTAGCAGCAGTCTAAATGGGTGGTGAATAGCACAGGAGCAGTGCAGGGGACTGTTCTGTCTCTGTTCCTGTTCACACTTTACACCTCGAACTTCTAATACAACACTCATGCCACTTATAGAAGTTCTCTGATGAGGCAGAGTAGAGGATGGTGGTGGACAGATTTGTGGAGTGGTGCGAGAACAACAAACTGCTACTCAATGTGTCCAAGACCAAGGAGTTGGTGGTGGACTATAGGAGGAAGAAGATGGTAACCCAGCCCGTCTACATCCAGGGAGAGGAAGTCATGGTGGTCACTGATGATAAATATCTTGGTGTTCATCTCAACAACAGACTGGACCAGATGACCAACAGCAAGGCATGTCTACAAGAAGGGTATGAACAGACTTTACTTCTTGAAGAAACTCGGATGCTTCAATGTATTTGCCAAACTGCTGGAGACCTTCTACCAGTCTGTGGTTGGAAGTCCAATATTCTTTGCTGCAATCATTTGAGGGAGCAGCATCCGAGCTGGAGGTACAAATAAACTGAATAAGTTAATCAGGAAAGCTGGTTCCAACCTAGGCTGCAAATTGAGCACCCTGGAGGTGGTGGTGGAAAGGTGGATGGTGGAAAACATTGAGAGGATCATGGACAATAGCAAACAACCCCTCCATGACACACTAGCCAAACAGTGGAGCTTCTTCTCCAGTGAATCACAGCAGCGTCGGTGTAAAAAGGAAAGGTACAAGAGGTCTTTCTTGCCGACTGCTATCTGACTCTACAGTGACTCAAGAACAAGGTTGGGAGCTATGGAGACATAACTACTACACTGCATAATGCACAAAGGTTGTTTTTTTTTTTTACATAGGGTCACCACACATTCTTACACATGCACTGCCACGTTACTTGACTACTGTACATTTTTATACACATACCACCACAACTGCTCATCACATGTCTAATGTACAGTTTTAAGCCTGCTAACCTGTAATATATTTCATACAGTTAATCTGTACAGGAATCTTAGTCTGTAAATAACTTGGAGAGCTATTTATATGTATAATTTTTTTCCTCTTATTTGTGGTATATTGTGAGTTTATTTAAAGTCCTGTGAACTGTTAAGTCTTAGTCCTCCCTGTTGCTCTTGTCTTGTGGCTGTTGTGTCACCAAATTTCCCCTTGGGGATCAATCAAGTACTCTCTATCTATCTACGGACGAAATAAGTGTTTTATGAAGGCCATTTCTGTATCCAGATTTGAACCCTTTCGGCAACTTGCGGTCTAAAATGAAGACAACATCCACATGTCTAATACAAAGAATATGAAGAAGCTTAAGAATGTTCTGTATGAAGAAGTATTACAAGGTCTTTCTACAGTATATTCATTTCATACATTCCAGAAATAAACTGTGTTGTTATTCGCTCCACAAATGGCTTCTCTAAATCCAAATATTAATTGTTGGACTGCCAATAATTTTAAAATCAGTGTTTTGCAAAAAATACTGTTGGAAAACACTGTATGTTGGAAAAATATGTCTTATCACTCTGCATTTGAGTCATTTTGTGGGGTGCCGATCATTTTGGAGATGCATCTATTGGAGTTTCTCTTAGGAATTCCGTTTCCAGAAGCAATATGTGCAGTCTGATACGCCTTTCTAGAGTGAGCAGTGTGTTGTATTCAGGCATCGTTAGCTCTTTGGATTTACATGATAAATGCATTTTTTAAATAAAGCAACTAGTATCTACAGAATTTTTCAATGTACACACACTTACTTTACACTTATGACATTCTGGTTGGATTTGATTTGGATGTGATTTATACTGTTCTACAGTGGAAAGGGAGGGTTTCAGGGAAGAAATATTTGTTCCTCTAATTACTCCATCATGCTGTGCTGCAGACCATGCATTAGTATGGACACCTACATCTGAATGTCACATGTCATGGCTCCCTGCATTTTATTGGAGTGGTGCAGTATTTATACATTCACATTTACAGCGTTTATTGTTTAAAAGACTGACAAACAAGCAGAGGTGCCAGGATGATTAAAGAAATGACGAATGATCACTCATCACTCAGTGCACGAAATTACACTCTAGCTGACCATTATATTATGGGGACGCAGACATAATCCTCCCTGTTGGTCAATATATGAGACCACTGGTGTGTTGTCTGTAAACACATAGTGACCTCAATTGAAGAAGAAGGAATTTCAGTGCTAAAAATATTGCCCACATTTCTAGGCAATTTATATGCCACTCCAGATGAGGGCCGCTCCAGAGACTGTGAGCTGGACAGCTGTCTAAAGACCGTGCTCCGCCCATGAGGGAGATGTCTGTCATTACCTTCTTGCGCTAAGGAGACACCTCTAGAGTGTGACCCAAGGCTAGAAACCGGGGACACTCAAATTCTCAGAGCATGTAGGCATCGCCGCGTGACACTGATTACTCTCAGAGGTTTCATCCTTGGACGAAACACCCAACTTCTCAGCCACCACTGAATGGTCTCCTGTGCAATAGGCCCATAAGCTCCAATAGTCTCCCAAGATCCAGCTTTATCTTGCTCAGTGTTGATAGGATTGACCCTATGCATGTTGGGGATAGTACTGCCCTCATCGTAGTAGAATCCTTATAACCCCTAGAAAAGTTGTCCACTGCACTGGGGAAAAAAGTTGCCCACTGCACGGAAGTTCAACCTGAGACCCAAGCTATTCATGTGGGCGAGAACAACATCTCGATGTTGAACCGCCAGTTCCCTGGATCACGCTAGAATTAACCAGTCGTCCAGGTAGTTGAGTACATAGATGCCCTGGAGTCACAATGGAGCCAGAGTGACATCCATTCCCTTTGTGAAGGTGCGAGGGGATAAAGCTAGCGATATTTCTATGTGGAAATATGCATCTTTTAGATCTATCGTCACAAACCAGTCCTCAAACTGAATCTGTGGAATGATAAGTTTGGGTGTCAGCATCTTGAACCTGTATGTCCGAAGAGTACAGTTCATATGACGCAGATCTAAAATTGGCCGCATACTCTTATTTTTTGCGGACCAGGAAATAATGGCTGTAAAAACCTCCTTCCCTCAGGGAACGGGGTACATGTTCTGTGGCCCCTTTGTCCAAGAGGGATTTTATTTCCTGCGCTAACGTTGGGCTCTGGTCTGTGCTGACTACTGTGATGAGTACACCTCTGAACCGGGGGGCGGGGGGTGTTCGGGCTCTAAGCTGGACCCGGTAACCCGGTAACTATTCCACATTCTATTGGAGGGAAAGCATCAGATTTTCGTTGCCCTGTGGCAGCTCACTGACCAGAGAACACTGAAAATTTGGGACTGCCTTGGCTAGGGGAGGCCCTACAGTTGCACTGGGGGCTAACTGCCATAACAACCTCATGTCCCATGATACATCCCTCCACGGCCACTCAGGATGACTCTTCTTTGCCTGCTTGGCCTTTATGATCATTCTCAGATCAGGCCTAGTAGCAGGCGTGACTGTGGCCGCCCGGTTCCTCTGGCTGTCTGCGGGGGTTTGCGGGCTGCCATACTCACCTTCTGGGTCTCCCTCACACTCGTGCTGGCCTGGGCTCCACTCGTGGATGCCCGGGTGAACTTGAGACAACAGGGAAGGAACTGTCTGAATGCCACCATATGTCGAGCTCACTCAGAAGGTCTGCTTGGTAGGCCTGCAACACTGTCATTGTCTGCAGTGAACCACAAGCAAGACTACTACTGCATAGGCCTTGCCCACCAATGCCACGATGACCTTACACGGTGGCTTGGATGGCAAAGCCGGCCCCCCTAAATTACCTGCCGTCTATGGAGAGAGGTAGCTCGCAAGTGCCTCCTCCACCTTCAGCATAGCTAAATAGCCATGCCATTCAATCCCCACAATGGCCAAATAATCCAACATCGTGGGGTTATAAATACGGTTTACGCATGGTTTTCCCCCAGAAGCCTGATATTTTGTCATGCAATTCTGGAAGAAAGGGGAGTTTCTGCAGTGTGAGGAATTTACTTTCACTGGGGAGAAAAAGGCTTATTCAGCCTTAGTAATCACTTCAAGCAGCTCTTTATATGCTGCTCTCAGTTTTTAGTACATCCTTCTGGCTCCTCGGAGTCAAAGAGGAATAATTACTATTATTTTTGTGTGCGAGTTTTTTTTTTCTTTTTGGCTTTCCATAGCAGAATGAGGAGTCGTGACGCGATCTCCAAAATCCAGTGGAGAGCCGAACCCGGAAGACAGAGCAAGAGATAGAGCAGCGCTCGTCTCCGGATCCATAAAAGATCCCCCAAACCTGAGACAGCTAGCTGCCTCAGCAGTAGCCGGCCCAGCTCCGCGAGGCTCTGAAACCCAACTCGCTTCGGCTTCTGAGAAGAAGCGCGAGTCGCAAGCCGAGCTGCTTACTGTAGGCATTACATGCGCAGCCTCTCGAGGCTGCCATTGCATGCTACACCGCTAGACACTTCACCCAGAAAGTGTGCGCTATTCCCCGTGATGAAACGGGAGCAAGCCGTAACACACTTCCTGAATTCTCTCACTTATTTTTCTCTCTCGCTCATTCCTTTTTTTTCTTCTCTATTTTTTTTAAAGGGATAGCAAAGTTCTGAGATTTTGAGAAAAGATAGCGAGGCCATGAAGCGTCTTTTTGTTTCTTTACACAAACAGCTGACATGCAGTTTTTCGCTGGAGAAATAATAAGGGCTGATGGTGCGGTTCACATATGCCATATTTATATCACGCGACGCGCTTAATTCCCACGTTACCTGATCATGGCAGGCCTATAAATAGGAATGATTTTAGACAAGCTTCAGATGCCAGTCGCGCGTGAGAGGCACTCCCATACTGTTATGCTAAACGCAACGTCAAGTTCCCTTTGAAAGGGAGCACTCTTCCTGTTACGCATGTTATTCTATTTAGGAATAATCATTGTGAAATTGAATGGGTGGTCGAATGAGCATGGATATTTCTTGTGCAGTTACTCCAGAGTTAATCTGAGTGGTCAGAAGGTGTTGGACAGTGGTTCCAGCTACAAGAGAAATTGTAGGTTTATATTAGTTAATGTACTTTATAATTTTTGCAGGAAAAACATATTTACAGAGACTTTTATGGCTAGTGCTCCACATAAACAGAGTAAAGAAGTGTGTAATTGTTGAAGTTTTCTATAAAGAGACATTTCTTAAACATGTTTTGTTTTAGTTTTCAGTGACAGCACTTGGGAGCATATACAGAACAGAGGGCTTTATGGTTTCTTGGGAACACAACAAGCTGCAATTTTATGTCTTGTATACGACGAGAGAGAAAAAAGTGAGGCTGTGAGGGATTTCGTAGCTGTTATAATGTGAGTGATACCAGAAATTAATTTGTTTCACAGACGTTCCATGTTCAGTCTGCCTAAAGCTGTCTAAAACCTGCCTAGCTAATTTCCTCACACAGTGAGTGTGAAGGGTTTTCAAAGGTCACACATTTATGGTCAGAATTTTCCAGTGTAAATGAATAAACACATTATTTATTCATGTACGGTGCCCTCCACTAATATTGGCACCCTTGGTAAATATGAGCAAAGAAGGCTGTGAGAAATTGTCTTTATTGTTTAACCTTTGCAAACACACAGGGATATATAACTTTATATGTAGTTATATGGGTTATATGTAGGTGTGCAACAAATATTGGCACCCTTTAGTCAATACTTTGTGCTACCTCCCTTTGCCAAGATAACAGCTCTGAGTCTTCTCCTATAATGCCTGATGAAGTTGGAGAATACATGGCAAGGGATCTGAGACCATTCCTCCATACAGATCCTTCAAATTTTGAGGTCCACGCTGGTGGACTCTCCTCTTCAGTTCACCACACAGGTTTTCTATGGGTTTCAAGTTAGGGGACTGGTATGGCCATGGTAGGTCCTTGATTTTGTTGTCAGAAAACCACTGATTTTGATGTATCAGAGAAACAGCACCAAAACATTAAAGAGCCACCACCATATTTAACAGTGGACCTGAGGCATTTTTCCATATAGCTACCTCTCTGTGTGTGGAACAAAACCACCTCTGGTGTTTATTGCCAACACCTCTGGTGTTTCATCTGACCATAGAACTTGATCCCATTTGAAGTTCCAGTAGTGTCTGGCAAACTGAAGACACTTGAGTTTGTTTTTGGGTGAGAGTAGAGGCTTTTTTCTTGAAACCCTTCTAAACAACTTATGGTGATTTAGGTGACTTCAGATTGTAGTTTTGGAGACTTACTGATCCCAAGATGAAACTAACTTCTGCAATTCTCCAGCTGTGATCCTTGGAGATTTTTTTGGCAACTCAAACCATCCTCTTCAGGGTGTTCAGACAATATATACACACGTCCTCTACCAGGTTGATTCATAACATTTCCAGTTGAATGGAACTTCTTAATTATTGCCCTGATGGTGGAAATGGGCATTTTCAATGCTTGTAGCTTCCTTATAGCCACTTCCCGTTTTGTGAAGCTCAACAAGCTTTTGCTAAACATCACAGCTATATTCCTTTGTCTTACCCATTGTTATGAATGACTAAAGGAATTTGTCCTGTTACCTCATATTTATACCACTGTGAAACAGGAAATCATGCTTGAACAATTTCCTGTTTGTAGTCACTCAAGAGTACTAAATTTTTTTTAAATATCAATGGGAATATACACTTCAAATATATTTTTCTCATATGAATGAATAGAGATGTATAGCATAATTTTTCATTCTAACAGAATATGAAAAATGGTACTGGTTGACCAAATGACCTAAACTGGTATGTATCTGATATGTGCAGGATGTAAGGCTCTCCTGAAATGTCTGTCAGGGAGGTTTTGCAGCCGAGAGCTCATCGGGATTATGGGGCCTTCTGGGGCCGGCAAGTCGACCCTCATGAATATTCTTGCTGGGTACAGGTGAGTGAGAGAAAGTGTTGAAGAGAGGAGATAAATATTCATTCTTCTGCCAGAACAAATGTTCTGTCTTTTTATTTGCTTTCATAGTACATCATCCATTTTCATTAAAAAAAAAATGTAACACATTTTTATAATACATCTATTCAATGCTATATTTCCCAGTGGTTCTTGCACCTGTACACTTTATTCCAGTTGCCCTCATAGCTGCTTAATAATCATCAGTCCAATGCAGCTGGTTTTTCAATATGTCATGTGTTTACCTTTCCTTTTCCCCTTTCTTTCTCTATGAACACCTTTTCCTTTTTACCTTTTTCTTCTGTCTTTCTTTTGTATGTTGTATTCTCTCTCTCTCTCTCTCTCTCTCTCTCTCTCTCTCTCTCTTTTAGGGAGACTGGCATGGAGGGTCAGATCCTGGTAAACGGGCGACCGCGTGACCTCCGCACCTTCAGGAAGATGTCCTGTTACATTATGCAGGATGACATGCTGCTGCCGCACCTCACCACACGGGAGGCCATGATGGTAAGACTTTCAGTCCAGGAAAAACATTTACTTATTGCACACTACACTCAGTCTCCTCTGTTCCACTCTTCACATTCTCTCTCAGTGATGTGCACCCTCTCTTGCAGGTTTCAGCCAACCTTAAGCTAAATGAGAACATGGAAGTGAAGAAGGAACTGGTGAGTGAAACAGCTGTGGTTTTAGCTTACACCACCTGATCTCACATCTGTGAAGTTGCCAAAAATGACTGGGGAATACATAGAAATGACACTGAATTATAGCTGTTATAATAACTTACAATAACAAACTAGTACAAACAAATAACATGTTTTATTACATTTTTGTGTATGTGTTGCAAACTTCCTAGAATTGTAAAATTTTCTTATTAAGACATTGAATTTACTAAAACATTTCATTTGACCTTGTGCACATTTGTGGCAGGTGAATGAGATCCTCACTGCTCTAGGCCTGCAGGAGAGTGCACAGACTCGTACACAAGCTCTCTCCGGAGGTCAGCGTAAACGATTGGCTATTGCACTGGAGCTGGTCAATAACCCACCTGTCATGTTCTTCGATGAGCCAACCAGGTGCTTTACCACTTTTATGTGTATATATCCATATACATATAGTTGTCTCACCAACTACTTTATTAGGAACTCCTGTACTGCTGCTAATTCATGCAATTATCCAATCCGACAGTCATGTGGTAGTGCAATGCATAAAACCATGCAGATACATATCAAGAGTCTATGCTTACATCAAACAGTATGGGGAAAAAAATCGAAGTCATCTCAATGACTTTAACCACAGCATGGTTGTTCACGCAGGTGGGTAGAGTAGCCAAACATTTTACAAGTAAAACTACTTATAAAAAGAATTACTCAAGTAACTGTAAAAGTAATATTAATAATTACTTGAGTAAGAGTAATAAAGTATGCAATGAGAAAACTACTCAAGTTACAAGTTACTTTGGATCTGATTATAATGAAGGGAAAATCACACCTCTCCTTGAAAATCTGTCTGTTCTGTTTATGTGATATAAACATGTTCCCGCTCCCCGAAGGATGTCAAAACAAGATGTAGGGGGGCTCTTGAAATTTTCACATAACACATAAAAGTTTTAATAGTGAAAAATAGTTCTCATTGCTCAGTCTATCTGAAAAGAAAACGTCAATATTCTTCCCACTCTCCAAGACTGAGCCACTATAAAGTGAATGGTTGTTGCATCCACATTCAGACCACTGCAGCATATCAAGAGACTCGTGACCTAACTATACGTCATATAAACTAATTATTAAAACTACATATATTCTTTAATATTTAACAGTAATGTAGGAATTTAGCCAATAAAAGTACATTTCTGTGATTAAAAATAAACTTGAGTAAGACTATAAGTATGGCCAGTTAAACCTACTCTTAAAAGTACTCTTTTAAAATTTTTATTATTATGTATAAATGAGCAAATGTACAGGCATTCCTAATAAAAGTGGCCAGTAAGTGTACATAAAATAGTATTGAATCTAAAGAATGCATGATGTTCTGAAACCAGCTGTATTTATACAGACTATTTTAAAACTCTTTGTGTGTGTGTGTGTGTGTGTGTGTGTGTGTGTGTGTGTGTGTGTGCATGCACTAGTGGTCTAGACAGTTCATCCTGTTACCAGGTGGTTTCTCTAATGAGGTCTCTTGCGCTGGGTGGAAGAACCATCATCTGTACCATCCACCAGCCCAGTGCTAAACTGTTTGAGATGTTTGACAAGGTACCAGACAGTACTGAAAACTTAAAAACTAACAAAAAGTTCAACTTAATCATCCTAACTTAATAACCAGCAGGTATTCATAAGATAAACAAAAGGCAAGTCATTAAAGAAGCAGTCATGTTCATAGCAGCTTAATTTTAAAAATTTTTTTAAATACAATATTGCAAACTCTAGCTAGTCATCACACCTCAGTTCACACCTCGGCTGTGGTATTTTTCTCAGTGATTGGTTAGTAGTTCTTACTCAGTGCTATAGCACTAGTGATTAGTTAATTGCTATTTAGAAATGCAGATATGTGCCACAGAACACTACATAAAATGACAAATAAACTATTGCTATTGTTATTGCTATTGCTATGTGCTAGTTTTATGAAACTGTATGTCATTTTTATCAAATAGCAGTAGTGTCTAATCTGCAATCCGCTCTGTGTTACAGCTGTATATTCTGAGTCAGGGGCAGTGCATATATAAGGGCACAGTCCCATACCTCATCCCCTATCTGAAGAACCTCGGTCTCCACTGTCCTACTTACCATAATCCTGCTGACTTCAGTATGTACAGTATGTGTGTGTGTGTGTGTGTGTGGGGGGGGGGGGGGGGGGGGGGGGGGTGTTTCCCAAACAGCCTGTATGTCAGTTCATTTCCAGTTCCAGTGTCATTGAGTTACTTTGCATACTTTTTCATTGCCTTAGCACAGTGTAATATTTTCTCTCTCTCTCTCCCTACTTACATATATTGTATACTGTATTTTGATATGTTTAAGCTCTTGCACATGTGTGTGTGTTTTGTATATTCTGTTACATGTACATCATAAGCATTTCAATGTACAGTATGTCTCAACAAATAATAATGTGAAAATGATAATTAAATTTGACTTGGTAGAGATTTAACTACTTTATTACACTGTAGCAAGTTTTCTGTGCAATAATACACAATAGGGTCTAGCCCAAACTGTTGAAACAAATTTGGAAGCACAAAATTATATAGGATGTCTTTGTATTCTGTAGCATTACAGTTTTCCTTCACTGGAACTAAGAGGCCTAGACCTTTTCCAACATGACAGCACTCTTGTGAATAAAGTGAGGTCCATGAAGACATGGTTGACCTCAACCTCACTGAACACCATTGGGATGAATTGAAAGTCTGACTGCTCCCAGGATTTCTCACCCAACATCAGTGGCTGACCTCACTAATGCTCTTGTGGCTGAATGAGCAAATCCCCACAGCCACGCAAGTGGAGGTTATTATAACAGCAAAGGGCAGATTAAATCTCGAATGGGATGTTTAAAAATGGGTGTGATGGTCAGGTGTCCATAAACTTTTGCCCATATAGTGTATCTGTGCAGTAATATCATAAATCACATCATCTTCTTTTTTCTACTGTCTAAATGGTTTGGAGACACAGTAGGAATCCTATAAATCTCTAAATCTTCTGTATAATGTCTGTGTGCTTTCTATCTGTTTTTCTACAGTAATTGAGGTGGCATCAGGAGAGTATGGGGATTTGAATCCTGTGCTCTTCGAGGCAGTGCAGGGTGGCATGTGTTCAGAGAGTGACAAGAAGAACTCTAGTGACAAGAGTGATCCCACATCGTCCTGCCCATCTCAGAGCTACAATGTGAGTGCCACATACACTCGCTGTTGAACTTACAATTTCAACCTGTCCATTGCACCTGTGTGCCTCACATGTGTTGTCTTCTGTTTGCACAGGATTCAGGACCCATTGAAAAACATACTTTTGCCACCAGCACACTCACACAGTTCTGCATTCTTTTCAAAAGAAGCTTTGTCACTATATGCAGAGACACGGTAAGACTTCTTAAAATGATCTCTGTTTTACAGCATGACAAAATTATTCATATTATTCATATTCGTATTATGATGACTGTCATACAGTACATATTTGAGGATTTGTAACTGTGTGTCCAGGTGTTGACCCACCTGAGGGTGATGTCGCACTTGTGTATTGGAGTTCTGATTGGTCTGCTGTACCTGAACATCGGCAACGATGCCAGCAAAGTGTTCAACAACACTGGATTCCTCTTCTTCTCCATGCTCTTCCTCATGTTTGGTGCATTAATGCCCACTGTCCTCACTTGTAAGGACTTCTGTTGTGCATCTGTTTTACAATTTTACATGCAATTAATAAAAAGAATTTGAGTATATAGAGTATGTGTGCTATTTTCCCAGTTCCTCTGGAGATGGCAGTGTTTATAAGGGAGCATCTGAACTACTGGTACAGTTTAAAGGCCTACTACCTAGCAAAGACCGTTTCTGACATTCCATTCCAGGTATGGCATTAATACTATCTATTCTAGAAATGCTAGATACTGTATCAGCACATGAAAGATGAAGTGTATAATGTTCAAACATGTTTCTAGATCTGTAATAATCACATTATTTCCAAAACACCTTAGAAAACTAAATTATTTATGTAACTGTGGTTCTATGAACACTGGGTAACCTGGATTTAAACACTTGGATACTTTCTTGTACATGAACACTTACAGGCTAAGACCTTAAAACAGAGTCACCTGGTGAACATATGAAATAGTTTCCTACCATCATCAATGGCTGCCTGTCCCTGGAACCTTCTTCCTGAGTTCCTGGCTTGGCATTGGAGCCCTGGCAGTTTTTCAGTGTTCACAGAACTACAGTTAAATACATAAATAGCATTCTATTCAACCCAGTCACAGTAGGTTTATTCTTCTATTCATAGGCCATGGAGATTACTTGTCTTTCAATAGCCAAACTCTTCTTAGTCAGGGGTGTACTCCATGTCTTGGCACCATGATAGATAAATAACTGATTCGAGAAATGAATAGTCATCAGTACTGTACTATACTGAAAACACATTATTAACACCTTATTTGATGTTGTACTTTGTGAATTTAATTTGTTTTTGAAAATATCCTCTCATTTGAAATCTGATAACTGCAAAACACTCCAAAAAAGTTGGGACATTCGACTGTTTACCACTGTGTAACATCACCTTTTCTTTTAATAACACGTATTAAGCATTTGGGCGCTGAAGACACCGGTTGGTTAAGTTTAGCAAGCAGAATTTTCCCCCATTCATCCATTATGCATTTCTTCAGCTATGCAACTGTACTGGGCCTTCATTGCCTTATTTTGTGCTTCATAATGCACCAGACATTCTCAATTGGAGACAGGTCAGGACTGCAGGTAGGCCATGCTAGCACCCACACTCTCTGCTTACGCAACCATGCGCTTGTAATCCGGGCAGAATGTGGTTTGGCGTTGTCCTGCTCTGGATGGCAGCATATGTTGCTCCAAAATGTGTACATATCTTTCTGCATTAATGGTGCACTCACAGATGTGCAAGTTACCCATGCCATGGTCACTGACACACCCACATACCATGACAGACGCTGGCTTTTGGACCTGACGCTGATAACAGCTTGGTTGGTTCTTTTCCTCTTTGGCCCGGAGAACACGACGGCTGTTTTGTTCAAAAACTATTTGAAATGTTGACTTGTCTGACCACAAAACACGATTCCACTGTGCTACTCTCCATCTCAGATGAGACCGAGCCCAGAGAAGTCGGCGATGCTTCTGGATAGTGTTGATGTATGGCTTCTGCTTTGCATAGTAAAGCCTTTACTTGCATCTGTGGATGTAGCGGCAAAAGGTGTTGACTGACAAAGGTTTACCAAAGTATTCCCGAGCCCATGTCAGGACAGCCATTACAGACTCATGATGGTTTTTAAGACCGTGACGTCTGAGGGATTGGAGATCACATGCATTCAGAAGTGGTTTTCAGCCTTGCCCTTTACACACTGAGATTTGACCAGATTCCATTAGTCTTTTAATTATATTGCACACTGTAGAAGGTGAAATGCCCAAAATCCTACCGATTTGTCTTTGGGGAATGTTGTTCTCAAAGTGTTGGATTATTTGCTGACACATCTGTTAACAGATTGGCGAGCCTTGACCCATCCTTGCTCTTGAAGGACTAGGCCTTTTTTGGAGCACCTTATTTACTATGATTAGACGATTGCCTCACCTGTTTCACATCAACTTCTTATTTCAACTTGTCACATTGCTATTAGTCCTAAATTGCCCCTGTCCCAACATTTTTGGAATGTGTTGCATGCATCAATTTCAAAATAAACATTTATCTTAAAAAAAATTAGGGTTGTACATTTTTCCAGCCCAGAAATTAGCTTTGCCTACAGATGGAAAAAAATGTTCATCTCTACTCTTTGCACATTACCTAAAAGGCAACTCACGAGTCGTTTGTAGTAGTTTCAACTGAGCGGGCAGGGACAGATCGTGTTTTTATTGCACTTGCACCTTGCAGGCAGCAGGGGGTTATAAGAATAGCTCCTTACTCAATGTCAAAAAAGAAATTTCTTCCTCTCACCAGCCTTGTCTCTCTCTCTCTCTCTTCTACCCCCCACACCCTGCCCCCCAGATTTTATGTCCCATACTGTACTGTAGTATAGTCTATTGGATGACAGAGCAGCCACCAGAAGCGTTCCGATATGTGCTTTTTATGGCTCTGTCTACCTCCACTGCCCTCGTGGCTCAGTCTCTGGGCCTCCTCATTGGAGCTGCTTCCACCTCGCTGCAGGTGTGTAAATACATCACAGATGTACAAGAGTAATGATACGCAAGCCAGTTTATCAACCACACCTTACCAGTTTCACTACTTATCATGAACACGCTTGGTCTTTCAATAGTATTTTCTGAGCTCAGTATTTTTCATTGCAGGTGGCCACATTTATAGGGCCAGTGACAGCCATTCCAGTCTTACTTTTCTCTGGCTTCTTTGTCAACTTCGACACCATTCCAAAATACCTACAGTGGAGCTCCTATGTCTCCTATGTCAGGTCAGTGACAGCCTTCATAATTATAATGCAATATCTCATGCTGTAGAAGGACAAATTTGTACAATCCACACAGTTCCATGCAGGATTTTTAGAGCTGGTGACTTGGTGAGCTACACTGAATCCATATGTCTGGAGTAAAAAAAGAAAAGAAAAATCAATTATTTAAAATAGGCCTCAGGATAAGTTAATGGCCACACCATTGCAGCCACAGATCCAACAGTTTTGCTTCAATTAATAACTTCATATGGAAAAATATCATGCTTGTAGCCACGGGGAGCCAGAAAAGTTTAATACTTTTTTCACTCTCACTTTATTTGAGGCCATTCTGATACATATAGATAGCGTGTTTGATGTCAAATAATAGTCTTGTTACAGTGTAAATGGTAAATATAAAATATACATGTAAATATCATATTAATATAAATCTTAAATGTAAATGTAGAACTACGCTCTTGCCATTTTTTCCACACTGCCCTCTCAGAGTGTGTCTCTTATGCCACAGCCACTTGCTAACACTAACTTGGTAAGACTTTATGTATTGAAGAATGACATATGTTTTATCTGTTTAAAGCTACATTTATTGTTGTGGAAGGTACACCAGGAGTGATTCCTGTTCTCAATTACATTATAACAGCTAAAACAGTCATTCCCTCATCAGCCTCTCTTAATATGACAAAAATTCAGCAGGTTACAGAGAATCCGCAAAGCAAAGAAAAAATTCTGAAGTCTTTCCAGTGTCAGAAACCTTAAAGGAACAGCCATTACCTCTGACTGTTAGAAAGTGCTGACACTGGGGACAGCATCTCCTCACAGAACACTGAGCCTGTTACAGAAAATGAATCAAAACCGTCTGGCCAATTAGAATGGAGAATTTGAGAACAGAGCTATGGTAATGCAGTTTACCCCATGCTTCCACAGGTATGGCTTTGAGGGTGTGATCCTATCCATTTATGGTATGAACCGAACGGACTTGGAGTGCCCCGGCATTGTCTGCAAGTTCCAGAAGCCTGAGGAGGTGCTGCAGCTGCTGGATGTAGAAGATGCAAAGTTGTACCTGGACTTCATAGTGTTAGGGATTTTCTTCCTCATTCTTCGGTTATGCACTTATCTAGTGCTGCGATACAAAGTCAAGTCCGAACGTTAGGGTTTGACATCAGCTACTACACTTGTTTTAGTTTGTACAAACATGCACATTGACATTATGTTTTGGATCACAATTATGCTGTGGAGGCAAACCTGTGCAATGTTCACCAAATTCTTCATTCAGTGCAAATGGGTTGTTTTTTCTGCACATTGATATTCCTTTTAAGATTTTTTTCAATTATTATCCTTATTAATTCAGTTTCTTTCAATTAGATAATCAGGTATGACAGCACAGGATCAATTGGGAACTTGGTGGCTTTTATGTTTACTTTTTTGTTTTTGCAGTCTTATTCATGCAGAGTTCTTGTAATAGATACAGTATAAAATGATGACCAAACTCTTATTATAAATAAGAAGCATGATGATTGGTGAATGAAGCTGGAGCTACAGAACAGCATCTGTCCCAACTGACAATCGCTCACTTGCCCTGTATATTGTGGACTCTCCTAATGTGAACAGGCTTAAATATATATTAAACAGTATATGAGCAAGTGCCTGTCAAACAGCCACCATTCTCCTGGATATTTTTCTGTTGTTTCCAAATTGTACTTTTGGAGTAACTGCGTACTTGCAGGAACTGATTTCATATTACAACGCAAGCAGAGTTGTCTTTATTGCCCTTGGTCTAGAAATTTCAACTATGTTCTTCCTTGGACACGTAAAGCAGCACTATCTCACCTTAACCTACTGAAGTACATCTAATAAAACATGGGACAATTGATCTCCATTAGATAGATCTGAGGAACTACAGCAAGTGCTTTTCATCTGAGATACCTTAGAATGGGATGAACTCAAATCAATAACAAAAGTTTTGTTCATCATGTGACCCTCTCACATTTTTTGACTTCTGATCTTTTACTTCAATTTCCAAGACTGAAGAACATAGGGTGATCTTGTGGTTTTTAAATTTTTTCCCATAAGTTCTTCTTGATGGATTACTGGACACTGTGTATGATGTCTGTTTTTTTAAGAAAAATGTGACACCGCTGCCTACACTGAACATGATGCTAAAGAAATGATTGTCGGATGGGAAATTTGGGATACAGTGTAAAGAACTTTTCCTTAATTTAGGAAAAAGAAACCAGAATTTCAGTGGAAACATCTTGTCTGTTTAGGAGTAGCTACTGTTAGCTTTCCTCTCTGGATAGAAGAAATGGAAGAGGAAACAGTGCATTCCCAACCTTTTCTTCAGTGTATGCATAAATGTGTGTCCTGCTGGAGTTGGGATACCTGAATCTGCTTTACGTGAAACTGTTTGCCCGACTCTCATAGCAGGAGATCATGTAAACTTCAGTATCATTTCTGCCATCAGCTCTACTGTCAGCTCACCAAACTGTGAGTGTGTGTTATCAAAATGCTGGATGGACAGTCTAGGCCACCTTATGGCTTATTGTATACTGCTTGATGGACCTTAATGCCTATTTATGAGCACTTCCCTGTACACTTAAGTGTAACTGCTTACTTTATTCAGCCTCTTCAATACTGCAATGCAATGCAAACATCTTACTTGATGATGGATACAATGTGGCTCTGATTCATGCTATGTGTTATGTCTGCTAATATACGTAATTATAATAACCTCAGTATATATACACAACAAATGTAGATGTGCAATGCTGATCTTTTAATTTGAGATTAATTTGTATTTAGTTTTATTTTTATATGACTATGATGTGCAGTGCTAGAGATGGATGTGAAAATGTAACACGCATGGTGACTTCAGAATCAAATACATATAGGAATTCATGTTGCTCATGAATTATTTCCACACCTATATACTTAATGCTTTTCTTTTTTTTTTTTTTTTTTTTTTTTTTACTAACTAGACTGTTCAAATTTTTTTTGGTTGTTTGTATATTTGTTTTAACCATATTTTAATCAGAGTATCCTGTCATTTCCATTCGTAAATTGGATATGCTGAAACAAATGGTATAAAAAAATCAAAAGTTGACAAACAGGAATGAGACCACATCACCATTACTGCTAGCACTGAGTTCTTCTGAACTAACACATATTACTTACTGTAAAGTGATGGTTACTCTTCTCCTAGTACAATCCCTACATGGTGCTGCCTCAAACACAGCTTCAAGGATAGACTCTGAGGGCCAGTGTGCAATAAAAGTGTGAGGCTACATTTGCATAATGTATCCTGAAGACTTCAAGGCCAGAGTGCACATGCAAGATTAGGTTTGCCTTTTTTTTTGTCATATAGTGTTGACAGAATAGCCAGGTCTGAATGGAAATGATGCAACCTGGTATTTGTAAAATCAGTGCTCATTATTGTAAGGGTGCTAGTCAACTAACAGCTTACTCTCTTCCCTATTCTTTAGTGTTAACAGGCAAAAGTGGTCCCTCATTGGAAATGTAGTAAGAGATTACAGAAAACAGTGTTTAATGTCTCTGTAGAATAGAGAGTTGGGTTGAACTTGACTCTAATAGCAATAGTATTGTTCTGTGCCTGGTGCGTGTTATATCTTCTTCTCCAATATATCACGGAATTTCCGGTGAGTGTCTGCCATTTCTATATGACAAAACATTGTATTTCAACTTCTGCAATGTCATACACACATTATGTCCCATAACAGGTTCATAACAAGAGATGCCTTCATGACATAATTTCTCATGGGTCAATCATATCATATGTCTGGGCAAATACATTGTTAATGACACATTTATTTTCTGTTCTTCATCAGTACCACTTTTGTTTTTGCAAATGCAGTATGCATGCCATGTATACAATGTACTTAAAAATGCTCTTCAGTCAGAAAAAGATATGATCCTGACCACTGAAATATCAGGGAAAAAATTTGTATTTTGATTTCAGAGCCATTCTGGTTTGGGATGGCTTGCAAAGCTGAGTGTGAAAACAGCATGCACAGAGAAGATTTCCCACATTTGTTTCTCAGTTCTTTATCTTTATCTTTGTGTTATTCTATGTTTGTCTCATCAGAAATGCAAGTTATATATACTGGACTCTGTTCAAATTATTACAATAAATACATTTATATATTATTTACACCTGTTTGCTGTGAATCATTGTATTGTCACGTCATTCCCAAATGAGCTATTACGTGAATAATAAAGTTTTTTTTAACCTTATCTCTCACTATCCATCATTTCTGTCAAGGTCAAAGATGTTACGAAAAGAATTGAGCTTATTTGAAGTTTCATGTTGTTTGCTATTGGTTGCTTAACATGTAGTCATATTTAAAATAAGAGATGAATTTGTAAAGAATTCAGGATAGTATGGAAGGTTTGTTTGGCTTTAGAGCAAAACTACAATATCTTCTAAACACACATTGCAATATTGTTACAACCCACTCTAGGTCGGACCTCAACATACAAAAAAATAAAATAAAAAAAGAAAAAGGTTGCCGAGACCAAGATTACGTTTGCTTTGTTTTTATTCTCCAGACGAAGCACCTTTTATATATACACAGTGGTTTCACTCTTCAGAAGCCGGCCAGGCCAAAATAATAAACAAAAATTCCGTCTAACTTTACCAAAAGAAAACTAACTAAACTACGAAAAAGAAAACAAAAATACACAGTCTTCCCTCACTCCCTAGCTAACCCAAAACCAGGAGAAAAGAAGAATCAACGGAAATGGCACCGACTTCCTACAAACCACTCTTAACCGTGCACTATTTACAGAGGTGACTATTAGTGTGTTAATTAACAAAATAATATATACACAAAAGTATCTTATGAACTATAACAGGGCAGAGCATACACAAAGTCAAATCAGGCATAGGGTCATACACAGGCGAAAAGCACTTGTCTCTATACACAAAGCAAATGGTAATGATCTGCCCTGGGATGGAGACTGACGAGGCTTAAGTACACTTCCGGAAACATGCAGGCAACCAATCCTGTCGCACAAGGCCGGAGAAGGTGTGGACAAGATGTGATCATCCACTAGCAAGCCGGAATGTGATGCATGCAATAAGCGGGGCCTATAGAAGGGGGAGGAGACAAAAGAAACACATCCCACCACTGACATAGGCACACAAATGGCACATAGAGCAAACAGAAATACATTGGATAACGTAACAATATGGAACAACTATCACTTACAGTATGAGGAAATGTTGCAAGGTAGCAGATGCATTTAGACTGGATTTTCTGTTCATGCCGATGAATGTATTTGTATTTGGTTATATCCTTAGTGCTTATGTAAAGGATATGCTGACTTTACTAATAAGTTGATTCCACAACAGGACAAAGCCTCAAAACCTCATAAATATCCACTATAAACTGCTTAAAAAATACAAGCTGAATTTTTTGGAATGGCCCATACAGTCCCCTGACTTGAACATCATTGAAAATCTGTGGGTTAATGCATGATGTTAATAACAATATGTGCATTCATGTTAGCTCAAGAATAGCTCAGAACTAAAAAGCATTTACATTACATTGGCAGCATTTAGCATACACCCTTATCCAGAGCACCTTACATTTATATACCTGAGCAGTTGAGGGTTAAGGGCCTTGCTCAAGGACCCAACAGTGTGGGCTTGGCAGTGCTGGGGTTTGAACACACAACCTTCCAAGCAGTAGCCTAACATCTTAATAACTGAGCTACCACTGCCCCTGTTTCCTTGCAGAAAAAACATTCTGCAAGGAACAGTAGTTGAAATTCCTAAAACAAGAATAGACAGACTCCTAGCTAGCTACGAAAAGGCATTTACAAGCTTCACTTCTGGGGTTTGCTACAGTGATGGTGATCCACTGACTGAGAGAGAAAAAAAAGATGATGCGAGACTGCTGGTTCATTTTGTCTAGTAGCCTCATAGCTAATGATTATTAGGATGTCTACAGTATGCATCACACTGGTATTCACTTTACTATTGGTATATTTCCCAGCCCAATTCTAAACTTTTAAATTGCTTCCCCAGCATCATTATAGATGAACATTGTCCATCCTACTTCATTAGCATAGTTAGTGAAATTTCTCTCTTAAAAAAAAAGCCCAAAGTTTTATGATTCTGTCAGTGTTAGGCATTGTGAACTGTTTTATCTACAAATGCTTGGTTAGAGGACATTAAAATGGAAACTATGACATTCAATTTCTGTAAATTTTGTTCAGTGGAAAAGCCAGCACACCCAAGAGGAAGGAACAGGGATTGTAAAAAATGCACATTTGCTTTTAGTAGCAGTTACTTTAGCCTTGTTTGAACTTTATCTATGTGAATTTTGATCTGCGGATTATAATTTTGAAAGCGATTATTTACCCAGGTGAACAGTAACTGGTAAGTGTTTCTTTCTGGATTTTTTAGTTGAAACTCGTTTTAGCACCAATTGTCAGATAGAAGCTGTAACTGTGCTTCCTTGTTGCTACGAGCTGTTTACACATTGCTAGATTAAAGCTAATTCCGGTATTCATATTCAGTTTCGGTCGGGACTCGATCATTCATGCGACTACTCTTTGTTTTGCTAATGAAAGAGGCGTGCTCAGCTGTGAAGCACCGCAGTATTTAAGAATTAAGAAACACTGAGGCAGAAGCGTCAGCCCTTATCGTGTGAAGACCGAGCTCGTGTAAAGACCTGCGAGTCTACCTGCGCGAGTCCACCGAACAAGGACACCGACGAGACACCACTCGCACTGCTAAGTCTACTTTTTTCCCACCTTTATTCAGCTTGCTGTTTACCTGTTTACACACTAACATGTGTCATCAGTTTATCCCTGTTATTTGTCACAGGCGCAGACCGCGGCAGACTCCCAGAAAAGTACGCAACTTGGACAACCTATACTCTCTGAACGTGGCCTCTGCAGATTCCCTCTCATTCTCTATCAGACTTTGAAACTGCCAATCTGCTACCAACAAGGCAGATTTCATTGCTGCCTTTGCAACCCAATTCAACCTCAGTCTGCTGGGTCTGACTGAGACCTGGATCCATACTGAGAACACTGCCACACCCACTGCCCTAGCCTCCAACTTCAACTTTTCCCCCTACCTCTCGTCCCAACAGATGAGGGGGTGGTACAGGTTTGCTTCTCTCCAAAACATGGTAATTTACCTGTCTTTCTCCCTCTTGCTCCTACACTTCCTTTGAATTTCATGTTGTTACAGTCACTGACCCTGTCAAAATACACTTTCTTGTTGTTTACCGTCCTCCAGGTCAACTGGGGAAGTTCATCGATGAATTTGACACGCTACTGTCCACCATCCCGAATGAAGGAACTCCTCTTGTGGTCCTTGGTGACTTCAACATTCATCTAGACAAGCCACATGCAGCTGACTTTCTTGCTCTCCTCCCCACATTTGACCTCAAGCAGTTCACCACACCAGCAACCCTCAAAGCCGGCAAACAGCTCAACTTCATCCTCACACGTAATTGCACCACGAACAATCTTCTCATTACTCCTCTTCACACCTCTGACCATTTCTTAATCCAGTTCTCTATTTCTCTCCCCTCACCCCTTCACTGTCTCCACTCTCTATCTCGTTTCGTCGCAATCTTCGCTCCCTTTCCCCTTCACACTTCTCCTCCGTTGTCACAACCTTACTTCCCTCTGATTGCCACCTCTCCTCACTGGACTTAAACACGGCAACTGACATGCTATGTTCCACCCTAACATCTTCTCTTGACAGCATCTGCCCCCTAACCTCCAGAACTGCTCGCACATCACCCTCAATCCCTTGGCTCTCAGAAGCTCTGTGTAACAACCGGGCCAAACTAAGAGCATCTGAAAGGAAATGGCGTAAATCTAACGATCCAACTTACCTAACCAATTACCAAACACTTCTCTCCTCTTTTTCCAATAGCATCTCCACTGCTAAAGCCACATACTACCAAGAAAAGATTGGTAGTTCCAACACCCGCACTTTCTTCAAAACCTTTTCTTCTCTTCTCTGTCCCCCTCCTCCACCTTCCCCTACCTCTCTCACTGCAGATGACTTTGCCACTTTCTTTTCCAACAAGGTGACATCAATCAGGAACCAGTTCTCAACCCCAGACATGCATAGACCGGTTCCTCCTCCATGTAACTCCCAACTGACTTCCTTCTCTCCCCTCTCAGAGACTGATGTCTCTAAACTCCTCCTCACTAGCCGTCCCACAACCTGTCCTCTTGACCTTATCCCTTCTCACCTTCTTCAGTCCATCTCTCCCACACTATTACCTGCACCCACACACATCTTTAACACATCCCTCTCTACTGACACATACCCTTCCTCATTTAAGCAGGCCCAGGTTACCCCACTGCTTAAGAAACCATCACTTAACCTGCTGAGGTTGACAACTACAGACCTGTTTCCCTCCTCCCTTTTCTTTCCAAAACTCTTGAAGGAGTCATTTTTAATCAACTCTCCAATTTCCTCACACAGAACAACTTCCTGGACACCAAGCAGTCTGGCTTCCAGAGCAATCACTCCACAGAGACTGCTCTGCTTTCCGTCACTGAAGCTTTACGACTAGCAAGAGCAACCTCTAGATCATCTGCCCTCATCCTACTCAACCTCTCTGCTGCTTTCGACATTGTGAACCATCAGATCCTCCTGTCAACTCTCTCCAGCCTGGGCATCACTGGAACAGTTCTGTGCTGGGTGGAATCCTATCTTTCAGACAGATCCTTCAAGGTATCGTGGAGGGGAGGTATTTCTGAAACTCAGCAACTCACAACTGGCGTTCCACAGGGTCTGGGGTCAGAGGGTTCTGGGTCCACTCCTCTTTTCTATCTACACTACATCTCTAGGGCACGTGATTGAGTCTCATGGCTTCTCATACCACTGCTATGCTGATGACACCCAGCTCTATTTGTCGTTCAAGCCTGACGATCCATCTGTCTCTGCATGTATCTCTGCTTGCCTGTCGGACATCTCGGTCTGGATGAGGGAACACCACCTTAAGTTCAACTTGGCAAAATCTGAGCTTCTCCTCATCCCAGCCTGTCCCTCAATCAACCACAACCTCACTGTACAGCTCGGCTCAACCACACTCAAGCCAACCAGGACGGCCAGGAACCTTGGTGTGATTCTCGACGACAGCTTGACCTTTACAGACCACATCTAAACAACTGCACGGTCCTGTAGGTTCATCCTGTACAACATCAAGAAAATCAGATCCTACCTCACTGAACAGGCTACACAAATACTAGTCCAGGCTTTTGTTATCTCAAAACTGGACTGCTGCAATGCACTACTCTCGGCCCTCAAGGCCAGCTCCATCAGACCCCTTCAAATGATTCAGCACGCCTCATCTTCAACCTGCCCAAGAGAACCCATGTCACACTCCTCTTACCCAATTCATTGTTTTTGATGACCAACCGTTGTCAGTTGTAGATAATATAGGATTTCGTCGTCTTCTTGGTGTACTTGAGCCGAAGTATGAGATTCCCAGCCGTCACCACATTACAGATACCGCATTATCAAGCTGCATGACTTGGTGAAAAAGCACATCAGGAACCTGTTGCAGGACATTTCGGCCTTCAGCTTCACCACTGATATTTGGACAAGCAGTGTCAGCCTAATGTCTCTTATACGTTTAACAGCACAGTGGATTGATGAGGATTTTACTCCCCAGAGAGTCATTTTACAAGCAACACAGTTTAGGGGTTCGCACACTGGCCAAGTCATAGCAGGTACGTTTGATGACAAGCTTCAGATGTGGGGCATTCCAAAAAGTTGTTTTTACGTTGTGTTGCGGGACAATGCCAACAACATGATCAAGGCTATGAGTGATGCTGGACTACCTAGCTTGCCATGTGCCATTCACACCCTCCAGCTGGTTGTTAATGAGGGTGTTTTGGCTCAGAAAAGTGTTGCTGATGTGGTGGTAGTCGGACGTAGAATAGTTGGATTAGTGGTTAGTGGTTCGATTCCCGTGGGGCCATGTGTGTGCCAAGTTTGCATGTTCTCCCCGTGCTGCGGGGGTTTCCTCCGGGTACTCCGGTTTCCTCCCCCAGTCCAAAGACATGCATGGTAGGCTGATTGGCGTGAGTGTGTGTGTGTGTGTGAGTGTGCTGTGTGAGTGTACAAGGAGGGTGTACCCCACCTTGTGCCTGATGCTCCCTGGGATAGGCTCCAAGTTCCCCCGCGACCCTGAAGAAGGAGTAAGCGGTAGAAGATGGATGGATTTTAAACATTCCGCCTTAGCCAACTCCTGGCTGGAAGACATTCAGATGCAGCTCAACATGCCTCTAAGGAGACTCCAGCAGGACATGCAGCAGTTTACCAAAGTATTCCCGAGCCCATGTCAGGATAGCCATTACAGACTCATGATGGTTTTTAAGACCGTGATGTCTGAGGGATTGGAGATCATGTGCATTCAGAAGTGGTTTTCGGCCTTGCCCTTTACACACTGAGATTTGACCAGATTCCATGAATCTTTTAATTATATTGTGCACTGTAGAAGGTGAAATGCCCAAAATCCTACCGATTTGTCTTTGGGGAATGTTGTTCTCAAAGTGTTGGATTATTCGCTGGCACATCTGTTAACAGATTGGTGAGCCTCGACTCATCCTCGCTCTTGAAGGACTTTACCTATTACCATTACCTAAAATGCAACTCACGAGTCATTTGTAGTCGTTTTTACTGAACGGGCAGGGAAAAAGATATTTCTTTCTCTCACCAGCTTTGTCTCTTTCTCTCTTCTACCCCTACACCCCACCCACCAGATTTTATTTCCCATACTGTACTGAAGTATAGTCTATTGGATGACAGAGCAGCCTCCAGAAGCGTTCCGATATGTGCTTTTTATGGCTCTGTCTACCTCCACTACCCTCGTGGCTCAGTCTCTGGACCTCCTCATTGGAGCTGCTTCCACCTCTCTGCAGGTGTGTAAATACATCACAGATATATATACAAGAGTAATGATATGCAAGCCAGCCAGTTTATCAGCCACACCTTACCAGTTTCACTACTTATGAACACACTTGGTCTTTCAATAGTATTTTCTGAGCTCAGTATTTTTCATTGCAGGTGGCCACATTTACAAGGCCAGTGACAGCCATTCCAGTCTTACTTTTCTCTGGCTTCTTTGTCAACTTTGACACCATTCCAAAATACCTACAGTGGAGCTCCTATGTCTCCTATGTCAGGTCAGTGACAGCCTCATAGTTATAATGCAATATCTCATGCTGTAGAAGAACAAATTTGTACAATCCACACAGTTCCATGCAGGATTTTTAGAGCTGGTGACTTGGTGAGCTACACTGAATCCATATGTCTGGAGTAAAAAAGAAAAGAAAAATTAATTATTTAAAATAGGCCTCAGGATAAGTTAATGGCCACACCATTGCAGCCACAGATCCAACAGTTTTGCTTCAATTAATAACTTCATATGGAAAAATATCATGCTTGTAGCCACGGGGAGCCAGAAAAGTTTAATACTTTTTTCACTCTCACTTTATTTGAGGCCATTCTGATACATATAGATAGCGTGTTTGATGTCAAATAATAGTCTTGTTACAGTGTAAATGGTAAATATAAAATATACATGTAAATATCATATTAGTATAAATCTTAAATGTAAATGTAGAACTACGCTCTTGCCATTTTTTCCACACTGCCCTCTCAGAGTGTGTCTCTTATGCCACAGCCACTTGCTAACACTAACTTGGTAAGACTTTATGTATTGAAGAATGACATATGTTTTATCTGTTTAAAGCTACATTTATTGTTGTGGAAGGTACACCAGGAGTGATTCCTGTTCTCAATTACATTATAACAGCTAAAACAGTCATTCCCTCATCAGCCTCTCTTAATATGACAAAAATTCAGCAGGTTACAGAGAATCCGCAAAGCAAAGAAAAAATTCTGAAGTCTTTCCAGTGTCAGAAACCTTAAAGGAACAGCCATTACCTCTGACTGTTAGAAAGTGCTGACACTGGGGACAGCATCTCCTCACAGAACACTGAGCCTGTTACAGAAAATGAATCAAAACCGTCTGGCCAATTAGAATGGAGAATTTGAGAACAGAGCTATGGTATTGCAGTTTACCCCATGCTTCCACAGGTATGGCTTTGAGGGTGTGATCCTATCCATTTATGGTATGAACCGAACGGACTTGGAGTGCCCCGGCATTGTCTGTAAGTTCCAGAAGCCTGAGGAGGTGCTGCAGCTGCTGGATGTAGAAGATGCAAAGTTGTACCTGGACTTCATAGTGTTAGGGATTTTCTTCCTCATTCTTCGGTTATGCACTTATCTAGTGCTGCGATACAAAGTCAAGTCCGAACGTTAGGGTTTGACATCAGCTACTACACTTGTTTTAGTTTGTACAAACATGCACATTGACATTATGTTTTGGATCACAATTATGCAAACCTGTGCAATGTTCACCAAATTCTTCATTCAGTGCAAATGGGTTGTTTTTTCTGCACATTGATATTCCCTTTAAGATTTTTTTCAATTATTATTCTTATTGATTCAGTTTCTTTCAATTAGATAATCAGGTATGACAGCACAGGCTCAATTGGGAACTTGTGGCTTTTATGTTTACTTTTTTGTTTTCCCAGTCTTATTCATGCAGAGTTCTTGTATTAGATACAATGTAAAATGATGACCAAACTCTTATTATAAATAAGAAGCATGATGATTGGTGAATGAAGCTGGAGCTACTGAACAGCATCTGTCCCAACTGACAATCGCTCACTTGCCCTGTATATTGTGGACTCTCCTAATGTGAACAGGCTTAAATATATATTAAACAGTATAGCAAAGTGCCTGTCAAACAGCCACCATTCTCTTGGATATTTTTCTGTTGTTTCCAAATTGTACTTTTGGAGTAACTGCGTACTTGCAGACAAACGCAAGCAGAGTTGTCTTTATTGCCCTTGGTCTAGAAATTTCAACTATGTTCTTCCTTGGACACATAAACCAGCACTATCTCACCTTAACCTACTGAAGTACATCTAATAAAACATGGGACAATTGATCTCCATTAGATAGATCTGAGGAACTACAGCAAGTGCTTTTCATCTGAGATACCTTAGAATGGGATGAACTCAAATCAATAACAAAAGTTTTGTTCATCATGTGACCCTCTCACATTTTTTGACTTCTGATCTTTTACTTCAATTTCCAAGACTGAAGAACATAGGGTGATCTTGTGGTTTTTACATTTTTTCCCATAAGTTCTTCTTGATGGATTACTGGACACTGTGTATGATGTCTGTTTTTTTAAGAAAAATGTGACACCACTGCCTACACTGAACATGATGGTAAAGAAATGATTGTTGAATGGGAAATTTGGATTACAGTGTAAAGAACCTTTCCTTAATTTAGGAAAAAGGAACCAGAATTTCAGTGGAAACATCTTGTCTGTTTAGGAGTAGCTACTGTTAGCTTTCCTCTCTGGATAGAAGAAATGGAAGAGGAAACAGTGCATTCCCAACCTTTTCTTCAGTGTATGCGTAAATGTGTGTCCTGCTGGAGTTGGGATACCAGAATCTGCTTTACGTGAAACTGTTTGCCCGACTCTCTTAGCAGGAGATCATGTAAACTTCAGTATCATTTCTGCCATCAGCTCTACTGTCAGCTCACCAAACTGTGAGTGTGTGTTATCAAAATGCTGGATGGACAGTCTAGGCCACCTTATGGCTTATTGTATACTGCTTGATGGACCTTAATGTCTATTTATGAGCACTTCCCTGTACACTTAAGTGTAACTACTGTGAGGGAAATTACTCATTTTTACTTTGTAACAAGTTTGTTCTTGTTCTGTTTCATTCTCATGTGAGGATAAACGCCTAAGAAGGTCATGTCATGGCACTGAGATCAGTACAGAATGTTTATCTGCTTACAGAGGCACAAACATGTTCTTCTGTTCAAGGTTCGTCTAAACTTCTTCCAAGATCGTAAAACAAAACTTGTTTGAACTGCCTCAGACTGCTTCTTATCGGTACACAGAAGTGTGCCATGCTCTGCGTTTCATATATATAGTAGTGGTTTAGTACAAGGGCTTCAGAGCGCTCTCATTATTCTATTCTGCTTTATTCTATCCTGTATTAACCATCTTTCTGTAATAAACCTTTTTACCTTCAGAAGACGAATCTGCAAGTGTCTAATTTCCACGTCATCTTCATTGCAGGTTTTTGAGGGGAAATACCATTCTTGGTATTATTCTGGCAGAAAATATCAAGGCTGTCTTGAAGGAGCTGAACATTTCTCTACAGCAGAGAAGCCAGACAACATCAGGGATGTTGCCTGCTGTAGAGCATGTGAAGAGAGCCTTGCAAACTAAAAGATCTGAAGAGCACTTTGACCAGCTGTACTCCAGAGCATCTCGGGTTGTAACATCTCTAAACCCGCAGCCAATTTAGATGCCTCATGTACGGATGCCTCTGAAGCGCTTCACTGGTCCTGCCACACCACATCGTCATTCTACTGCCCAAGCATACTACAGAATACAGTACTTTATTTCCTTGGATACTGCTGTGATGCAGTGCACTGAGCGCTTCAGCCAGGATGGGCTTCAAAGGCTGCAAAAATTAAAAGACCTACTCATCTCTGGAAAGATTGATGCAGTCCTACATGAATACCCAGAGTTGAATGCCACAGCTTCAGAAGTGCAGCTGAAAATGTTCCAGGCCAACTACAAATATTCAACCTCTTCAGAGGTAGCAGAAATTTTACGGGAAATGATGTCTGAGGTGCAACACTTTTCAGGCAAGTTGAGGTCCTTTTGAGACTGATAATGGTTGTTCCTGCCTCCTCAGTGGAGGCAGAGTGAAGTTTCAATGCCTTGAGATGTCTGAAGACATGGCTGAGAACTACAATGACACAGGCTCGGCTACACAATATTGCCATTTGCCATGCGCATCAAGAGAAATCGGATGCATTGGAGAGGACTAAAATCTGTCAGAGTCTAGTTGAGTTCAGTGATGAGTGCCTCCAGGATTTTGGGTCATTTATTTACATGATACCTTTCCATCTCCACCCCTTATTGCACTATCTGTATCTGTAGCACCTTTACACATACTCACCCCATTTTTACACCCAGAGAGCCATACATCTAACATTACACTGCCAACACTCATTCAACACTCACATAATTAAATTTACAACAAAATTATTCATAACTTTGCTTTTACTTTCGTTGTGTGTCAAGGTTTTTACTTTGATTTTTTGTACAAGTCATTCATTGACATTATACTTTTCAGTGTAAATGCATACACTTACTTTAAGATAAATAAAAATATATATAATAAATATAAAATTGGACATCTATTGGAAGTCTATTGCGATTTTTTTTCTTTGATGAAGGAATAATCTGTCATATGTTCAAGTACAGTATTGGTTGTTGTAGTCATATCGTTTACATAAACATATTTTGGATATGTAATTTGTACCCATTGGAAGTTATTCTATTTGCTACTACTGGAAAATGCATAATTCTCTTTGGCAGGTGTGATTTCTTGCATTGTTGCACCATATAGTGGGTCTTGTTGAAACAGAAAAATATTTTAGTAAATTAACCATTTCTTATGTTGAGAGCGTTTTAACTACTTTGTAAGAGGTAAATCGGAAGTAGCCTCCTTGCATGTGTCTGTAAAGATTCTACATCTTTGTATCACATTCTTAGAAAATTTAATAAAAATGTTTTTCCCTTTGAACACCTTTGCTTGGAAGCATATGTGGGGAAATTGTATTTACAACATATATACATATATAGTGTTGAATTTAGTTTAATGGGTAGCCATCCTTTCTGAGTTTGTTTAAAAGTCGTGATTGTGTGTTTAAATGTTAGCGTGTGTGGTTTGCCTCCACACATCTTAGCTCGCCTCTACTTGGTATGGTAGGTTTCATGGTAGGTTATGGAGCAGAGAATACATCTGCCCACAGGACGTCCACAACACCCCACAATTTCCCCATGCTGTGGGTGCTTTTATCACTCAGCAATCACGTGAATTCAAATGGTAACTGTAATCCTAAAACTATGTTCTAAATATGCAAATTTTCAGTATCAAACTTTGGATGTTTAGTGGACTTGGACCCCCCAATGTCCATACCATGGTTACGCCCTTGCAACTACTAGTTCAGGCTCTTGTCATATCAAAACTGGACTACTGCAACCCATTACTCTCGGGCCTCCCAGCCAGCTCCATCAAATCCCTTCAGATGATTCAGAATGCAGCAACATGTCTTGTCTTCAACCAGCCCAAAAGAACCTATGTCACACCCCTCTTCATCTCCCTCCACTGGCTTCCTGTAGCTGCCCATATCAAATTCAAGGCCTTGATGTTCACGTACAAGACCTTGTCTGGAACAGCACCCCCCTACCTCAACAGTCTCTTTGAGGTTTATGATCCCTCACACAATCTGCGATCGATTAATGACCCAAGCTTTGTAGTGCCTACTCAGTGTGGCTCAAGGTCCCTTTCCAGAACCTACACACTAACTAATCCTCAGTGGTGGAATGAACTTCCAATCTCAATCCGGACCACAGAATCTGTCACTATCTTCAAAAAATAGTTAAAGTCTCACCTCTTCCCTGAACACCTAACTAACACCTAAAACGCCAAATCCCACACTTTCCTTTGGAAAACAAAACAAAACAAAAATTACTCTGGCTCTTACACCTCTACTCTGCGCACTCTACTTTTCTAGAACTCAATTAATAGATCTTGTATAGTAGCACTACTTGTATTATTCTTCGCTTGATATATTGCATTGCTTGCATTTTCACTTTTGTGTTAAATGAATATATGTAAATGTAAGTTACGTGAACATATATTATCTTCTCTATGACTAACGATAGGAAGCTAGTTAGCTTCAACACCACACTAGTTAGTTTATTAACTAGTTACATAGACTACGCAGTGTTGGATGGTAGCTAGCTAGCTGGCTAATTATGTTCCACACATTAGTTCACAGTTGCACTGCTTAAGAGGAATCTCACCTAGGGCGCCAAAATGGCCAGAAACAGCCCTGTCTCACTTAAATCACCACAAAATGGACAGAAACAGCCCTGTCTCACTCAAATCACCACAAAATGGACAGAAACAGCCCTGTCTCACTCAAATCACCACAAAATGGACAGAAACAGCCCTGTCTCACTCAAATCACCACAAAAATGGCGGCATATAATCTGAGAGAGCGTTAGGCAACTCTTGTGCAGCCTATAACAAAATGTCATCGCAACAGCGGGAAAAATGGTCTCAAAATATAAAACACTAGCTATTCACTAGTTACAATGGCTGTATATGCAAACATATACAATGTTGGCCATAGTTATTATTAAAGCAATAATAAAAGGTGCTATAACACAGAGAAAACCCTCGATTTTCTTACAACTTTTCAATATGTAACAACATACTCACCCTCAAATGTTTTTTCAGACAGGAGACATAAAGTGGTCGGAGTTTATATTTCTTACACACTTTGAGAAGATATTTTTAATGTTTAAAGCAATTTAATAGAGTGTCGATGTTATTATGAGCTGACACACACAAGTGTAAAAAAAACAAAAACAAAAACAAAAAACAGATTTGAGTTAATCTAGTTCTATGGGCCTAAATGTTGTTGTTGTTGTTGTTGTTGTTGTTGTTGTTGTTGTTTGTTTGTTTGTTTGTTTGTTTTTTAATTTGTTTGTTTGTTTGTTTGTTTTTACAAAGGAACAAAAATGGACCTTTCACATCAGACCCTAAAATTCTGAACCTTTATAACTCGTTATGGGCATGTAATTGTACCCCAACGACCTATTGTGGACCTTTAAAGGTATATTTATATGTCTTGTTCCCCTAGGAACAAAATTGCTCCTGCACAGTACCTTTTTTCTGTCAGTAGAGATAGATAGATAGATAGATAGATAGATAGATAGATAGATGAGTGTGATTTCATTTTGGTTTTCTTCATGGTTGTTGGAAGAGCTAGAACTGACATCGAAGACGCAGTATAAAAGCGTAATATTATTTCAGGTATCTTTTCAGAATAATTTGTTGTATGAAATGTGTATGTATCATGTATAATGAGTAAATGCCTCATATGTTTTCTATAGACACTAAACCTGCTGTTCTGGTGGAGCTCCATTACACGTTTGATCCAGAGTGTGTTGTACCAGACAGCAGCAGAGCTGTAAACAGAGAGAATACGATCACAGTCGACCGTCTGTTCCATGAAGATCAGGGATTACTGCCATGCTGAGAAAATGATAAATCTTTGTCCATAATTACAAACAATAGCTTATAATAAATCTTAATATATAATATCATTAAACACTGATCCACGTTAGGAATCACAATTGAAACATGTAGAATTATTATTTTTATGGGGTTTTGTTAGTATTTTCCCAGCAGTGGATCTAGTTATCATTAAAGCATAGTGTAGAAGAAGCCGCCCAGGTAATACTCTCGCTTTAAAAATGTAAATACATTTTGGGGAACTGAGCTTTGACTATCAGGATAAAATACAGCAAAACCAGAAGAGGGCAACAACAGACTGGTGTTTATTTTTTCTGTCTCATGATGGAAGGCAGACTGGATCTTTATTTCTGCACATCAGTGAATGAGTAACAGCAGAACAGATCCATGCAGTAGGCATGGTCACTGAAACACTCTTATTCCTGTACAGCTCATCCTCTCTCTCTTATTGCTGCTCCACACTGCAGCTCTCTATAAGGATCCATCACCTGCTCCAACACACCACACTGAGAGTTAATTACACACATCATTTTCAGTTCAGAACCAGGAAACATCTGCACTTTCACCATATGTGTCTAATAAATTCAGTTATGATCAAGTAAACACTGTAACTTAAAGAGCAGGAATATTCTTAACATCAACCTACAATCTACTAGAATTAAATCCTGACAGAGAGTCTGAGGAAAGATGGACTCACCAATCAAAAGGTCTTAAAGATGGACTCGCCAGTCAAAATGTTTTATAGATGGACTCGCTAATCAAAAATGTTTTAAAGATGTACCTGCCAAATTAAACTGTACACCTTTACGTTTTATTGTCCGTTTTAATTCATTTACTTTAATTATTATATATTATAATTTTATTATAATTCATCATGATGAATTTAACTTTCACTTTGCGTGTTGTCTCAAAGCTTCATAGACACTGGTCAGAACCTACAGTGGGCAAGTCATGGGCAGAAATGACCAAACAAAAAACTAAGATGGTACAAATGGAAATGTAAAGAAACCAGGGCTGTTTTAAAATCATTACTGTAGAATTTGTACAACTTTATAAGAGAAAACATTTCAGTGTAGTAGTCAGTGCAGTGTGATATGATCAGTGTTCATTTTCAACAGGAGTGTGGCCCTCTGAAGCTGGCAATAAACCTGCTTCTCACCAGAAGAAGTGGCATGACCTGTTTAAGAGGGTATTTATAGGCAAACGTTAATAGGAAAACGACAATACAATGTAATTTATAGGCTGCTTGTCAACTGACACAGTGTTTTTAATGTTACAGCTAGATAAATGCCAATTAATATATGAGGCGCATCACATCCACATCCCCCCAGACTTACCTGAGAGGGCCAGACCAAAGCCGGCACCCAGAAACAGCTGCTTCATTGACCTGCAGGCATCATGGAGCCAGCCCATGTTAATCCCATTGGACCCAGCACTTTTGTTACACTTGTTCCCCAATCTAACCCCACATTAGAGTGTGTGTTCAGTCTGTTTGTGGTCTCTGGACCCTTAGCCATCACCACTCCCCATCCCAGCAGCAGAGGAGAAAACAAAGCAGCTGCAGGAACAGACAGATCCAGAATCATCAGCCCCCATCAGAAGAAGAAACAGCAAGGGCTGGTTACCTCCAGAAAGTAAGTAATTTATTAAATTAAGCAGTTAAAATCTTCTCAGAAGGTCAGTACTTCCAGATAGTAATTCTACACTTAATATATCATATGTAAGTACAAGAAATATACTGTAATGATAGTTATTGCTGCAACTCTTCAGATATTGTATGGAAGTGTCATTTAAACAGTGAAAGAGGTTAGTTATAGTGTATAAAACATAACTTTAATGATATCATCTGTCTAACTATACCTTCTGAAGACTGTCTCTCTCATCCTGACTGGTTCTGATGTTTCCTAGTGATTGGAGCGACTCAGGACTCAGCAGCACCAATCAGGAGAAGAAACAGTATAGAGGGAGGATGTCCGGCATTTAAGTGATTAATGATTCTCGTTGTATGTTTAGTGTGGTCATACCTGTGAAACAGCCTACAGGAGAGGAGAGAGGGACGCTGAAGAAAATGGAGGAGATGTTGGAGAAACGGAATGATCATATTCAGTGTTACTGATGAGCTTCAGAAGAAGAACGTCTATCCATCTTCAACCGCTTACTCCTTTTCAGGGTCACGGGGGAACCTGGAGCCTATCCCAGGGAGCATCGGGCACAAGGCGGGGTACACCCTGGACAGGGGGCCAGTCCATCGAAGGGCACACATTCACACACCCAATCATACACTACGGACACAGAGCCGCGGGAATCGAACCCCGACCCTGGCGGTGTGAGGTGAACGTGTTAACCACTTAACGTGCTAACCAGATTTCACAGAAGATAGAACAATGAACAATCACATCTAGATATATTTGTTTGAAATTACACAACAGTAACATCATTAATCAGGAAAGGTATTTTTGGTATTTTTTATGATACTCACCTCTTTACATTTACATTTATTCATTTAGAAGACTCTTTTATCCAAAGTGACTTACAAATGAGAAAAATACAAGCAAAGCGATATATCAAGCAGAGAA
The DNA here is from genome assembly GCF_001660625.3 of Ictalurus punctatus. NCBI lineage: Eukaryota > Metazoa > Chordata > Actinopteri > Siluriformes > Ictaluridae > Ictalurus > Ictalurus punctatus. The sequence continues at coordinate 10,499,946 of NC_030443.2, read as the reverse complement.
AAATAAAAGTAGTGCTACCGTACAAGATCTATTAACTGAGTTCCAGAAGAAGCAAAGTGCACAGAGTAGAGCTGTAAGTGCAATTTTTTTTTTTTTTTTTTTTTTAATGAGTTGATTAGGTGTTCTCGGAAGAGGTGGGTGTTTAGCTGTTTTTTGAAAATGGTGAGAGATTCTGTGGTCCGGATTGAGGTTGGAAGTTCATTCCACCACTGAGGAACAGTTAGTGTGAAGGTTCTGGAAAGGGACCTTTGCCACGCTGAGTGGAAACTACTAAACGTCAGTCGCTAATCGATCGCAGATTGCGTGAGGGAACGTAAGCCTTCAGGAGAGATTTGAGGTAGGAGGGTGCTGTTCCAGACAAGGTCTTGTAGGTGAGCATCAAGGCCTTGAATCTGATGTGGGTGTAACCCTTATTACGAGGTAGTTCACCCATTTGCTCACTTACAAATCCATCAAAGATAACAAGAAAATCAAAGTTAACCCTTTTGTGACTTGGTTAGACAGCTAAATAGTGTTTCTCATTATTAAGCCTGGGCTACACCCTCCCCTTTGAACTCATGTACGTCCCTGTACATGGCAATGGTTGAACTGTTATTATCTCAGGGTACAGGACAGAAGGATATAATGAGTTTTCACCCTCACTTAAAATGTCAGCCACAGCTGTAGTTAACTAATGAAAGAATGATTTATCAACTGTGACAAAGGGGTTTCAAAGTTCCGTATAGTCAAGTCTTTTTGACGGCTGACGATTTCTCTCTGATCTCCTGACAGGGATATCTGTGCCTCTTTGCTCCTGTACCTCCTCTTGACTTGCTGTCTCCACTGCGACTGTCTCATCCTTTCTTTTCTCTTCTAGTTCTTCACTTCCAGCACAACTCATCTCCTCCTCGCTCTCTGACATGTCAGAGATCACTGGAAGCTGCTCATTTCGGATGTCATCATCAGGTAAGTTTTGTTCTTCCACAGGGCGTTCATTATCAGGTAAGGTACTTTCAGTCATGACAATTTCATTAACTTGTTCAGCAGGCATGACTCTTTTGGTAAGTAGGTACTCAGTGTCATAGTGATGGCAGTTAGTATCACGAAGTGTGAGGGGACTGTCTGAGGCACCATTAGACATATCAGGTGGTTTGTTAATTTCATGAGTGCAATCAACATTTTGAGCATTTAAAGGACTCTCGACAGGACAAATGCCTGGAGGTTCAGTATGCTGTGTATCCTGCAGAGAAGACATAGTTGGATCAGGCTGCACTAGACTGTCTTGGACTGTGGGAACCTGAGCATTGGGGGGTTCTCTGAAACAGTAACTAGGAATGATTTCATGCTCATATTCTGAGAAGTGATTTTCGTCCACAGTAGGATTTGCACGGGTTGCTGGCCTGCGCCTTACGGGCTGCTAGTCAGGCTCCTTATTGACCTCTGTAGGCAAGTATCCGCATGGAAGTAGTAGGTCCCTATGCAGCGTTCTTAAAGGACCATCCTGATTTTCAGGTTTAACTGTGTAGACGGGCAGAGTACCTTCTCTCCTCACCACTACATGGACAGTTGACTCCCACTTGTCTGAAATCTTATGTTTTCCTCGAATACAAACATTTCTGACCAATACTCGGCCTCCAACTTCCAAGTCCGAAACAGTCACACGCCTGTCATACCTTGTTTTGTTCTTGCGTGCTATTTTTGCAGCATTATCAGTTGCTATCTTGTAGCTGTCTTCAAGTTGTGACTTAAGGTTTCGCACATACTCTGAGTGTGATGTATGCTGACCCCCTTGCACTGGCAATCCAAATGCCATATCAACCGGCAGACGACGCTGACGTCCGAACATCAGTTCATATGGTGTGAATCCTGTCACCTCATTCCTGGTGCAGTTATAGGCGTGGACCAGGGGTTTTACAAAATCACGCTAACGAGACTTCTCTGGGCTTTGAAGAGTACCTAGCATGTCTAGTAGGGTGCGATTAAATCGCTCAACAGGGTTGCCCCTAGGGTGGTATGGGGTTGTTCTTACTTTATGTATGCCAGCCACTCGACAGAGCTCTTTTATTGCGCGGGACTCAAAATCGGGTCCCTGATCACTATGTAGCTTTTCTGGGATTCCGTAGTGCACCATAAAGTTCTCCCACAGACACTTTGCCACTGTGCGGGCCTTTTGGTTAGGTGTTGGCATGGCAACCGCAAACTTGGTAAAGTGATCTGTAATCACAAGTATGTCTTTGGTTCCACTGTTGTCAGGTTCAAGAGAGAGAAAGTCCATACAGAGGAGCTCAAGGGGTCTGGTGGGGTTAATGTTGACCAAAGGTGCAGCTCTCTCAGGTAGCGCCTTCCTCCGTACACACCTGCCACATGTTTTGACCTTTCTCTCAACATCCAAAGCCATCTTCAGCCAAAAGAATCTGGTCCTTACAAGATCCAGTGTGCGGTCAACCCCCATATGACCCATATGATCGTGGAGGCTGGTCAAAACTGTGTCACGAAGTTCAGCTGGGAGTACAAGCTGATAAAAGGTTTGCGAGCCCACTTGGCATCTCCGGTACAAGATGTTATCGAGGAGTTCAAGGTGAGTTAACTCCCTCAACAAGAGTGGAAGCTCAGAGAGTTCATGTCGCAAAGTTGGGGGTGGTTTATCTCCCTGCTCGATCTGGGAAATGACATGCTTTATACTTTGATCGGCTCTTTGTCTACTCACAAGCTCTGCCTCAGTTAAGTGGGGGATAACTGGCAACCCACCAAGGTCATCTTCTTGCCCATAACTGTCAGGCACAGCAGTAGATGAGATGGCAAGAGTTTCGACTAAGGCAACACCATCTGTAAAATCTTGGTCATCATGACTGACACTGTAGATGAAATGTCTCTCACAGATTGCTTGCACAACAGCTTGATCTACTGCATCTATGTTTTCTGGATCAGAGAGTTGACCCTGAGTGAACTGTCTTATGTGCTCTCTCTTTTTGAGATTTAAGATCATCAGCCAGCTTCCCATGAGGCCTGCGGGACAATCCATCTGCATCACCGTTTTGCTTTCCTGGACGATAGAGGAGTTTGAATGAGAACGTGGACAGTGCTGCCAGCCATCTATATCTTGTTGCGTCAAGTTTTGCTGAGGTCAGGATGTATGTCAGTGGGTTGCTATCAGTAACTACAGTGAAGTGGTTGCCGTAAAGATAATCACTGAACTTTTCTGTCACTGACCACTTGAGTGCCAAAAATTCCAACTTGTGTGCTGGATAGCGACTTTCACTCCTTGACAACCCTCTACTTGCATAGCCTATGACTCGAAGCTGGCCCTCCTGTTCCTGATACAAAACAGCACCGAGTCACCGAACGGTGACTCTGACTCTCTGATAACTCCTGCATCAAGAAGCTCCTGAATGTGTTTTCAAACAGCCTCAATGTCTTGTGGGTGTATTGGTCGAGCATGCTGTTTAAAAGGAGTTTCATCTGAGAGTTTTATCTTGCGTGCTACTTTATTTGTTCGGCCAAAATCCAGGTCATGTTGCGCAAACACGTCGGGCATGTTGTTGAGCTGCTGAGTGTTGCGTTCTTTCCATTCAGATGGAATTGGGGACTCACCAAAATTGAAGTTTAGGTTGTGCTTTGTGTTTGACTGAGCCTCTGGTGACTTTGGAAGGGGTTCTGATTGTTTTAATACACTGTGCTCCTCTAACAAGATGCTCTGATAAGCACTTATCTCTGCAATCGCACACTTAGCGGGAATAACTAGATCATGGTCAGACTCATTACTGATGACAACTGGTAGCCTATATGGCCACTACTGGGGAATGTCGACTAGGCTAGCTGTTCCTAGCAAGCCGCCCGGCAGGGTGGGTAAAGATGGCTGCTCAATAATTACGGACTTCTCACTCTGGAAGCAATTAGCTACTGCAACTCCTTCAACCACTACAGTTTCACCAGCTGGAATGACTTCAGAGTTTCTGCCTTGCAATGTCACTACACCATGGTGACTGTTGTTGGTCTGCTTCTGTCTGAGCTCAAGACATTTAAGAACTGCTCTATAGCCATGTGGGATGGGTTGATGGTGTGTCAGTCCGGCTTCGGAGTACATGTCATACAATACATCAAGGGTATTGGTGCCTATAAGCACAAGAGACTGTGATGTGGCTCGGATGTCAGGAACAACCAAAGTGAGTGTATTTACATCCATTGACGCTCCAATAAACTCTTTTGGAAAAGTTACAGTCATTTCTATGTAACCTAAGTAGGGTACAGACTGTCCATTTGCTCCCTCCACCTCCAAGAGATCATGCAGTGGCTTAATCTCCTGCTCTGAAAAGTGCTGTTCACAAAATGACCGGGGAACTGTTGTTACTTGTGAATCCGTATCAAATAGGCAGTTGACTTCTCCTTTTATGTTGACTTTAGCTGTACTCTTGGTGCCAACCAACCCCTTAGGGAGTTTAAAAGGGTGGTTCTTACTTGAATGTTCTAGACTGGCACATACTTCAGCCTTGCCTTGGCTGTTTACGTCTGCGGGATGTTGTTGACTCTCTTCAGCCCCTGTTTTCCCCACAGCAGGAACTGTTAGTCGTTTAAAGGTAAGTTGAGACCGCTTTGTGTTTCCCACCTGTGCTGCTTCTCCTCTAACTGTATTCTCTTTTTGGCTACTAAAGCAGGGTTTGCCCTGTCTGTGCAAAATGGGGCAATGTGCCCATCTTCCCCACAGTTAAAGCAGTACCAAGGCCTGGGTCTGTTAGTCTGCTTTTTTTTGTCTGTTTTAACATGTCTGTGTTAGCACTGTCTAGTTTTGGTGCTTTGCCCGGACTTTTCCCTGCTGCTCCCCTGTTATCAGCCCCCTTCGCCTTTTTCTGTGTCATAAAAGAGGTTAATTGGCTTTGCAGACTGGCTACTTGCCTCCTAAAGATCCTCGATAACACTGAAACTGACCTCTGACTTCTCTTTTGACTCTACACAGGTCCACGTGCTTTGGAGCTGAAGCTGGCCACGTTGCCTGGTGGGGCCAATGTGTTTTTTTATGCGACTAGCTTTTGCTAGCTGTCTGTCTTCTTCTGTTCTTAGTAACAGCAAGAGGTCGGCAAACGTAGGGAGGTTGCTTTTCTTCTGCTCAAGTTGCAGGCCAGAGAGCAAAGAATTGTCCCAGCACCCCCTACAGAACTGTTTGAGTAGGTGTTTATCCACCTCGTCAGATGCAACCCCACCCCTTCTCGCAGCTAGGTTTAATGCTAATTGCAATTCGATGAAGATGAGTGGAGGGCTTCTCACCCGGATCCTGAAGGGTGTTCATAAACTGGGCAAAAAGTTCCTCCCCATCCTCAACAGTACCAAAGGCTAAGTCCAAGAGCTGCAAGTAAGCGGTGGGGGGTGATTCAGGCCGTAGCCCTTTGACCATATCGGCTGCAGGCGAGAGTAGACATTCAAGAATTCTTCTTGAGATCTGGAGATGGGACATGCTGGGATCATTTAGAAACAGTTCGATGTGTGAGCGCCAAGTGTCGTAATCAGCTTCATTACTGGGTCTGGGAATCTTTCCAGAAAAGGAACGAAGCCTCGCTGGAGATTGCAAGTGTGGCCTAACATCTTCCCTCCTTACAATATATTCAACCACCACCTTCTGTATTTCTGCTGGGTTTATGTCGCTCACTGAAAGGGACGGAGCTTTCACTCCATTAGTGAACAGGACTGAATCAGCGGCACTTAAGCAATTGCTTTCCAGAGGGGCATCCAAGAGTGAAACGAGGGGCTGTTGATCTTTGGGGGTAGGAGGTTGAAGTGTCACAACTGGGGTCTCAACATGTGAAGGGGAGACTTCTGTAACTACGGGTGTCATAGCTTCAATATCTTCACCAATCTGAGACATCATCTCTTTCAACACCTCCCCATAGTCTTTGCCACTTAGCTTGGCTAAGCCCTTTAACTCAGTTAGGTATGTTTTTGTAACATTACTGCCAATCTGAGTAGTGTACACACTGCTTAATGCTTTTACACGGTATTTAGCACATGGATCACCCTGCACTGTGTATGTGTATGGCAAAAGTGGCTCTAAGTCCTCTAAAGCTGAACTGGGAAAGGGCTCTTCCTATGGAACCATACCTCTTAAGGAAGTCAACAACTTTCTCATCCTGATCCGCTACATGGGTTACCCCGCTAACGATCACTGCATTCGGAATTTTAACACCTGACTTCCGTATGAAGTCCATTTTGCATATTTTTTCAATATTGATATTCAATGTATCTGGCTCCTGGCTGGCTCGCTACTTTATGTAACCCTTATTATGAGGTAGTAAGAATGTACATAGGTGTAGTAGTCTAAAGTAGTCTTAGAGGTTATCAGTAATATGAATATGGACCAGAATCAGAAGATGCTACATTGTTAAGAGCCTGAGAATTGAAGGTCAATAAAAAGAATACCACATCAGAATGACAATTTGCATAAAATGTATTAAACACACATGGGCTGGTACATACATATACAAAAACAGTTATGAAAAAAATAACAAACTAAAATAATAAAGTGCGCACGTAAATAAATCCCCTTTTAAATTCCCTTGAGCTTAGTGCGTCCTCAGTTTCACTTGCCTTTGCTGACAAGAGTTCAGTCACCAACGTTGGGCCCTTTTTAGTTCGTGTTAGTGTTTGTGCTACCACCATGAAGATGAAGATGATGATCCTGGCAATCCTTCTAAAGTCAGAGTCACAAACACGGTTAGCTCGCCACCCAGCCCCCCGGACTGGGAATCTATGAATCTCTGGGAGAACGCCTGGAACGTGGGGATCTGTATCATTCCGTGGAAAGGATCTCCGCACGATGTTTCCAACTCTTTACCAAAACCTGACCTATAAATAAGGCCAGATCATTTCTCTCAATTACCATTCAGTGATTAAATGGACTGCTACAGGCTACTATAAAATAAAATGAGATAATACTTCAGTTCACCTATAATGCAATGTCAAAATCTCTCTCTCGTTGTACAACAGCTCTTATGTTTCTTCTCAGGTATCAAAACTATATGAATTTCTCTCCAGTATCCAAAGTACATTTACATCACAAACTACATCCTTCATAAAACACACATATTTCTAACTCAAGTTATATGAAACCTTAGTAACGTTAGCAGTATGAAGAATAAAACTGCATGGATTGCATGTAAAACATCAATCAACTTGTATTACTTTAGATTAGAGGCATTAAGGTGTTAGTTTGCTTATTTATCCCCTCTGCACCGGTAACAGTGGAAAGATTGCACTAAAAATTGTACCTCTTTAACCTCCAATAAACACAATTAAATCCACAACTTTTAACATCATTATTTAACAAACTAACCATTTAGCAACAGTAGGGAAAAGTAACATTTCTTTTTATAACCCACAAACAAAATCATTAGTTGTTTTCAAAGGCATTAACCATTAGTCCGCTAGCCTATTGTGGCTAATTACCATATTAGCATTTGAATACAGCAGGCTCACATTAGCTTTCCACCATTAGCACCTTTGCATTGCTTACCCATTAGCGCCCATTAGCATAAAATGCTAGTGAACTCTGAGGCCTAGCGCCAGGTAAACAACTCACCATTTTAGCAGAATTCACTGCCTTTAGCTCCGTGACAACAGTGGATTGAGGCACAGCTCTCTTTTACTCTCTGTATTACAACAAGATATGTAAGTATAAGCAATAATGAGTACAGAACTTGTTTAATTCACTCCATGTCGTTTTTTCGTCTTACCCAGTGGATAATGCAGCCTCCTATGCTCAGGTGCAAGCCCCAAAAGAACGTGCAGAGACACTAACCTAGAGGTGTAACTGTAAAAGAGCCTAGCTGGCAGCTGATTGGTCAGTTCACTGCCTCATAGAGTTCACCCATTTGCTCACTTACAAATCCATCAAAGACAACAAGAAAATCAAAGTTAACCCTTTTGTGACTTGGTTAGACAGCTAAATAGTGTTTCTCATTATTAAGCCTGGGCTACATGGGCAGCTACAGGAAGCCAGTGGAGGGAGATGAAGAGGGGTGTGACATGGGTTCTCTTAGGCTGGTTGAAGACGAGGCGAGCTGCAGCATTCTGAATCATCTGTAGGGGTTTGATGGAGCTGGCTGGGAGGCCCGAAAGTAGTGAGTTGCAGTAGTCCAGTTTTGAGATAACAAGAGCCTGGACTTGTATCTGTGTAGCCTGTTCGGTGAGGTAGGGTCTGATTTTCTTGATGTTGTACAGGATGAACCTACAGGACCGTGCAGTTGTTCAGATGTGGTCTGTAAAGGTCAAACTGTCGTCAAGAATCACGCCAAGGTTCCTGGCCATCCTGGTTGGCTTGAGTGTGGTTGAGCCAAGCTGTACAGTGAGGTTGTGGTTGATTGAGGGACAGGCTGGGATGAGGAGAAGCTCAGATTTTGCAAGGTTGAGCTTAATATGGTATTTCCTCATCCTGACAGAGATGTCCAACAGGCAAGCAGAGATGCGTGCAGAGACGGATGGATCGTCAGGCTGGAAGGACAAATAGAGCTGGGTGTCATCAGCACAGCAATGATATGAGAAGCTATGAGACTCAATCACCTGCCCTAGAGATGTAATGTAGATAGAAAAGAGGAGTGGACCCAGAACTGACCCCTGTGGAATGCCAGTTGTGAGTTGCTGAGTTTCAGAAATACCTCACCTCCATGATACCTTGAAGGATCTGTCAGAGAGATAGGATTCCACCCAGCACAGAACCGTTCCAGTGATGCCCAGGCTGGAGAGAGTTGACAGGAGGATCTGATGGTTTACAGTATCGAAAGCAGCAGAGAGGTCAAGTAGGATGAGGACAGATGATCTAGAGGTTGCTCTTGCTAGTCGTAAGGCTTCAGTGACGGAAAGCAGAGCAGTCTCCGTGGAGTGATTGCTCTTGAAGCCAGACTGCTTGGTGTCCAGGAGGTTGTTCTGTGTGAGGAAATTGGAGAGTTGATTAAAAACGACTCCTTCAAGAGTTTTGGAAAGAAAAGGAAGGAGGGAAACAGGTCTGTAGTTGTCAATTGTTCAAGCTTCTTTTCTACGTATATTCGACGTCGATGATTTTTTTCGTCATGATCAAGCCTCTTTTCGACTAACTGTAGTTTTCATTTAAATGGCGGGGGTTTGCTTGACTTCGTCAAAAGTGCGTTTGTGTTTGCTGGGTAGTGTATAATATGTGATTTGAGATATAGCCCCAAATATTTATTATTATCATTATTATAGGTTTTTAATGAAAAACGTACAGTTTGTAAAGATACCTTTTCCAAAAAAAATCTCAAATGTGTTCATCTTGTGTATGCATTCAGATGTCTCACTTGAAATCTCTGAACACTCACTACACTGAAGCTGAGGGGACAACGGTTTATAGCTAACAGATATTTCAGGCTACAACACACCACCCTGTCTTTAATTATTTTCCTATAAAAGTATGCCCCATTTGCCCACAAAACAACATGTGGAAGAAACCTTGAGAGGAACCAGGCTCTAAAGGACTGTTCTAGAGTCACACTAGATCAACTGCCACTTGTAGAGATGCAAGATACCACTTTTTCTTTGAATATGAGCTGATAGATACCCATCCTACTTGAAGTTTTTTCAACTGAAGCACTCACATGGTCAAAGCTGTATCTCCCTGTGGTTCTTGCCTGGTTTCCCATTGAAGCTAAGCAGGGTTGACAAACAAAGAAAGCTGATCTGGGGCATATTACTCCAGTGCAAATATAATTTGATCATATTCACACATCGGCCATATTGCTTGTGAGGTTAACGAGCAGAAAAGTAGTTTAATAAGTTGATGAGTTTCCACTTTGTTGAAATGTCCAAAAATTTATATTTTCTAACTCCAGCGAAAAGAGAGCTACGATATGATAAATGTTTTTAAAAATCTTGGCAAAGATGACATTCATATGTACACGTTACATCCCCAGCAGTGAATTACGAAGTGACTTGGCCGGTGTGTGAATATGATCAGTAAAACCCCAGAGTGTGGTCGTCCTGCATAATTACTTATGTTCACAGCACATAAAAGAATAAACATGAACAGAAGCGAGCGTACGTAACAGAAATGGAACAAACCACCTTTCATTTTATTCTCTTGAAGGGTGAAATAAAAAAAGCATACTTCTTTGTCTTTGCTAATTTTCCACATTTCTGTTACTATTGATCTCCTTAAAACCATCAATCTCTCTTTTTCCTGCCATGTGTTGAATTATTTCCATTCTCGGCTTCCAGTAGCTGCTCCCTTGCTCCCGGCTTCTCTGCCATTTCCTTTTCCTCAGTAGCTCCAGCTCCAGTCTCGGTGCATTTTCCCTCTCTTTTGCCCGGGCCATCTCCTCCTCATTCCATCCACTTGTCTACAAAGAAAAGCAAATATGTTACATGACAAAGAGCTTACAGAATTCAAATATGCAAACAGAGCAGGTAACCAACTGTAAGTGATGAACACAGGGCTAGTTTAAAGCATAAATATATATATTTTTTTAAGCACAGTTACTTATGTAACTAATTAAATTCCATGTTACCATTCACCCCTGCTGTAGAAAAGTGAGTGTGTCCTAATTCAATCATTAACGACAGTATTTAACAACAAAAAGACACCAACGTGCATGCAGCACCAGTCCCATTCATAAGGTATGAGATTTTGTCATGATAAAATTAAGGTGTGAGAAAACAGCTTGTTATGTCAAGATCACGAGTTACCAACTTTTTGTTATGTGAAGATCACGAGAAATTTAAGTCGATATTATGAGAAATCAAGAAAGAAAAAAAAAATGCATGGCCTCCTAGGGCTTCTATATAATGCAGAAGTCATAGGGTGCACAAAATAGGATGCCTAATACTATTGCACAGTACAAAACACACAATGTAATTCTAGCTCGTCCTAATCCGCTTGGTTGTGAACATGAACATTTTAGCTTATAGTTACTAGCCTACTAGCTAATTGGCACTTAGTATACGAGAGTATTCAGCTAAAGCCTGACAGAAATCGCAAGTCTTGTTTGAAGATCATCACAATTCTCTTAATCATCTTAAGCCCTCAAAGATGTAGCTAACAAATAAGGGAAGAAATCTTGCTTCAGGTTTATCATTGTACAACTTACATGTCTAAGTAATCACTCCCTTGTCTTAAAATATAACAGATGGCCTAGAAATAACCTACACTGTATGGCCAAATGTAAGTGGACACAAGACCATGACACCCATAGATGCTTATTGAACATCCTATTCCAAAGGCCCCCCTCCACGCCCACATATTCTTGGGCATATAATTTTGACAAAAATCTAAAATGCAGCAGTTTACACAAATGCCATTACCTCCACAAGTGTATTATGGAAGATCATAACTGAATTTATTAGACACATATGGTGACAGTGCAGATGTTTCCTGGTTCTGAACTGAACATGATGTGTGTAATTAACTCTCAGTGTGGCGTGTTGGAGCAGGTGATGGATCCTTATAGAGAGCTGCAGTGTGGAGCAGCAATAAGAGAGAGAGGATGAGCTGTACAGGAATAAGAGTGTTTCAGTGACCACGCCTACTGCATGGATCTGTTCTGCTGTTACTCATCTACTGATGTGCAGAAATAAAGATCCAGTCTGCCTTCCATCATGAGACAGAAAAAATAAACACCAGTCTGTTGTTGCCCTCTTCTGGTTTTGCTGTATTTTATCCTGATAGTCAAAGCTCAGTTCCCCAAAATGTATTTACATTTTTAAAGCTAGAGTATTACCTGGGCGGCTTCTTCTACACTATGCTTTAATGATAACTAGATCCACTGCTGGGAAAATACTAACAAAACCCCATAAAAATAATAATTCTACATGTTTCAATTGTGATTCCTAACGTGGATCAGTGTTTAATGATATTATATATTAAGATTTATTATAAGCTATTGTTTGTAATTATGGACAAAGATTTATCATTTTCTCAGCATGGCAGTAATCCCTGATCTTCATGGAACAGACGGTCGACTGTGATTGTATTCTCTCTGTTTACAGCTCTGCTGCTGTCTGGTACAACACACTCTGGATCAAACGTTTGATGGAGCTCCACCAGAAAAGCAGGTTTAGTGTATATAGAAAACATATGAGGCATTTGCTCATTATACATGATACATTACACATTTCATACAACAAATTATTCTGAAAAGATACCTGAAATAATATTACGCTTTTATACTGCGGCTTCGATGTCAGTTCTAGCTCTTCCAACAACCATGAAGAAAACCAAAATGAAATCACACTCATCTCTCTCTCTCTCTCTCTCTCTCTCTCTCTCTCTCTCTCTCTCTCTCTCTCACTCTCTCTCTCACTCTCTCTACTGTCAGAAAAAAGGTACTGTGCAGGTGCAATTTTGTTCCTAGGGGAACAAGACATATAAATGTACCTTTGAAGGTCCACAATTGGGCTACAATTACGTGCCCATAACGAGTTATAAAGGTTCAGAATTTTAGGGTCTGATGTGAAAGGTCCATTTTTGTACCTTTGTAAAAAACAAACAAAAACAAACAAACAAATAAAAACAAACAAACAAACAAACAAACAAACAACAACAACAACAACAACAACAACAACATTTAGGCCCATAGAACTAGATTAACTCAAATCTGTTTTTTTTTTGTTTTTGTTTTTTTTACACTTGTGTCTGTCAGCTCATAATAACATCAAGACACTATATTAAATTGCTTTAAACGTTAAAAATATCTTCTCAAAGTTTGTAAGAAATGTAAACTCCGACCACTTTATGTCTCCTGTCTGTAAAATAAGACAGACATTATTTAGAAATATGAATTTATTAAATGAATGATATTTTAAGAATGTCTTTGTTGTAATGTAATGTTTTACTCTGTCGTTGTTGTCACCGTAAGTGAATGTACAGCGTGTTGAGCGCGGGAAACACCAAACCCGGAAGTCGGAATAAGGTGAATTGCTGATGCAGACGTTATGGATGTTGCTCCTTTAAGAAAATTTCCCTCGCTCGGTTTGAGTGGTTCGGTTCTGAAGCGAGTGAATACGCGGCGATTCTGGCAGAACTTCGCACATCTCCAACACTACAACAGCACTATTATGGAGTACACATTTCTCAGGTAAATGCTTGAGATATATTCTTATTTGTACAGTGATAGCATGTTCTGTTGTTTTGTGCTAACTCGGTGTTCCCCTGCTTTAAGAAGTACTGGTGTCAGACTGACTGGAGTCCGGTACTGACCGCTTTGGGAAGAACCTTCAGGATGGAGCTGGGGAAGATGTCTACAGCTCACTTAATAAAGAACCTCATTCACTTTGGGGTAGAAGTCACAGAAGAGGAGAGGAAAACATTTGAGGGTGAGTATGTTGTTACATGTTGAAAAGTTGTAAGAAAATCGAGGGTTTTCTCGGTGTTATAGCACCTTTTATTATTGCTTTAATAATAACTATGGCCAACATTGTATATGTTTGCATATACAGCCGTTGTAACTAGTGAATAGCTAGCGCAGGGTTGCCCACACTTTTTTGACTTGCGAGCTATTTTTAACATGACTAGTCAAAGTGATCTACCTACACTAAAAATGCGAAACACATATATATATATATATATATATATATATATATATATATATATATATATATATATATATACTGAGTATACTTCAAATATATATACACACACAATATATGTTCATGTACCTTGCATAACTGCATGAGCCCTTATGGCACACTACAATTCAATACATTTTTGGTCATTACCTTACTCTATGTAAGTAGAGCCAAATAATGCTGTCAAGGAGGTTGCACATTTCCTCATGTTTGGGTACTTTTCCCCTGTGACTAAGTTCCAAAACTGTCCATGCGCCCTGGACTTCAGCTGAATGTCAGTCTGTAGTTTCAAAATCTCATCCTCCACTTCAGACGAGTTCAGGTGAAATAGCGTTGCAATTTTCAATGCGAGTGAATCAACCTCAACATTGTCCCTAAATGGGTAGCACATGAATGTAGCGACTGGCTCCAGTGAAGCAAAGTCTTGAACGCGTCTGTCAAACTCTGACTGACAGCTGTCAATCTGCTCCGTGTAGCATGCAATGTTAAATTGCGCACAAGGCTTCTGCTGTGTCTCCAGATCTAACGCGAGGTTTTGGAAGTTCCCAAAACCATGGCACTGCAGCTTTCAGGACAAAAGTTGCATTTTCCGTTTAAAGGCAATAACTGAGCTGATCATATTGACCACAGTTTTGTCTTTTCCTTGCAGCTCCAAATTAAGCTTATTTAACATGTTGGTCAGACCGGTTAAAAATGGCAAGTTTTTTTTGAAGATTTTTTTTTGAATGGCGATCTACCCGCACTTCCTTCGATCGACATATTGGGCACCCCTGAGTTAGCGTTTTACATTTTGAGACCATTTTTCCCGCTGTTGCGATGACATTTTGTTATAGGCTGCACAAGAGTTGCCCAATGCTCTCAGATTATATGCCGCCATTTTTGTGGTGATTTGAGTAAGACAGGGCTGTTTCTGTCCATTTTGTAGTGATTTGAGTGAGACGGACCTTTTCTGGACATTTTGTGGTGATTTGAGTGAGACGGGGCCGTTTCTGGACATTTTGTGGTGATTTGAGTGAGACAGGGCTGTTTCTGGCCATTTTGTGGTGATTTGAGTGAGACGGGGCAGTTTCTGGACATTTTGTGGTGATTTGAGTGACACAGGGCCTTTTCTGGCCATTTTGGCACCCTAGGAGAGATTCTTCTTAAGCAGTGTAACTGTGAACTAATGTGTGGAACATAATTAATTAGCCAGCTAGCTAGCTACCATCCAACACTGCGTAGTCTATGTAACTAGTTAATAAACTAACTAGTGTGGTGTTGCAGCTAACTGGCTTCCTATCGTTAGTCATAGAGAAGATAATATATGTTCACGTAACTTACATTTATTCATTTAGCAGACGCTTTTATCCAAAGCATCTTAAAAATGAGGAAATACAAGCAAAGCGATATATCAAGCGGAGAACAATACAAATAGTGCTACTATACAAGATCTATTAATTAAGTTCTATGGAAGCACAGTGTGCAGAGTAGAGGTGTAAGAGCCAGTGTAATTTTTTTTGTTTTTTAAATAATGTAGGGTTGGCATTTTAGGGGTTAGTTAGGTGTTCACGGAAGAGGTGGGTCTTTAGCTGTTTTTGATGATAGTGACAGATTCTGTGGTCTGGATTGAGGTTGTAAGTTCACTCCACCACTGAGAATCAGTTAGTGTGAAGGTTCTGGAAAGGGACCTGATGCAATCAGTCTATACATTAACTAGACCCGAGGCGCGAAACATGAAAACAAACATGTAAACTCTAATAATGTGCGAAGTGCGCAGCATCGCGAGCGGTTTAAATATCCAAAGACATTTACCTTAACTGCTGACACCTGGTAACAATTGAAACCACACCCTCTCACCTCCGCCAATAAGTAAACAGGGAGGGGACAGAACAGAAACCAAAACAAGTGCACATATCCATTGTAAACAAAGTCTTATCATCCACGCGCACTTCAAGCACGTACACGCACGCTCTCCGTGCACGTCATCGCCACAGCGCCATCTGCTGGCGAGATCGTGACAATTGTATACTGTATTTTGATCCTATGTTTAACCTCTTGTGTGTGTGTGTGTGTGTGTGTGTGTGTGTGTGTGTGTTTTGTATATTCTGTTACATGTCCGCCATAAGCATTTCAATGTACAGTATGTCTCAACAAATGATAATGTAAAAATGATAATTAAATTTGACTTGACTTATATAGCACGTTTTCTGTGCAATAATACACAATAGGGTCTAGCCCAAACTGTTGAAACAAAGTTGGAAGGACACAATTATATAGGATGTCTATGTATTCTGTAGTATTACAGTTTTCCTTCACTGGAACTAAGAGGCCTAGACCTTTTCCAACATGACAGCACTCTTGTGAATAAAGTGAGGTCCATGAAGACATGGTTGACCTCAACCTCACTGAACACCATTGGGATGAATTGAAAGTCTGACTGCTCCCAGGATTTCTCACCCAACATCAGTGGCTGACCTCACTAATGCTCTTGTGGCTGAATGAGCAAATCCCCACAGCCACGCAAGTGGATGTTATTATAACAGCAAAGGGCAGATTAAATCTCGAATGGGATGTTTAAAAATGGGTGTGATGGTCAGGTGTCCATAAACTTTTGCCCATATTGTGTATCTGTGCAGTAATATCATAAATCACATGTTCTTCTTTTTTCTACTGTCTAAATGGTTTGGAGACACAGTAGGAATCCTATAAATCTCTAAATCTTCTGTATAATGTCTGCGTGCTTTCTATCTGTTTTTCTACAGTAATTGAGGTGGCATCAGGAGAGTATGGGGATTTGAATCCTGTGCTCTTCGAGGCAGTGCAGGGTGGCATGTGTTCAGAGAGTGACAAGAAGAACTGTAGTGACAAGAGTGATCCCACATCGGCCTGCCCATCTCAGAGCTACAGTGTGAGTGCCACGTACACTCGCTGTTGAACTTACAATGTCAACCTGTCCATTGCACCTGTGTGCCTCACATGTGTTGTCTTCTGTTTGCACAGGATTCAGGACCCATTGAAAAACATACTTTTGCCACCAGCACACTCACACAGTTCTGCATTCTTTTCAAAAGAAGCTTCGTCACTATATGCAGAGACAAGGTAAGACTTCTTAAAATGATCTCTGTTTTACAGCATGACAGAATTATTCATATTATTCATATTCGTATTATTGTGACCATCATACAATACATATTTGAGGATTTGTAACTGTGTGTCCAGGTGTTGCCCCACCTGAGGGTGATGTCGCACTTGTGTATTGGAGTTCTGATTGGTCTGCTGTACCTGAACATCGGCAATGATGCCAGCAAAGTGTTCAATAACACTGGATTCCTCTTCTTCTCCATGCTCTCCTCATGTTTGGTGCATTAATGCCCACTGTCCTCACTTGTAAGGACTTCTGTTGTGCATCTGTTTTACAATTTTACATGCAATTAATAAAAAGAATTTGAGTATATAGAGTATGTGTGCTATTTTCCCAGTTCCTCTGGAGATGGCAGTGTTTATAAGGGAGCATCTGAACTACTGGTACAGTTTAAAGGACTACTACCTAGCAAAGACCGTTTCTGACATTCCATTCCAGGTATGGCATTAATACTATTTATTCTAGAAATGCTATATACTGTATCAGCACATGAAAGACGAAGTGTATAATGTTCAAACATGTTTCTAGATCTGTAATAATCACATTATTTCCAAAACACCTTAGAAAACTAAAGTTATTTATGTAACTGTGGTTCTATGAACACTGGGTAACCTGGATTTAAACACTTGGATACCTTCTTGTACATGAACACTTACAGGCTAAGACCTTAAAACAGAGTCACCTGGTGAACATATGAAATAGTTTCCTATAGAATACCATCATCAATGGCTACCTGTCCCTGGAACCTTCTTCCTGAGTTCCTGGCTTGGCATTGGAGCCCTGGCAGTTGTTCAATGTTCACAGAACTACAGTTAAATACATAAATAGCATTCTATTCAACCCAGTCACAGTAGGTTTATTCTTCTATTCATAGGCCATGGAGATTACTTGTCTTTCAATAGCCAAACTCTTCTTAGTCAGGGGTGTACTCCATGTCTTGGCACCGTGCTAGATAAATAACTGATTCGAGAAATGAAAGTCATCAGTACTGTACTATACTGAAAACACATTATTAACACCTTATTTGATATTGTACTTTGTGAATTTAATTTGTTTTTGAAAATATCCTCTCATTTCAAATCTGATAACTGCAAAACACTCCAAAAAAGTTGGGACATTCGACTGTTTACCACTGTGTAACATCACCTTTTCTTTTAATAACACGTATTAAGCATTTGGGCGCTGAAGACACCGGTTGGTTAAGTTTAGCAAGCAGAATTTTCCCCCATGCATCCATTATGCATTTCTTCAGCTATGCAACTGTACTGGGCCTTCATTGCCTTATTTTGTGCTTCATAATGCGCCACACATTCTCAATCGGAGACAGCACTGGCTGTCCACTTTCCACTCGCAAGGAGAAGAGAAGGATCTCCAAGCATGTGTGCAAGTATCTGGCGTGTTTTAGGCGATTTTTGCGACACGTGCATGTCCACTAATCGCTGTTGTGCGTTTTTATGGTTTCAGACGAATCCGACGCGAGTGAAGGCTCCGCCCCCTGGCTGTAACCGCAGACGGCTGAGACCCTCACCGCCCGATCACACTTCAACACACACACAGACACGCGCACACGCACTCCCCTCACCGTCCGTCTTAAATAAAGATACCTACACGAACAACACTAAAACGGCCTCCTGTGTGTCTGTGCTCTGCCGGAGACAGGTCAGGACTGCAGGCAGGTCATGCTAGCACCCGCACTTTCTGCTTACGCAACCATGCGCTTGTAATCCGGGCAGAATGTGGTTTGGCGTTGTCCTGCTCTGGATGGCAGCATATGTTGCTCCAAAATGTGTACATATCTTTCTGCATTAATGGTGCACTCACAGATGTGCAAGTTACCCATGCCATGGTCACTGACACACCCCCATACCATGACAGACACTGGCTTTTGGACTTGACGCTGATAACAGCTTGGATGGTTCTTTTCCTCTTTGGCCTGGAGAACACGACAGCTGTTTTGTCCAAAAGCTATTTGAAATGTTTTCGTCAGACCACAAAACACGATTCCACTGTGCTACTGTTCATCTCAAATGAGACCGAGCCCAGAGAAGTCAGGGGTGCTTCTGGACAGTGTTTATGTATGGCTTCTGCTTTGCATAGTAAAGCCTTTACTTGCATCTGTGGATGTAGCGGTGAATGGTGTTGACTGACAAAGGTTTACCAAAGTATTCCCGAGCCCATGTCAGGATAGCCATTACAGACTCATGACGGTTTTTAAGACCGTGACGTCTAAGGGATTGGAGATCACGCGCATTCAGAAGTGGTTTTCGGCCTTGCCCTTTACACAGTGAGATTTGACCAGATTCCATGAGTCTTTTAATTATATTGCACACTGTAGAAGGTGAAATGCCCAAAATCCTACCGATTTGTCTTTGGGGAATGTTGTTCTCAAAGTGTTGGATTATTCGCTGACACATCTGTTAACAGATTGGCGAGCCTCGACTCATCCTTGCTCTTGAAGGACTAGGCCTTTTTTGGAGCTCCTTATTTACTATGATTAGACGATTGCCTCACCTGTTTCACATCAACTTCTTATTTCAACTTGTCACATTGTTATTAGTCCTAAATTGCCCCGTCCCAACATTTTTGGAACGTGTTGCATGCATCAATTTCAAAATAAACATTTATCTTAAAAAAAAAACTATATATTTGAGTAGGTACGACAACAAATACCTTGTCTTTATACCTTTTTTGTTTAAATACAAGTCAAAGTACATTTACAAATCACTCCTCTTTGTTTTTATTAGCATTTTCCATACTGTCCCAACTTTCCGGAATTGGGGTTGTACATTTCTCCAGCCCAGAAATTAGCTCTGCCTACAGATGGAAAAAATGTTCGTCTCTACTCTTTGCACATTACCTAAAAGACAACTCACGAGTCGTTTGTAGTAGTTTCAACTGAGCGGGAAGGGACAGATAGTGTTTTTATTGCACTTGCACCTTGTAGGCAGCAGGGGGTTCTAAGTGTAGCTCCTTACTCATTGTCAAAAAAGAAATTTCTTCCTCTCACAAGCTTTGAATCTCTCTCTTCTACCCCCCACACCTTGCCCCCCAGATTTTATGTCCTATACTGTACTGTAGTATAGTCTATTGGATGACAGAGCAGCCTCCAGAAGCGTTCCGATATGTGCTTTTTATGGCTCTGTCTACCTCCACTGCCCTCGTGGCTCAGTCTCTGGGCCTCCTCATTGGAGCTGCTTCCACCTCGCTGCAGGTGTGTAAATACATCACAGATGTACAAGAATAATGATACACAAGCCAGTTTATCAGCCACACCTTATCAGTTTCACTACTTATCATGAACACGCTTGGTCTTTCAGTAGTATTTTCTGAGCTCAGTATTTTTCATTGCAGGTATACATTTATAGAGTGTGGACAGGCTGGTGGCTGGCGCACAGAAAACAAAGATTGCGACTGCCACGGTGGCGCCAATGTTTTGGACGGCCAGAGAGCACGTGGCCGCGGGGCAGGGCCGCCGACACAGCCACGGCTCATGAATGGTGCACCACGCGGAATAATTTATAGAGCGAGGGGAGAATAAAAAGTGTTTTAGGTGATTTTTGCGACACCTGCATGTCCACTAATCGCTGTTGTGCGTTTTTATGGTTTCAGACGAATCCGACGCAAGTGAAGGCTCCGCCCCCTGGCTGTAACCGCAGACGGCTGAGACCCTCACCGCCCGATCGCACTTCAACACACACACACACAGACACGCGCACACGCACTCCCCTCACCGTCCGTCTTAAATAAAGATACCTCCACGAACAACACTAAAACGTTCTCCTGTGTGTCTGTGCTCTGCCCACCGCGGGCTAAATTCCCTACAAGGGGCAGTGACAAACATTCCAGTCTTACTTTTCTCTGGCTTCTTTGTCAACTTCGACACCATTCCAAAATACCTACACTGGAGCTCCTATGTCTCCCATGTTAGGTCAGTGACAGCCTTCATAATTATAATGCAATATCTCATGGTGAAGAACAGGGGTGTCAAACTCATTTTCACCAAGGGCCACATCAGCATAATGGTTTCCCTCGATGGGCCACATTAACAGTATGAATGTAACAAAATGCAATGTAATTGAAAATAAATTAAACTACACCTTATTATATTGTTAAATAACTGTTACTGTATTTATGTATTCAACTAACAAATATTACATATGCATTTGCACAGATGTAAAGATAAATGTTCAGTCTGAAACCCACATTACTTGAATCAGTGTTCAAACTATTTAAGCAAATAAAGCAAAATATTAGAAAGAAGTTATGATATGAACCCTTAACTTCATTCAGAACTTTTTTCAACACAGTCGAGGGGGGGCAGAACTATGGCACAACCAACATGTATTACAGAAGTAGCATTTTACAAAAAGAACAACAACAATGAGGTGATGCTGCCTGTCCTTGAACACATCAAGTAGATCCGTCCTCACCCTGAGAGACCATCTCACACACATCCTCATTCATAGATCATGTTCTGGAAATAACAAACACTAAACAAAATGCAAGCACAATCATTAAATTGTACACATTCTACTGTTCTTAGTCTTGGTTTAAATGCATTCTATTTTAATTCAGGTTTTTAAAAATGCTTACCTATGTTTTCTGGCCGGATGTCTGACACCGTTTTCCCCTGGCCAGTGTCAGTGTCTGGTTTTAGGTCTTGTGGTGAGGCAATCCGCAAAACAGCGTGGAGGTTGTCATCGGTAATGCGTGATCTGTGCTTGGTCTTGTTTAAATTCATTATTGAAAACATCTGTTCGCACAGATAGGTGCTCCCAAACATGGACAGAATACAAGCAGCATGAAGTCGGAGCTGTGGCATCAAACTAGGGGGCAGTAGACGGTAAAAGTCCGCGATTGCAGCATCCTGAAACTTTGCTCTCAGGCCACTATCGGTTTGAAGCTCAATTAACTCCATCTGAAGGTTATGGGGCACACTGCAGATGTCGGCGGTGAAAGGATTGGCAAAGATGTCAAAACCCTAGTGCTGTGCTCAGCACAAAAAATCGTTTGAGGACTTTGCTCCTACTCACTCACCTTACTTCTGTATGGTACGGCATATCTCCATGCTCTGAGCCCCCCTCCTGCAAGAACAGCTGGAACTGGTGGTGATTCAGGCCACGCGCCCGAATAAAGTTCACTGTTTTCATGACCGTGGTCATGGAAAAAGCGTAAAGCAGTGATAGGGGGTGTGTGACAGTTACTTTTTTGCAATTTCTCCTTCATTAGTCCAACCAAGCCGGTTTTTCCTCCACACATCGCAGATGCAGCATCTGTAGTTAGTCCCACCAACTTTTCCCACGGCAATTTATTTTTACTTACGGACTTCTCCACTGCATCAAAAAAGTCCTGGCCCGTTGTGGTCCCATGCATGACAGCTGCATCCAAGAGCTCCTCAGTGACACAGAAGTCCGGCTTCACGCCTGTAATAAAAATGGATAGATGCACTGTATCCATGTTGTCTGTGCTTTCATCCACAGCTAATGAAAAAGCTAGACAGCTGCATGTCTCTTTGGCCAGCTGTGTTGCTAAATTTCCTGCTAATTCCTTAACTCGGTCCGTGATGGTGTTTCTTGGCAAACTGACATTTTGAAAAGTCTGTTTCTGGTCAGGACACACCTTTAGCATGCACTGCTTCAAAAATGCACCCTCTGAAAAAGACTTTGAAGCTCGGGCGAGTTCTTCAGCCACAATAAAACTTGCTTTCACTGCTGCATCATTTTTGGCTGTAGCTTTTGTGAGCACATTCTGCTGCCTTTTAATTCTACTGAAATTCTTTGTTTTTCTTGGAGGCTAAATTTACCATACTCAGCTCTGTGTTTGGTGTCAAAATGCCAATGTAGATTGTACTCTTTCATGACTGACACCACCTCATAACACAAAAGCCTTCCTTGTGCATCAATTTTTCTCTTCTTGGACATGTTGAGGTTAATTTGTGGAGATTTCTCAATTCCAAATCGAATTGACGTGACTTTAGTGCAGACGTAGTTTATGTGGCCCTCAGTATGACTTTTTTTGTCCTTCGATTCTGAGAAATAAAGTTTTATTCATATGTTTTGGATAGCGAAAGGCCTACATTACCCATAATCCTCAACCACCGACGATTTGTCACGCCCCTAGGCATCTCATACAGACGTGGAAGGGTCCCTTTTGAGTCAGTATCAGACGCCTAGGGGTGTGACAAATCATCGGTATTTTACGAGTTGGGAATGAAGCAAAAATGTATGTTAAGACAATCATGCACCTATCATGTTCTCGCAAACTCTGCAAAATCAAGGCCCGCGGGCCAGATGTGGCCCGCCACGTCATTTTATCTGGCCCATGGGCCTTGAGTTTGACACATGGGACCTAGACTATGGAATGTGAAGACATATACTAAAGGTGTGTATAAACATTACATTGGTGACATACAGAGAGATCAATTGCACTTGCTCAAATTGCTCAAAAAAAAATGTGCAGCTCAACCCAGTTTGCGAGGGATTGCGCAATCCGAGAGGAGGCTCAGCTCGTTCCTGCCTCCCTTCGCGTCTTTCCCCCGTATTTGAACAGGAAAATACACAAATTCAGCGATATTGACAATAAAAATCATTAGAATGATTGGAATAATACAATAATAACATTTCTATCACAGATCAATGGACAAATATTTATTTATTTATTTTTAATCATTATTATTATTTTTTTTACATTTCCTGATGACACAGGGGAGGCTCCCCTGACCGCACGTCACTGTCGTGGTCGGTAAACAGGTGAGGGTCAGGCAATCAGGCAAACAAACAAAACGGGACTAGGCAGAAATCGAGGTCGGGGATGGAAACACTGGTCAACGGAAACTTTAGTAAACGCACGTGAAAAGGGCTTAGAGAATGGCTGAGAAAACAGAACATTACTTCGCGAAGTTTCTTCGCTATCAAAGTCTCTCTTATGCTGTTGTGTGAGTGTGTTTGTACTGAGATGCAGGTGTGTGTGATCAGAACTCCGGGGAAGGTGAGTGCATGCGTGTGTGGGAAGTGTAGTCCTCAGTGGCCATGTTTGTAGTTAGCGGTGTTCCCGGGAAACCGAGTCGTGGCTGGGCTGAGATATGACAAGGATCCGCCACATATATTTATAATGATAAACTAGGTGTCACATGAAAACCTGGATATAAATTCAACGCAGTTGAAATTCTTTATACTAACATAACATATGTAGTCACAAAAAATAAGTCCACCCAGTTGATTCCATTAATTATTATTTACAGACCCTGAGGACCATATTCTGAATTGCTTAGTGAATTGGTGGATTTCATCTCAAACCTGTCTGTTTCTTCAGACAAAGCATTAAATTTTATAGACTTTTAATATTCATTCTGATGAAAACAGCGGTTCTGAGAACAGTGGTTGTGTTCATTCTGGATTAAGTAGGGGTTAATCAGAACATAATAGGACCCACTCATAATGGTGGGGCAGAAGGGGTGGGGCTACAGAAAGTGTCAATTAGAAACACCTAAAGATGCATATGTCAGTAAAGATTCATATTTAGGGATTGGATGAGCATCCTTCTCTGACGTCAAAACAGGAAATAAGTTTCCAAAAAAAGTGCAGTTATGATATTGTTGCAAAAATGTTTTCCTTCAATATTTCTGTTACTTACAGAATATATTATTGTATATATTGTTATAAATGTATTATTTTTATGGGAATGAAAAGAGCAAAGCTCTGAGATATTTAGAGATGTGTTTGGCACTATTGTGTACTCAGTTTGGTAGGCTTTGTGCATAAATATTTTGCTTGAATGGGAATATATTTTAATGTATATTTGTAATTAATATATTGTACACAAAAATACATTTCTAGCTGTTTAGGTTGCAGATGGTCAGGGTCACAATAGTCTTGCACAAAAGTTATTACAAGTAGTGTGACGTCAAAATGACACATTCATTATCATGTTTATCCTGTATAAACTTTTACATTAATTCTAATTAATTTAAGGCAGAAAAGATAAAATTTCAAGGGTGAATGAATTGTACTTATATAGTCTGTTATCATTTTTGACATGTGGACATGACAGTTGACTCATTAAAAATATGCTCTGTTCTCTTTTTTTCCTATTTAAATGATCATATTTCTGATCAATTTTACAATAAATTGATCAATTTATCAATTAATTTCGCCGAGCCCCACACGAATTTGTGGAGATACTAGAGATCCAGATCCTTTCTGCCTCTGGATGGAGCTCAAATCTTCTTTAATTCCAGACTGCTGGGACTACGGCTGCTCCTAACGCCATACAGACTTCATATAAATACATAATGAACTTTTTCACACTAACTGTTGTTACCCAGATGAGGATGGGTTCCCTTCTGAGTCGGGTTCCTCTCAAGGTTTCTTCCTCTTAAAACATCTTAGGGAGTTTTTCCTTGCCACCATCGCCACTCAGTGGCTTGCTCAGTTGGGATAAATTCGCACCTTTAATATCTGTATACCATGTTGATATTTCTGTAAAGCTGCTTTGAGACAATGTCTATTGTAAAAAGCGCTATACAAATAAAATTGAATTGAATTGAATTGAATTTGCACATTTTAAAAATAAAAACATGTTTATTCAACATATTCTTGATTAATTAAGTACGGTACATTATTTAAAATAATATATAAAATACATAATTTGTCTATTTATCGATTGATCTGAACTCTCTTAAGGCAAGACACTACAGGTGAAACAATAAACCGCATAATCAATGTTTCCCAGATGATTGCTGATATTCTTACAAGGATTTTGTATTGGAGCTTTCACCAAATAATTTTCATTTATTTATTCAAATCAGGCTTCATCTAATTAAATATGCATACATTTGTATACTATATAAAAGTAAATATCTAGTCTTTGAATGATGTTAATATTAAAATGCCAATTTCACTGAGAACACAATGAATACATGCTTCAAAAAAAGACTTTTTGAGAACAGTTTATTAGAAATATCATTTATTTGTTTTAAAAAAAGAATATATTGTACTGAGGCCATCTCTAGTTTCATATCTTTTGAAAACAAAGCAGACCCAGTTTGCTTTAATGTTTGCTTTATTGTTTGTTTGGCGGGAATTTTTGTGAAAAATTGGTCAACACCGTATATCGAGAACTGATATAAGATGACTAAATAATTCAATAAAATTATTGAATAATTTAAAAAAATATTAAATATTTTTAAAAAAAGTAATGTTTACATAAAAAGAAACAAACACCAATTGATAGTTTGGACAAACTGTTTGTTAGTCCCCCTGAGTAGGAACGAATTTTCCTTCCGTCCTTTTCTCTTTCCCCTTCTGTGTCTAGTTCAGCCAGGAGAGCAGAGCTGATATCTCTCCTCAACAGCTTCACTTTTGGCCGAGGTATAGTTTTCTTGGGGTGTGGGGTAGAGAAAATCCTTAAGGACAAATCTTATTGCCATTATTATTATATTATTATTAAATCTTATTCTTTATATTTGAACAGTGCTGAAATGAACAGATTAACCAGCTTCAATACCATAATTACTAATGAGATTCAAATTACTCAAATCATTATTATGACAAAATGTGGAATGAATGAATGAATGAATGAATTATTTAAAACACAACCGTTATGTATGTCATGTAAACAATAAATAAAAAACATAAAAATAGCATATCAGAACATCTAATAAACAGACTGCTAACAGATTTAATGGATGTGTTTTGTGTGTGTATATACTACCCTGCTGAAATAAAAACAATAGAAATCATCACAGAAATTCTAATGGTTTCCACTACAAATACCATTACAAACCATCAGCTAACCATTAAAACCATTACTATTCTTGGTCCTTAATGGTATCAACTAGACATAACATGCCACCAGTATTAGGCAACAAATTACCAGTAGAGAACCACAGGGACCATTACAGTTTCCATTAAAATCAATACAATTCCCATTATAACCAATAAAACCAATTAAAGATTGAAAGCATAAAAGATGTAACCCTGGAGCTGTTTATAACGTGTTAAAGTCTACCCAAAGAGGGGTAGCCATTCTCTAAATCTCAGCTTAATCCTTTACTGGTAAATTTAATTTTAAGGCTACAACCAGATAGCTGCTAGATGTCTTATCTTTAAACTGTATAACTTAACCGCATCTTTTTTTAAAAAAAATATTGTATGAAAACATGAAACATATAACTTACCCTATTATTACAAGTTCCTGTTCCAGTTGAGCTCTGATTTCAAACCACCACTGCTCCTCCACTCAAATGGAGGTGAGAAAAAAGAAGAAGAAGAAAAAATGAGAGAGACAAAAGAACACACTGGCAATCAATACAATAAAATTGACATTAGAAGCAGTTTAATATGTTTCTGAAATACTACAGAGAAGAGACAGTGTATATTGAAGAAAAAAAAACCTACCAAGGGCCTAAGTGGGCCACGTATGTGTAGACTCATCAGAACTGCCCAATTTTAGCCCAGATATACAGTACTGTTCAAAGGTCTTAGGCACATGCAAAGAAATGCTGTAAAGCAAAGATGCCTTCAAAAATAATGAAGTTAAATGTTTCTCCATTTAAAAACAATACTATAAAGAGCAGTAAGCAGTAATAAATGAAACAAAGTCACTATTTAGTGTGACATCCCTTTGCTAAAAAAAAAAAAAAGTAGCCTCAATAAGTGTAGTTTTATAAGGAAATGAGCTGTAAGTTTTATTGAGCATCTTGCAGAACCATCTCCACCAATCATCATTCTGCTTGGGACAATAATAATAATAATAATAATAATAATAATAATAATAATAATAATAATAAACAGTTGTTCTTGAGGTTTTTTTTTTTAATTTTTAATACAATTCTGTTATATGTACTGTATGTATTTTATTTTATCCATGCTTACTACTTACATGAGTGACATGAGTAGGTCTATTGTATGTAGCATGTTTTCAATTTGACTGTTCAGGAATAAAATTCTCTCTCCTCATTGCTTCCTGCTTTCAAGATGCTAGTGGTATTTTACAACAGTTCAGTTCAGTTTTGAACCACGGCTCTGAGT
This sequence comes from Ictalurus punctatus, assembly GCF_001660625.3. Taxonomy (NCBI): domain Eukaryota; kingdom Metazoa; phylum Chordata; class Actinopteri; order Siluriformes; family Ictaluridae; genus Ictalurus; species Ictalurus punctatus. The sequence goes on along the minus strand of NC_030443.2, from coordinate 10,472,262 downwards.
TCTAGTGAAGTTGTGGTAAGAAGAGAGTGGTGTAAGAGCACAGCAACGGTAAAATGTTCAGAAATAGAACTGAGCTCCCTTTTGATTGTGCTTGTATGAACACCAAAAAAGCACTGAGCACTAAGAACTAACATGCATACATTTCCTTTTAGGTCCACTTTAACAAGACTGAGTATGGTGAAATTACTATATGTGAAAACCCTGAATCTAACAATATGTCAGAACTCTTCCATAGCAAACTCATCTCGCTCATTCACATTTTACAGACTGAAAATGAAGATGTCCACAAGAGGGAGCAAATGTAGCCTCAACGGGCAGCACAGTGAGCTTAGTGGTTTATGAAATATCAACCGTAAGATCTTATTCTAGTAGTTTTTTTCTCTAAAAGATATATAATTTTGTTTTTGACATTTTTTTAATAACCCAAAGAACTTTATTTAGGTTTACAAGTGGTTAAACTATCTAAATGCTTTTGGGGCCAATGTGACTACTACCTCCAGAACAGTTCTTTCCCCTAGTGTACTCAACATTCAAATTTCTATTCAAATATTTTTTTGACTAGTAGTCTTGTATCAGCTTCCCTGCTGTGTTCTTAATCACTGACTACAGCCTACAATAATCACAAACAAAATAAAATAATACAAAATTGCTGTTTTAAGTGTTATAATCTGAGCTCTGTTCAATTATGAAGGTGGATTGTACATTTTGTGCTTTGTCAAATAACACACACTGTAATAACAGCATCAAGGCTACGTTACAGTAGGAGCAACATGCTTAAAACAAGGAATTCTTCAGACACACTTTTTATATTGCAGCAAATATCAGATCAGCTGTAGTCTCTATCATGTTTAAGCATGTTTTAATTCAGCTGCTACAGACATTTTTACCCCTCAATATTATTATCTTTAGCACCCAACGCTATTTATTTTTTATTTATCTTTCCACACCCAAAATTATCTATTATTTATCTTTCCACACCCAACACCATTTTACTTACCCATCCTGGTTTTTGTGTATATCTTATAGAAAATGTTTTAGATCTTCAAACAAAATACAACATGAAACAAAGGCATCCTGAGTAAACAAACGATACAGTTTTTATTTTTAAAAAAATTATTGAAACAAAAAACACCTATCATCCATATGAAAAACTAACTGCCCCCTTAAATTTGAAATCTGGTTGTGCCACCTTTAGAAGCAATAACTGCAACCAAACGCTTCTACTAGTTGGAGATCAGTCTTTCACTTACTTCTAGGACTAGGACTTACTCCTATGCTTTGAATCATTGTCTTGCGGCATAATCCAATTGAACTTACGGACTGAAGACCGGACATTCTCCTTTAAGATTTTCTGGTAGAGAGCAGAATTCATGTTTCCCTCAATCATTGCAAGTTGCCCAGGTCCTGAAGCAGCAAGGCATCCCCACACCATCACACTTCCACCACCATGCTTGACCATAGGTATGATGATCTCTTTGTGGAATTCTGTGTTTGGTTTATGGCAGATGTAACGGGACCCCTGTCTTCCAAACAATTCCACTTTGGACTCATCAATCCACAGAACATTCTCCCAAAAAGTTTGAGGATCATCAAGGTGTGTTTTGGCAAAATTCATATGAGCCTTAATGTTCTTCTGGGTTAGCAGTGGTTTTCACCTCGCCACTCTTCAATGGATGCCATTTTTACCCAGTGTCTTAGTGGAGTCATGAACAGAACCTTTATTGATGCATGAGAGGTCTGTAGGTGCTTTGATGTTCTCCTTGGCTCTTTTGTGATTTCTTGGATGAATCGTCGCTGTGCTCTTGGAGGAATTTTGGACGGTTGCCCACTTCTGGGAAGGTTCAGTAGTGTTGCTATTGGATAACTTTTTTGCTTCAATAAATAACATTATCATTTAAAACTGTATTGTATGTTTACTCAGGTTGCATTTGTTTTATGTTAGACTTTGTTTTAAATTCTGAAACAATTTAGTATGATACATACACAAAAACAGCAGAAATCAGGGCAAATACTTTTTCACAGCGCTGATTTTCACAATAAAGCTAATGTTTATTGTACTAATCAATGAGTTGGAAGAAGTAGTAGTAGAAGAAGAAGAATACTTGTCTGGTTTGTTGTGATTTATGATTACATCCTGCTCCAGTAAGAGGAATGCACAATAAATCACAACAGCTTTGGCCTGTATGTTTGTGTGTGTGTGTGTGTGTGTGTGTGTGTGTGTGTGTGTGTGTGTGTGTGTGTGTGTGTGGACTGTTACAGCATGTCCCTTATTAAAGTACATACAGAGACAGACAGTGAGTGAGTGTGTGTGTGTGTGTGTGTGTGTGTGTGTGTGTGTGTGTGTGTGTGTGAGAGAGAGAGAGAGAGAGAGAGAGAGAGAGAGAGAGAGAGAGAGAGAGAGAAGCAAGATTAACCATTAAATGAAGCCTTGTTCTGTGTGTAGCCCTGGAAGAGGAGGTGCTTTTCTTAGTCAGATAGTGGAAACACACACATACACACACACATTCCAACCATTATGAGACTAACTCAATCTGCAGGTAACTATTTAAATACATTTTTAGTTGTTTTTTAAACCCCACCTTTATTACTGCTTGTGAGCAAGGAGTTGCTTTTCTTTTGTCTTCCCTTCTTTATCTTCTCGTTATTATTGGGTACTGCATGGCTCAGTATTATTACTATCGACTTGATACCTTAACTTCTTACAGATCCTAATGAAATATTCATGGAGGGAGTACATTTGTTCCTTCTTTTCTGCAAAAAACTGTCTGCATGATGTTCCGATATTGGATATATGATGTGACTTATTTTAGACATTGATTTTAGAGTTATGTTATCTTGGCAATGGCAAAGTTTTATAATATTTGAGAAAAGATGACAGAAAAAAATTGTTGCTTGGGAAACTTGGATGCTACGATTTCTTCACAACCAGTGTCATTTACAGTCACTTCATATTAGTACAAATTTCCCCTCCTAACCTTTATTGGTAGAGAAGTTGCTTAGCTTTATGTAATAATACTATGAATTGATATTTACACAAATCTTTTCTCTTCAGGATCTGTGCATTTCAGTGGTTTGAGAGTACAGCGAACAACAAAGGTTTGATTGAAATATAGGTCAAATATATTTGCTATTTGCTTTAAATGTCAGTCAAGCTTGGATGCACTTTCTCTGAATTGCAGAGTTACATTGTGTAACAGTGTAATGAATACAGCCTTTTGTTTTTGACACGTGCAAGCATGTGTATTTTTTTTAATCAGTGATTTATTTATCAGTTGCTTATCTTAGCTCCTTCTCTAATATCTCCTGTGACTGTTACATTTAAGATACATTTGTGGAGCTCTGTCTATTTCTGTGCTTTTCTCTCATCATATCTAGCCTCAAAATGAACTGCAAAGTTGTTTTCTATTAACACAATCAGATTTACTACCAATATTTTTATGTTGCATTACAAAGATTCTGTCATTTGTGATCCTTAAAATTGATTTTATGTCTCCACATGCGCCACGAATTAATGTATTTCTATGCAAAAGTGCCTATTTTAATTGTAGGTGTAATCGCATGGTTAGAGATGTCATAACACATAGGTAAACATCGTTCACCTATGATTCTTGGACTCTACAGTCATGTACTACAGAAATTCCAAATGAAACTAACTATTACACTAATAACAACAACAACAAAAACTATTGTCAAATTGGGCATGGTAGGATATTGCGTGTTCGGGGTGATAGTGCAGTCTATGGTCAATGAACAGGACAATTAATTCAATTCAATTCAATTCAATTTTATTTGTATAGCGCTTTTTACAATAGACATTGTCTCAAAGCAGCTTTACAGAAATATCAACATGGTATACAGATATTAAAGGTGCGAATTTATCCCAACTGAGCAAGCCACTGAGTGGCGACGGTGGCAAGGAAAAACTCCCTAAGATGTTTTAAGAGGAAGAAACCTTGAGAGGAACCCGACTAAGAAGGGAACCCATCCTCATCTGGGTAACAACAGTTAGTGTGAAAAAGTTCATTATGGATTTATATGAAGTCTGTATGGCATTAGGAGCAGCCGTAGTCCCAGCAGTCTGGAATTAAAGAAGATTTGAGCTCCATCCAGAGGCAGAAAGGATCTGGATCTCTAGTATCTCCATAAATTCGTGTGGGGCTCGGCGAAAGGAGAGAGGGAGAAAAAAGATAATTATGACTGCGAAGTAGTAGAACAGAATCTAGTCAGGGTAGGCTTGAGTAAACAAATACGTTTTAAGCTTAGACTTCAGGTGAACAGGGATTTGATATAGCAACATGAAATTTCTTTCGCTTGACTCAGTCAGAATTTCACAAATGAATCCTTATGAAATAGATAGTACACATTTGACCCCACAGAGAGACAGAATAATATCAAAGCTTATTGAAATGTGGCCTGCCACAACAGGATCACTGATTATTTATGACATTCAGGATAGTTTGAGCGGCCAATGAGGAAGTTGCATGGCAGGTCACATAGAGTTATGTAGAGTTTGAGAGACATGAATGTTTGTCCAGATTGACTGATTTAGGATCAGCATACGCAGTGAAATGTATTACTATTAAAACTACATGTCTGTTGCCTGAGCAGTGTCCTTTGTTTGCAGATTCTAATATAATTTTGTGGTCAGTGTAACAGTGTATGATTCTTGTCATTTCCCTATTCTTAGTCACTAGTCTTTCTGTTTTATTATAGTGCTAGGAAATGCCATGGAGTTGACAGAGTAAGTTGCAAACTACCTTTTTTAAAACTCTTATTGTTTATGTTCACTGGATAACACATATTCACGCCTGCTCACTCTATCTGAGGATTCAACTTTGAACCCTCTTGCACAGGCATGGGGACAGATATACTGACATATTTTACAGTATAATGTTCAGCCTGTGTGTGTGTGAGTGAGTGATCGTGATGATAGCTGACAGCTTTACGATTTTATTGAGCCACTTTTTATTCCATTGGTTCTTAGTATGAGGATTATGAGCACTTATCGTTGGCACAATCTCTTCTATTAATGTGTGCCAAGCAGATTTGTCTTCAATCCGAAGGAAGGAGTAGACAATCCAGCCATGGTCATTTCTGAAGATGTGGGTATGTAAAGTTTAGTTAACATTGTTTTTGTTTTCTTGTTTTTGCTTTAGACCAATTTTTGGCTTTGACATTTATTGGTTTCCTATTGCAAAGTAAATGCATGAACTTTGCTCCTTAGATATCTGATTTGAATTCTGATTGACTTGAACATTAGACATACAATAGAACAGCTTGTTGTACTATATTTACTATATAAAATACCCCATTTAAGACTACTAATCTTGACCTATAGTGAAGTTTACTGGCCCCTTGCCCCGGGTATGTGTGCTGAAAAGAGAAGAGGGAGAGAATTTCGGCTTCCATCTGCGCTTGGAGAAAGGACGACCAGGTCATGTGATCCGGCAGGTGGAATTACATGGGGTGGCCGAGAGGAGTGGATTGAGGGACGGGGATCGTCTCCTGGAGGTTAATGAACAGTTTGTGGACGACATCGAACATATGGAGGTGAGAGAACAGGAATCCTGAGGTCATGTAGGTCAATGGCCCATGCTGAGAAAGATATCTGGAATATACAGTCATGTGAAAAAAATAAGTACACCCCAATGGAAATTGTTGGCTTTATTGAAATATTTGGACAAGCAACCTTTGGTTCATCTTTGAAACAGTACCTGTTAATAAAGGTGCTACACTTGAACAAAATCACAAGGAAAATTAGGTTTTTCAGTCATTTATTCAACAGAAATATCAATAGATCTGATTCTTCTGTGGAAAAAGAAAGTACTACACACCTTTAGTACTTTGACTAGGCCATTGCATAACCCTCCATTTCTTCTTTTTGAGCCATTCCTTGGTGGATTTGCTAGTGTGTTTAGGATCATCATCCTGTTGAAAGGTCCACTTTCGGTTCAACTTCAACTTTTGGACAGATGGCCTCACATCATCTTCAAGCACTCTTTGATGTGATGCACAATTTATAGTTGAATCAATGACTGTGAGCTGTTCAGTCCCTGAGGCAGCAAAGCAACCCCAAACCATAACATTTCCACCACCATGCTTCACAGTTGATTGAAGTGCTTCTCCTGAAAAGCTGTCTTTGGTCAGGTCAGACTCATAGGCATCCACAACCTTTTCTGTGAAGGCCTTATAGAACTCTTTAGATCTTGGCATGATAACACCACACACCTCAATAACAAAGGGAACACCAGCCACTAGATATGAGAGGGGTATATATAAGACAGGTTCCACCTGCACTCCCTAAGCAGGTTCTAAGCAGGTTCACAGGCACCCAATCTTGAACAGTTGAGTAAAAGTTTTTTTTTAAAAATTTATTTATTAATATTCACTGTTTCAAAGAGGATCAAATGTTTGCTCATCCAATTATGTAAAAAAAAAAAAAAAAACACAACAGTTTCCATGGAGTGTACATTTTTTTCCACATGACTGTAGCTATTTTAACCCTCCACAACCTAGCAATGAATATAATGTTCTTATATTAGTATTTTAGCATGGACCATTATTCTTTTTTTCTAAATTGTTTTTTTTTTTTCTAAAAGGTGAACTGCCTTGTTCTTGACCCATGGAAATGGGTATCTTCAACCTTTTCCAGTAGAAAACCATATATTTTATGACCAGTGTCTACTTATTCTCATAATTAGCTTCTTAGTGTAGTGTCTATCTATAACATCTGTGGTGAATTTACCACTGACTGCAATAGTTAAGAAATTTCTAAATTTCTAAATTGTTCTGCACTCTTCTTCTGTACAATTATAGTTGGACTGGACTATGTTTGGTAAAGGTGATATCAGACCAACAAAGTACCAATCAGAATTAACCATCTGTTTCTATCAGCTCCCCATTTACCCTAACCACAAAAAAAACAAACTTTTTATGTACACTATTTTACTGTAATAGTATATATGTGGTAATGGTGTGTATGTTATACCTCACATTTCTGTTAATGGTGAAAGGCATAGTGGCAGCACTACAACTGAGATAATCATGACACCTAATGCTGTTAAGTGGTAGGCAAGCTGTACTTTTGATTAATTAAACATAATAACAACAATAATACTTGTTGTTTTCACTTGAGCACTAGACTGACAATGTTTTTCACTTTTGAATAATCAAATCTCACAATGTTATAAATGTAAAAGCCTCTGACGTGCCCATATATTTTTAATCAGGAAGGGGTAGCTCTTAGTTATAATTAAATTGTATTTAGTGGTATATAATATATTTCTTTAGTTAACATTGGTAAGTGCTTATTAAATGACAGATAATTAATTCCATAAGAATTTTATTTTATTTATTTATTTATTTTGTTTTGTTTTTCACATTTGAAACCATGTTGTCAGGGGCTTCAAGGTTTTTGCACACTTGGTTGATGGTATGTGACAGATGGTTTGTTATGTGATGGTATGTGACAGAGACAAAAAAAAATTATTTATACATTTATTTACAATGTTGTTATTGTAATGTGAACAGGATGTTTATAATGGGGATTTTTTTTAATCATTAGAGAAATTAACGCAAGTACATAGCGTTTTATGTTGGAAAAATATGTTTAAGTATTGCTCCATTTTTAGTGAATATATGAAATTATATAAATCATGTTATATTATAAAATTGTGATTTTGGCCCAAACAGAACATAAACATTTTGCATTTCATTTATGCAGTCTCAACGTCAACAGCACTTTAGTGTTTATCTTTAATGTCTGCTCTGATGCCACGCTTTATGTCTCTTTTTTGCAGGTTGCCCGCAGGATCCAGATGAGTGGGCCTCAGCTGTGCCTCCTGCTGTTGAGTAGTGATGAATACGAGCAGGCTGTGGCTCAGGGCTGGAACCTGAAGGAACTGTGCAAAGCTCAGCGCGGTGAGGAGTGGAATCCTCCTCGTTTCTGCCATATCATAAGAAACCCAGTGAGTGGCCTGGGCTTGAGCATCCATCCAGTGGAGGGTGAGTAATCCTTATGGAGTCATATTTACAGAATATGTAAGCTGTACTGTTTCTTTATGTTCACACTGATTGTATTGCAAAGCTACATTTAGGATTTAGGATTTAGTGGTACAATTGAGGCCAAATGTTTACATAAACATAGGCTAAAGACATCCAAACTCCATGCATTTCATGTTACCATGTTACCATACATTTCCTGTGTTAAGTCAATTAGGGTACCTACTTTATTTCCATTAGAAGTCATTTCTAAATAATAGATAAATGACATTTATTTCAGTGTTTATTTACTGTATCAGATTTTCAGTGGATCACTAGTTTACTTAAACTATGTTAGCATTTGGTGGCATTGCCTTTAAATACTTAAACGTCAATCAAGTGCTTGTAGTACCCTTCCACTATACTTCTCACAATAATTTTGGCTCCCTGTGATGGATTGGCACCCTGTCCAGGGTGTACCCCGCCTTGTGCCCAATGCTCCCTGGGATAGGCTCCAGGTTTCCCCGTGACCCTGAAGGAAGAATAAGTGGTATAGAAGATGGATGGATGGATGGATAATTTTTGCTCATTGACAGAACTGGTATAATTCAGGTTTTGGGCCTCCTTGCTCATACAAGCATTTTAGTTCAGTCCACAAATTTTCTTTAGGATTTAGGTCAGGGCTTTGTGATGGCCACACCAATACGTTCATTTTGTTTCATTTAAGCCATTTTGTTACTGCTGGAAAACCCTGTTGTGACCAAGTCATAACTTTCTGCCTAATTTCTTGAGGTTTTGCTTCAATATTTCTAGATAATCCTCCTACCTCATGATTTAAATTTTTTAAGCACACCAGTGCCTTTTCCAACAAAACACCCTGAAATCATGATGATGCTGTTCTTCAGATTAAAAGCTGATGTCTCAAACTCTTTCAGTCTTTCACGTTGTTGGTGTCTTGGGGTTTGTTTGAACCTTTCAGATCAAAGTTTGGTCATCCATGGGAGTTAATTTGCATACAGTGGTTTGTACAGGTACTCATGGTACCTTTATTTGATTGGAAATTGCTCCAAAGGATGAACCAGATTTATAGATATGTAGATATAGAAAAAATGATTTGATAATTACATAAAACACATATAAGACACCATTGATCTAGAACTTACAAGCATTTAAAATTATTGAAAATAAAAGCACAATAAAGCCAATAGGTTTATTTCCATTGAGGTCCTCTAAAAGATGTCAGATGACTGTAGCAGTCAAGAGGGCAAGAGCAGAGATTGAAACATTGCCATAAAATAATAGAACTTACAATACAACTTTTTTTTTCTTGGCTGAGTTGCTTGGATTTTTCTATGATCTCAAGGGTAAAAAGTCTCAAACTGTAGGCTCTTACAGCCACAGGTACGCTCCTATTTCCCATCTCCCAGCTTCCATTTTTCATAATTATATTTGGCCAATCAGATGGAATCCTCCAGATTGTTTAAAGAGACTGTCAGCTCTTGTATGCACATTTTTTGACCCACTGGAATTCTAATATAGTGAATTAAAGCTGGAATAAGACTGTGTCTAATTGATAGTTTTAAAATGACATTGGACTATTGGACTTGCCAACAGTAATGTATGATAACATGAAATGTGTGGAGTTTGAATATCTTGAGCCTAGGTGTATGTAAACCTTTGGCCTCAACCCTATGAAACATGACAGTGGTCATACCAAAAATCTAATACGTGGCGTGTTAGTTTTATGCAGTGTGTGCCCTCTGTAGGTGAGAAAGGGAAGTTCTCTATAAGTCCAATAACAGGAAGCCCTGCTGAGAAGGCAGGACTGAGAAAAGGAGACCTGCTGGTTTGGATCAATGGTGCCATGGCTTGTGAACTCACTCATTCTGCTATTAACAAGATGGTAGGCATGTATAAGTGCTTATTTTCTAACTGCTGCAAAATACAATGCATAAATTTACATTTACTCATTTTGCAGACACTGTATTTACAACTTACGATTGAGCTGGACAGATGAGGCTTAAGGGCTTGGTTTAAGGGCCCAACATTTACAACTTGGCATTACCAGGTTTCAAACTCACAATCAGTAATCCAGAGCCCTAACTGCTTAAAGCTAATTAGAGTGCTAGTGCTATTTCAGCTATTCTTTATTGGGGATTTAATATTTAGTGTGTCATATTCCTTTGTAACTGAATAGAGCTGTAACACCTTTTGTACAACGCTCATTTAGTTGTCCAAACATTAGCACAGCACCACAATCTCGAATAGCTAATGCATAATACCTTTTCTGTTTAGGTGAAGAAATGCAGTGATCACATGACTGTCCTGGTGATAGACAGCAAGAGTGAGAAGAACTACATCAGTAGAAAGATGGCCATTCTGCCAGCCATGGCTGATGCCCAGAGCATGCCATACAAACCCAAAAGAGTACACCTGGTACAGGGGCCAGATGGCTATGGTTTCCTGCTTAGGCATGAAAAAATATCAACAGGACGCAAAGGTGCTAGACAATCACTCAAGCATGCGTGCACTATTGTTATTGTGATAATTATGTTACAACATGCTTCATGTGACACAGCTTTTAAAACTCTATAATAATACATAATGATGGGCAAGTATGGCAAAAATATCATATGACAATACTTAAAAACATTTTCACTAGACACCATATGCATCGCAATACTTAATATGAATATCTGAATAATTGGTGGAAATATAAATTGAGGGTCTGGAGTGGTCAGTAAGATGTGATCTGAAATAGCCAGCTAAAACACTGGGATATCTTGAGTGTCCAATTATGGTTGGCCATAATATTTCAATCATTATGCTTGTGTTAATCTAGTTCATATGGTGCGGGAGGTTGATGCAGGCAGTCCTGCAGAAGTGGGAGATATTAAGGATGGGGAGATCCTGATGGAGGTGAATGGGGAGTCTGTTGCTCATCTGTCTCATGAGGAAGTTGTCAGCAAAGTCAGAGAGAGTGGACAGCAAGTCAGCTTCACCACTATGACCATAGAAGGCCAAGATTTCTACACTAAGGTGGGTGAGTTTGACAGATCCGGTAGATAACACAATATTATAATATAATTTGTTTATTATTTTATCATTATTTAAGGTCTGTATTACACCTGCAGATAAAACTTTTGCACATGCACAATTACTTTTTTTTTTATTATTGTTTTTTTTTTTTAAATTTTTTAAGTTCAAAGTAACTGTGCATTAATATTTGCAGAAAAAATTGTTTTTTCTATATTTTGCTGCAGAGGTGTTTACTTTTTTCAAAAAGCAACAAAATATTTCATTGGCCAGGGGTGCCCAAACTTTTGCACACCACTGTATCATTCCAGTCCCAATATTCATATGCAGTAGGTCTCATGCTTATCACTTACACTCATTCAGTCATGCTATGGCTTGATTATATTTATACCACAGCACTGTTGAATTCTCGAATCTGAATGGTCAGAAGGTGTCAATTTTCAGTAACAGCAGCTCTGACATTAATGCCAAGTCAAATCACAGATTTCTATTGATCTGATCATTCTAATCCATTACGCTTTCTATAGAAACAATTTACACAAGAGCTTGTATGGCAGACATGCCACATAAACAAATTTTCAAAATGTGTAATTATAGATTTGGCAAAGTTTTCTGTGAGGAGATGTTCATTTAGTACTTTTGGAAGGAGTCTACAGCTTCAGTGTTTCTGTAACTGTCAAAGGTAATGCAGAATATTTAAGATTTCCTAACACAGGAAAGTCTTCAAGATCGAGGACTTTCCAGTTTCTCTGTAATGCATGCAAAAAAGAGAGGCTGATGAGGGAACGATTGTTTATAGCTGTTGAAACGTGAGTGATAATCGAAACTCCATTCATGGACGTTCCACATCTAAATGTAACTAAATGTAAATAAATTTGCATTTTTAAAAATTTAATTATAAACCGAGAGAAAAAAACATGTTGCTCTTGAATTAATATTAAATTCAAATCCAAATGAAGTCAAATTCCTCTATAGCATGCACGTTTAATGAATGAAACGTTTCTGATTTTTTAAGGAAAGGTAGTGATTTCATCCCATGCATGTTTCATATGCGGTATTAGTTATTCACCTAGCCATGGCATTTATTGTGTCTTTTACTTTGTCATATTTTATGATTCAGAGCTCACGCAATATGTTAAATTGAATTAATGATTATATAAATTCCATTTATGTGCCCTGTATGCTATTTAAAAGCCTAGATGTTAAAGCTTAACTTTATTTATTCCCGACTGTCTTCCTTAATATTTTCCCAGCTGGGTCTGTCTCCCCTGCTGTTCTGTGAAGATCATTCCTCTGGGAAGGAGCAGCAGGGGAAGTCGACTCCACAGGAACAGAGTCCAACAGTTCTGAAGTGGTCAGTGTCCTCAGTTGAAGCCCAGGAGGAGCTGGAAGTTGAGCCCAAACCAAGACTGTGTGTACTACAGAGAAGCCCTATTGGATTCGGCTTCCATTTGGGTTGGGTCCAACAGAAACCTGGCACATTTATCAACCAGGTATAAAATAATTCTCTGTGCCTTTAATAGATGCTTTCTTTGGCCAGACATAGGAAAAATTTAATAAGTAGCTCGAAGGATTTAGATAATCACAGGATACAGATGATTCATGGATAACATAACTAACGTAAAAGGATATGTGATATCTGTGAAATATGTATTATATTATATTATATTAAATTATATTATATTATATTATATTATATTATATTATATTATATTATATTATATTATATTATATTATATTATACTAAATCACTGTTGAATGCTCAAGTCTGATTGGTCAGAAGGTGTTTATTTTCTAAAACACCACTGTCCAGACAATAGTTACAGCTGCAAGGTTTTATAACAATGCGTTCATGATAACAGGAACTAACTTGTTTCACAGACATTCCATGCTACATTTAACTACAAACAGATAAAACGCATAACCTGTTCTTTAATTAGCTTTTTAAAAAAAAATTTAATGCAACTTTGGGGGTTAACACATCACATCACCCTTAATTACTTATCTAGAACAGTATGTCCTGTTGTGTTTTAGTTCTTACTTATTTTCTATTCATTGCAGGTGGCACCTGGAGGCCCAGGAGAAAGTTCTGGCCTCCTGCAGGGTGATGTACTGGTGGAGGTGAATGGACAGAATGTAGAGGAGGAGTGTTTAGAAGATGTGATTTTACTCATGAAGAAAGGAGGCAGCTCTCTCTCCATGTTAGTGATGGACAGACCAGGTTATGACTGGATGAAAAAGACTGGAAAGCCCATCACCTCTCAAAAAGTAGCAAAGGCCTCTGAGGAGGTATGATTTACAGAAATGTACTCAAACATATACAAAACCCATACCCAGACATTATACAGGAATCAGCTTCATTTATTGCAGGTGCAGGACCATGAGAGCTCATCAGCCACACAGCAGTCTGATCCCGACGAGTAATGCAAGTTCCTTCCTGAGGATTTGGGAAGTGCATTCAAATCCAATGAACAACAATGCTGGGAAATGTAACATCACTGGGGTGGAAGTTTAGATGACTGTTGATTACCCAAGTAAAACTTGGCACTTTTTGTCAGAGCCATGCTTATTACTTCTTTTCTTGCTGCTCTGATTTTAGTTAGTCTTTTAAATAAACCACTGAACTCTACTTTTTGTTCCGAGATGTTTTACTCAGTTCACCGCAGTGTAACTCTCTCTAGCAAAATACACAAAACATGTCAAATAAAAAAATAGATAAATAACACACACAATCAGTCAAATGCATAGGCACTACTTATGCTTCATTCTGTTATACTACCTACCTTACTTTCAATTTACACTGGTTTGTGAAAAATGTTTAATTTAAATTGCTGCTGTTTCTGTCTAAACCAATAAAGATTATATTTTATCTACACATTGCATTCCTGCACCAAGAATTCCTGCACTTAAAAATCCATCCATTCATTTTCCATACTGCTTATCCTACACAAGGTTGCAGGAAGCCTTGAGCCTATCGCAAGGAACTTGGCGCACAAGGTGGGGGACACCCTGGATGGGGAGCCAACCCATTGCAGGGCACAATCTCACACACATTCAAACACTACAGGCAATTTATATATGTTGATCAACCTACAAAACATGTCTTTGGACTGAGAGAGGAAACCGGAGTACCTGGAGGAAACCCCTGAAGCATGGTGAGAACATGCAAGCTAAGTGGCGGTGGGATTCCAACCCCCAACCCTGGAGGTGCAAGGCAAACATGCTGACCCTTTAAAATCCCAAACACTTAATTTCAATACACAAAGTATTTAATTTTGTTATTTTCCGTAGTGTATGCAAAATAGGAGCAGTGAACTGAAATCCTCCATGTCATTATGATTTGCCCTTGTTCAAGTCTATGCAGGGTTCTCCTCTCTGGGGTCCTCCCACCTCCCATAAACAGGTCGGAGGGTTGGATATGCTAAAGTGCCCCTAGGTGTGTATGTGTGTGTCCATGGTGCCCTGAGATTAACTGACTGGGATGGACTCAAGAAAGCGAATGTCAAGTCCTTTATTGCACTTCTGCGTGGTTTTTGTTTTGTTTTGTTTTTAGCATTTTTTAATTATGTTACTACAAAAATTATTTTATTGCATTTGATATGCAAATTTACATTCAAAACACATTTTTAAAAACTATTTTAATACATATACAGTGGCGCTCGAAAGTTTGGGAACCCTTTAGAATTTTTTTTATATATCTGCATAAATATGACCTAAAACTTCATTAGATTTTCATACATCATTTCAATCATCATTAGAAGTCCTAAAAGTAGACAAAGATAACCCAATTAAACAAATGAGCCAAAATATTATACTTGGACAATTATTTATTGAGGAAAATGATCCAATATTACCATTTACCAGAGCACAGGTTTTATTTAAAGAACAGGACTCTATCAAAGTCTGATCTTCACAATACATGTTTGTGGAAGTGTATTCTGGCATGAACAAAGGCGAGTTCTAAGGCCCTCAGGGAAAAGAGTTGTTGATGCACATCAGGCTAGAAAAGGTTTACAAAACCATCTCTAAAGAGTTTGGACTCCTCCAATCCACAGTCAGACAGATTATGTACAAATTGAAGAAATTCAAGACCATAATTCCAATAGGTTAACCATTATTATTTTTGGTTTGCAAAAACAATCACTCACTTTTTTATAAGACTTGTAAACAATTACATTAATCCTACTGTAATGGAAACACTACTGCAATTTCACTGACAGTGGCTCCTGTCAAGCAGTTTTCTGGCCTAAGGTTTGTGACTTTATCCCTGGTGGTTTTCTTTCTTTAATTAAGGCTATGCATGCAGGTGTGTATGTAAGGGGGTGTGTACAGAGTTTGCATGTTTGGAGGTTTCCTCTGGGTACTCCAGTTTCTTCCCCTAGTGCAAAGATATGCACTGTAGGCGGATTGGCATCTCTAAATTGTCCATAGTGTGTGACCGGGTGTGTGATTGTGTCCTGTGACTGGTTGGCACTCTGGCTAGGGTGTACCCCGCCTCATGCCCTGAGTCCCCTGGGATAGGCTCCAGGCTCCCCATGACCCTGTGTACGATACACTGTACAGAAAATGAATGGATGTTAATGGTGCTGACATATTCAATTTTAAAAAGAAATGCAATAATCATTTTAAACCACAGCAACTATTCCTGTAGGAACCACTGAATGGTCAGTCCAACAAAGTCAGAACTCGAGGTCACTCTGGATACACTGATATAAGTATGTTCCTAACAAAGTAAAACAACCGCTTTAAAAATACTGCATAGATCTTACCTTGTTCATGATACATTTTTAGATGTGTGATGAATGCATGTTTTAAAGGAGGACAACAGAATCAGAATGAGCTTTATTGCCAAGTATGTGTCCACACACAGGAATTTGTCTTGGTGACAGGAGCTTCCAGTGCAGAAAAAAAGGAATATCACACACACACACACACACACACTATATATATATATATATATATATATATATATATATATATATATATATATATATATATATATATATATATATATATATACACACACACACATACACACAGACATGCTATTTACAGAGGTACAGTTCTGTGTAAATGGAAGTACATAATGTGCTATGTAGGTTATATACAGTTTGTGCAGTGAAAGTGGAATGAATGTACAGAGGTATATAAGAATTATTTAAAAGGATTAAAGTATTGTTGCATTAAATGCACGATGAAGAGACCAATCACAGGACATTTATTTTCCTTTTGTGCCTTTACATATTCCTTCTGAGTTTATCTTTTTTTAGACTCGAAACTGAGAATTTGTAAAGGAACTGCTCTTGGGACTTTATTTTCTTGCTCTTTGACAACTCTTTATGAAACCCTGATACATTTTATTAAATGCACACACACACACACACACACACACACACACACACACACACACACACACACACACATATATATATATATATATATATATATATATATATGATCTGTATTCATAAGTAATGCCATATCTACATTAATATATGTAACCTTTTAACAAAATAAAATTTCCAACTCTATTACTTGGCTTAACCTTAACCATTTCAATTTCATTGGAAACCCGGAAGTCTCCCCTTGTGGAAGTTATCGCTTATGATCGCTTTCACATCCCTGCGTTAGTAAGCCAATGATATGCCGTCTCCCAATTCTTGAACGCTTATTTCCATTATAAGAAAATTCCATGATTTATTATATTAATTAAATCAGTTCAGATAAATACTATTTATTAAATTTTGTGTATAAAAGTAAATAAGCTTTTCAGCATTTCCTTTGTGTTTGTGTACTCGCGTTGGGAATTTAGGTCAGGCACTTGTTTAACCTTCTCACCGTAGAGGTCCTTCCTTGTAGGTGACATTCATCCGAAGGGGCAGCCGTACTAACGAGAGACGAGCTGCAAATTATCATATCGAGAAGCCATGGCTCAGGCGGTACAGAAACTGGTTGCTAAAGTACCATCTTTGGTTGGGGGTGAGATTTATTTGTGAGCTAAGCAAACACTTGGTAAAGAAATAACAATTATACAGCTAACTAGGAAGGGAGAGTGCTTGTCTTGTAGATAAGCAATGGCCGCTTCGTCAGTGATGTTATGAAGCTAACTTGCTAACAGAAAACACATTTTGTTAACGGTTACATGGAAGTTCGTGGTTTTATAAAGTTCTCACTTAACTACTTAGCTAACTAAATATTCAGCTAGTGTATTGTTCCAGTATATAAAGCTAGAAGTCAGCTTTAGGACACTGGATCTGTTTGGCATGGGAATGATATGTTCAGCACCGGCACTTGAGCATCACTGTGAATATGATTTGTAATGACTGTTATTTGTGTCGGGTTTTGCAGCCGCGGTGAGCTACTCGAAGCCCCGGTTATCGACCTTCTGGTACTATGCCCGTGTGGAGCTGGTGCCACCTTCCCCAGCCGAGATCTCGAAGGCAGTAGCTGGAGTGTCCGACCTCGCCAAGGCCTTCCAGGCTGGCCGTCTGGGTCAGACCACAGTCCGGGTGAGTACATTTAACCCTGCCCTCATCCGGGTGAGCACGCTTAACCCTACCCTCACCCGGTTGAGCACGCTTAACCAAATCCTCATCCGGGTTAGCACGCGTAACCCAGCCCTCATCCGGGTGAGCACGCGTAACCCAGCCCTCATCCGGGTGAGCACGCGTAACCCAGCCCTCATCCGGGTGAGCACGCGTAACCCAGCCCTCATCCGGGTGAGCACGCGTAACCCAGCCCTCATCCGGGTGAGCACGCGTAACCCAGCCCTCATCCGGGTGAGCACGCGTAACCCAGCCCTCATCCGGGTGAGCACGCGTAACCCAGCCCTCATCCGGGTGAGCACGCGTAACCCAGCCCTCATCCGGGTGAGCACGCGTAACCCAGCCCTCATCCGGGTGAGCACGCGTAACGCGTGATGGATTGGCACCCCGCCTTGTGCCCCGAGTTCCATGGAACATGGATGGATATTATTTTGGTGCAGACAAGACAATAATTAAATATGTTTTAATCATGAAAATCAGTGACTGTCTTGTGTCCAAAAAAAAAAATTTCACATAACTGTAACAAAATCATGCATGGAAGTGCATAGTTGTATGGATGTCACATTGTCAAAATGACTGAAGATAGTAAGGAAGTCTGGCTTCAAGTCAAGCCAGTGTGTAAAATGACGTGGATGCACCCCTGTTAAACGCTTTAAAAAGTGACTATTTGAAAAAACGGACGATAAACATGGTGCCACCATAAATAATTATTATCCAAGGAATTGTTTATACATGGACATATTGTTTTAGCAAATAAGTTTTCCTATGATGAATAGTATATTTATGTAAATAATTAGCTTTTTATTTGACATGTTGTGGAAATCATTAATCCTAAAACTAAAATAAATAAAAAAATCTAGCACTGGATCAGAAACTGTTTTTGTCTGTGCTCCCTGGCCTTTTTTTTGCCACCTTATTTTGTTGTAAAATTTGATTTAATTTTCTAACAAATTGGTCTTAACCTCATCATAATAAATGGCTCCTAACACAGGCTGGGGAAATACAAATGTAATGAGTAAATTAAAGGAATGCCTTAGTTTACCCTGTGTAAGAAATGATCACCTTCCTGCCTAATTTAATGGCAGAGTGCATTGAGTATTCTTTACCCCATGCAGTGCCTTCTGGGTTTATCCCCCCACTTAATATGCGTCCCAGTGCTTTTCGAAAGGGCTGCAAAATTGTGTACTATCTATCTAATGCATCCCAGAATCAAAATGAATTAGTGTCAGAATGAGCTGAAAACACCATTTTGCTTTTGATGATATTTGACAGGCTTTTTTATTTATTTATTTATTTATTTTTATGACACTAAATTAAAACTGAAAACACTAGAACTGTTGTATTTTGGTTAAATAATTTCACCATCCGTAGTCACCATTTTGCTTTTAATTTGCATAAAGGTAAATTTGCTCCTTTTTTGTGTCGCTTGCTCTGCTCACTTTGCAAAGCTTGTGCTTCCTGTAGCTTCAGACCACCAGCTCACAGTGAAAATGTATGAATTACAGTACCTTGCAAAAGTATTTTCCCTATTTTTTTGCCTTACACCCTAGAATTAAAATGTATTTTTTGGAGGGTTCATCATTTGATACAAACCTCCCAGCATCGAGCCATTGGGATTTTTGCACATTCTTCAAGGCAAAACTGCTCCAGCTCCTTCAAGCTGGAAGGTTTCTGCAGGTATACAGCAGTCTTTGTCATACCACAGATTCTCAATTGCATTGAGGTCTGGGCTTTGACTAGGCCATTCCCAGACATTTAAATGTTTCCCCTTAAACCACTAGTGTTGCTTTAGCAGTGTGCTTAGGGTCATTGTCCTACTGTAAGGTGAACCTCTGTCCCAGTTTCAAATCTCTGGGAGACTGAAACAGATTCTTGAGGTTTCCCCTCAAGAATTTTCCTGTATTTAGCGCAATCCATCATTCCTACAATTCTGACCAGTTTCCCAGTCCCTGCTGATGGAAAAACATCTCAACACAACATGATGCCGCCACTGCCATGCTACATTGTGGGGATGGTATAATCTGAGTCTTTGGTTTGCACTAGACCTAACATTTTCCTTGATGGCCAAAAAGCTCAATTTTAGTCTCCTCTGACCAGAGTACCTTGTTCCATGTTAGGGGACTCTCCCAAATGCCTTTTGGAGAACAGTAAATGTGTTTGCTTCTGTTTTTCTTTTAAGAAGTGACTTTTTTTTCTTCTGGCAACTCTTCCATAAAGCCTAGCACTGGAGTGTACGGCTTAAGGTGGTCCTATGGACAGATACACAGGTCTCCACTGTGGAGCTTTGCAGCTCCTTCAGGGTTATCTTTGGTCTCTGTATTGCCCCTCTGAATTGCCCTCCTTGCCTGGTCCATGAGTTTTGGTAGGCGGCCCTCTGTTGGCAGGTTTGTTGTGGTGCCATATTCTTTCCATTTGTTAATAATGGATTTAATGGTGCTTCGTGAAATGTTCGATGATTGATTTAAAATTATTTTATTTATTTATTTATTTATTTATTTATTTAATAACCCAACCCTGATCTGTATTAATCCACAGCTTTGTCCCTGACCTGTTTGGAGAGCTCCTTTGTCTTTATGGTGCCGCTTGGTTGGTGGTACACTTGCTCAGTGGTGTTGCAGATTCTGAGGCCTTTCAGAAGAGGTGTATATATAATGAGATCATGTGACACAGGAGGACTTTAGTGAACTAATTGTGACTTCTGAAGGCAATTGGTTGCACCAGATCTTATTTAGGGGCTTCATAGGAAAGGGGGTGAATACATATGTACACGCCAATCTTCCATTTGTAATTTTTTAGAATTGTTTAAAACAGGTTATTTTTTTTCATCTCACTTCACCAATTTGGACTATTTTGTGTATGTCCATTACATGAAATCCAAATAAAACTCTATTTAAATTATAGGTTGTAATGAAACAAAATAGGAAAAATGCCAAGGAGGGTGAATACTTTTGCAAGGCACTGTAATTGAGTTTTTGTTTCTGTACAATTGACTGGATGTTCAGATCCATGGACTTGTGCAGTTACTGTTGGGTCTATGGGTAAGGCTGTCAACTGCTTAGCTCTGTGGATGAACTGTGTTCTGCTTCACTTACGGGTCACTTGGAATTAAAATTCTGAATAAAACGAATACATGTGCATGTTACTGTGGAAATAAGAGCTTAATAATAATTTGCTTAGTGACTAGGTTAAATGTTTTTTGTTTTTTTTTAACTGTGACGTTAACAATCCCGCTTGTTTCCACAGGATGCTCTGAGGAATGGTCTGGTCGCCACAGAAGTTCTAATGTGGTTCTACATTGGCGAGATCATTGGAAAAGGAGGCATTGTGGGATATGATGTATAAATGTGGACTGTCTTGTTGCTTATTACCTATTTGTCTAAGCCCCTTGTTTCCAGTTTGAACTTCTTGGACTCCAGGAACTAAATAAATATCTATTGTTCAATGAAATGTATGTGCTCAGTACAGTGATGGACAGTGGGTTATGACAGGTGTGTGTGTGATATATATATATATATATATATATATATATATATATATATATATATATATATATATATATATATATATATATATATATATATATATATATATATATATATATATACACACACACACACACACACACACACACACACACACACACACACACACACACACACACACACACACACAGACAGTGGGGGGAAAAAAGTATTTGATCCCCTGCTGATTTTGTACGTTTGCCCACTGACAAAGAAATGATCAGTCTATAATTTTAATGGTAGATTTATTTGAACAGTGAGAGACAGAATAACAACAAGAAAATCCAGAAAAACGCACGTCAAAAATGTTATAAATTAATTTGCATTTTAATGAGGGAAATAAGTATTTGACCCCTCTGCAAAACATGACTTAGTACTTGGTTTAAAAATCCTTGTTGGCAATCACAGAGGTCAGACGTTTCTTGTAGTTGGCCACCAGGTTTGCACACATCTCAGGAGGGATTTTGTCCCACTCCTCTTTGCAGATCTTCTCCAAATCATTAAGGTTTCGAGGCTGACGTTTGGCAACTCGAACCTTCAGCTCTCTCCAGATTTTCTATGGGATTTAGGTCTGGAGACTGCCTAGGTCACTCCAGGACCTTAATGTGCTTCTTCTTGAGCCACTCCTTTTGTTGACTTGGCCGTGCGTTTTGGGTCATTGTCATGCTGGAATACCCATCCACGACCCATTTTCAATGCCCTGTCTGAGGGAAGGAGGTTTTCACCCAAGATTTGACGGTACATGGCCCCGTCCATCGTCCCTTTGATGCGGTGAAGTTGTCCTGTCCCCTTAGCAGAAAAACACCCCCAAAGCATAATGTTTCCACCTCCATGTTTGACGGTGGGGATGGTGTTCCAGGGGTCATAGGCAGCATTCCTCCTCCTCCAAACACGGCGAGTTGAGTTGATGCCAAAGAGCTCCATTTTGGTCTCATCTGACCTCAACACTTTCACCCAGTTGTCCTCTGAATCATTCAGATGTTCATTGGCAAACTTCAGACAGGCATGTATATGTGCTTTCTTGAGCAGCGGACCTTGCGCGCGCTGCAGGATTTCAGTCCTTCACGGCGTAGTGTGTTACCAATTGTTTTCTTGGTGACTATGGTCCCAGCTGCCTTGAGATCATTGACAGGATCCTCCCGTGTAGTTCTGGGCTGATTCCTCACTGTTCTCATGATCAATGCAACTCCACGAGGTGAGATCTTGCATGGAGCCCCAGGCCGAGGGAGATTGACAGTTCTTTTGTGCTTCTTCCATTTGCGAATAATCGCACCAACTGTTGTCACCTTCTCACCAAGCTGCTTGGCAATGGTCTTGTAGCCCATTCCAGACTTGTGTAGGTCTACAGTCTTGTCCCTGACATCCTTGGAGAGCTCTTTGGTCTTGGCCATGGTGGAGAGTTTGGAATCTGATTGATTGATTGCTTCTGTGGACAGGTGTCTTTTATACAGGTAACAAACTGATATTAGGAGCACTCCCTTTAAGAGTGTGCTCCTAATCTCAGTTCGTTACCTGTATAAAAGACACCTGGGAGCCAGAAATCTTTCTGATTGAGAGGGGGTCAAATACTTTTTTCCCTCATTAAAATGCAAATTAATTTATAAAATTTGACATGCGTTTTTCTGGATTTTTTTGTTGTTATTCTGTCTCTCACCGTTCAAATACAACTACCATTAAAATTATAGACTGATCATTTCTTTGTCAGTGGGCAAACGTACAAAATCAGCAGGGGATCAAATACTTTTTTCCCTCACTGTGTGTGTGTGTGTGTGTGTGTATATATATATATATATATAAACACTTTTTTGGGCAATTAAAAAATAACTTCACATGCCATGTGCTTCATAATGTGCACTTTTCGTACGACTACCTTGTACATTGCTTTGAATTGAAAAGTGATGCTGAGACCTTTATTCAGCATGCTGAAAGGTAAATATGACTTTCCTTTTTGGTGTCAACTCGAGGTTTCCTTATATACCATAGAAACAACTATTAACTGGGTATTGGACAGACATAAATACTTATAAATGATCTTTAAAGGAATTCTCTAGCATATTTCAACTTGTATATTCTGTATATCAACAGACTCTCTCTGATAGATCTGTTTAAAAATAACAATATTAATTCCTATTCATTTGATCAGTCCTAACTCATAATACCAGTGTATAATGTAGTCTGAATATAAAAAGTGGTGGTTATGCTATAATGGACATCTCCTCACGTTCCAGACTTTCCGACAAGCGCTGCGCAACGTTTCCTAGATATGTGCAGAACTCCTGACGCAGCCCTTCAGGGTCTTCCTCTAGGTTGGAATGAATAAGAGGCAGCTTGTTCAATTGAGGGGCTGCGCAGAAGAAAATAAAAACAATGTACAGATTTCTCAGACTCTCAAACAAGCCAGTGCAATGGTATATAACGTTAAACATAACGTAATTTGTTAACAAATAATATGGAATAATTTGCAGTCTGTTTACTTTTCAGTCTTACCTAACTGAGGGTGTGACGTATCTGCTCCACTACCAGGCTTGTGGTGTGCTATGAGCAGACACTGTCCTGCCTGTAGGCTTTGAGAGGAGATGAAGGTCGAGTACCAAGTCTCTACTTCCTTGAGGTGACTTGGAATATCAGGGTTAAATACAATGACCACTCCATTGGAGTCTCTCATTAAAGCTGGCCAGCATGCTTCAAACCTATAATGAGGATGTAAAAAGTGATCCAACCCAAACTTAAACACATTATTAACTAAATACTACTTAAATCCTAATTATTATATGAATGATATACAAATTTGAATCACAAGGTGTGCTACAGTATTCTATTTCACCTGACAAGAATGATACAAGACAACTAACGTATTCAAATCAAACCACTTAATTTCAAGATTAATGTCTTATGGTGAAAGATGTGCCAGTATTGCTAATGCTCTCCTATCAGGCAGAGAGAAAAAGCAGAATTGTACCAAAACCCTGTATGTTTGTATTTTAAGCAACTAGCCAAGTTAAACTCTTACTTTATACAGTTGTTCTGGCCCATGTCAGATGCTGTACATTATAATAACTTTCAGTTCTAGATATTAGACTATAGGGCCAAAAAATGTGGACACCTGACCATCACATACATAAACTATTGCCACAAATTTGGAAGCACAGAATTGTCTGGAATGTCTTTGTATGCTGTAGCATTTAATAATTCCCTTCACTGGAACTAAGAGGTCCAAACCTGTTCCAGCATGACAAAACCCCTATGCACAAAACGAGCTCCATGAAGACATGGTTCGCCAAGATTGATGTGGAATAACTCAAGTGGCCTGCACAGAACCCTGACCTCAACCCCACTGAACACCTTTGGGATGAACCAGAACGCCGAGTGTACCCCAGGCCTCCTCAACCAACATCAACACCTGACAGCGTGCCAACCCATCACAGGGAACAATCGCGCACACATTCACGCACTATTTGGACAATTTGGAAAAGTCAATCAGCCTAAATGTCTTTAGACTGGGTGAGGAAACCGGGGTACCCAGAGGAAACTCCTAAAGCACAGGAAGAACGTGCAAACTCTGTGGGATTTGAGCTCCCATCTCTGGATGTACAAACGTGGTAACCGTGATCAAATCCCACATTGTAATTGTAATGCTACAGCATACGATGACATCCTATACAATTCTATGCTTTCAACTTTTTGATGACAGAAGTCCCACATGTGGATGTGATGGTCAGGTGTCCACAAACATTAGGCCATATAGTGTAAGAAGTAATATAGAAGTAAGACGATGTCAATATCAAACCTGTATCAAGTATAGGTCTGATACACAGAGCTATGATAGTATGATATTGAAAATGGACAGTTATGGATGGGTACATCACCGTACCCATGTGTCAGACTGGAAACAAAACATGAATAAAACATACATAAATGGAAAAATTTACACACACACATACATACATACACACATTTTATATATATATATATATATATATATATATATATATATATATATATATATATATATATATATATATATATATATACACATATATATATATACACACACACACACACACACACACATTTTATATATATAGATACACACACACACACACACACACACACATATATATATATATATATATATATACATATACATACATACACACATACATATATATGTGTGTGTATATATATGTGTGTGTGTGTGTGTATGTATATTACACACATATACATATATATATATATATATATATATATATATATATATATATATATACACACACACACACACACACACATACATACACATATATATATATATATATATATATATATATATATATACATACATACACACATACATATATATGTGTGTGTATATATATGTGTGTGTGTGTGTGTATGTATATTACACACATATATATATATATATATATATATATATATATATATATATATATATATATATACACACACACACACACACACACACATACATACACATATATATATATATATATATATATATATATATATATATATATATATATTTCACACACACAGTACTGTGCAAAAGTTTTAGGCACCCTATGTATCATTTTTTTTTTTTTACAAACTTTGTTATAGATTTTTAAGAGACACTTTTCAGACAAAAAAATGCAAAAATAAGAAGCGAGTGTGACTGTGAAAGTCTCCAGAAGAACTGTGGCTGGTTCTGCAAGATGCTCAATAAAACTTGCAGCTCATTTCCTTATAAAACTACACAAACTGCACTACTATTTTTCTTTTTCTTTTTTAACCTCAGGGCCACTGAATAGTTCCAGGTACAAGGAAGGGGCACTCACTTGAAATCTCCAGCACAATCCCACAGCTCCACTTCACAAGCACTGTCTTTGGTCCCACTTCCCAGATTTTGAGACTCAAACTCCAGTATCCTTACAAACACCATATCAGAAAACTTCAGTCAGGAAAAAATATAAAAGATTTCCTCGTGTATCATTTATCATGGATTACACTTCACTGACCTGACTCCCTGTGTCGGTCTGTATTCAGATCCGATTGTCTCCACTGTGTCAGAGAGAAAATTCGCCAATACTGTCTTCCCACACTGTGAATAATATTAATGTTAATGCTAGTCATTGTTTTAAAGAGAATTCTAACACAAAGCAGATCAGTACAAATGATAAGAATAACCAAATCCATGCTCACCTCACTTGGTCCAATTAAAAGAATTTTCACTTTTAGATTTTTAACTTTTAACATTTTCGCCAAAGGATAACACACACCAGCTAGGCTAGGCTAGGCTAGGCTAGGCAGCTAACGAGCTGATTTCAAGCCAGCCAGCTAAATTGCTAGCTAACTTCTTTAACTGGGTAAGAGTTCACCGAAATAAATAGCAGCGAATGGACGTGTGAATGTATATTGAAGTTCTAATATAATGTTATATAATATTTAAAACGACACACTGGTTTCACAGACAGAAACACATAAACATATCGTTGTCATGGCGCTGCATCCTGCAAGCTGTGAAGTCTCACATTTCGCATCTGCAGATTCGCGAATATACACTACACAAGTGAGAACATTAACAAGTAGGGTATGTGTAACTTTAACCCCCCGCCCCCCGGTGAACCGGTGACCGAGTCATGGCCGCATGGCGCATAGAGGCGCATGGGGAATGAAGGCTAACCTGTCTGGTCTGATCTCACAGAAGAGCTACTGTAACACAAATTGCTGAATAAGATAATGCTGGCTATCATAGAAACACAATATTACACAATATTAGGCAGGTGGTTTTAATGTTATGCCTGATTGGTGAAGTGTTCCTAATAAAGTGCTCCATAAGCTTATACCCTGTTCACCAAAAGATGGCGCAACAGCAAACTTTTTACCATGTCCATGATTGCTGTGAACTATATCTTTATTGATATGCGGACACCCACTACTTCTATGTTCCCACCCACTTCCAGGAGTTTCCAGTCTTACAGTTTTATGGTTGCTGTTTCTCATATTTAGTTCCAACAATCCTGCTGTTCAAAAACTTCAGATGAGACAGAATATTAAATGCAGGTGAGAACCAGAACAGTCAGTTTGGACAGCTCTCCAGAGACAGGCTTGTGCATGTTGTGCCATATCTGAGCTCTTCTTTTACCTATTCACATTAATTTTTCTGTTTTCTTACATGACCCAATTGATTGTCAAATTATTAGTCCCAAAATTATTTAAAGTGTATGCTCTAAGTGCATACAAACCCATACACTGAATTACTGAGAATGCAGCTGCATTGTCCAACAAACATCATTTAACTTGAGAGGTTTGTCATCCTGGTACTGATTTTGTGAAAGACTAAAGGAAGGGGTTGGGAGCGTGTTTCCTTCCTAAGGTTCACCAGTGCAGCTGTGAATGCAAGAACAGTCGGTGGCAAAGAGCCAGATCTGGAGGATTTGTGTGACTTTGCTTAGTTTGAAAAGCTTTTAATGTATAGAACATGAAGAAAACTGTTTTTAAACAGTTTTTACCCAATTGCACATACTCAGAAAACTGAGCATGAATCTGGCATAACAATTATTGATTTACCTAGAGTATGAGTTAAATTGCATTTTTTTCTGTTTGTCATGTTAATAATGGAATAAAAGCTCCAGTGGAAAAAACAAACCTTGAGGTTGTTACTGTCCATCATGTTAATAGAAGCATTTAGATGTAATATACAAACACACATTTGTCTGTTAATAAAAAACTTTAATTAGAATATCAAGAGGTAATTTTTGAGAAGTAATGAAGCTTTTTATCACAAAATGGACAATGGCACTTGGTACTTGGAAAAATATAAGGTTTAGTATTTAAAATGTTATTAATTGGAAAAATACAAAAATAGCATGGCATGTTGGAATAATAGTTTTGGGGCTAGACTTAAATGAAATGGTACAATTTGAAAATTAAATTCAGGGTGTTTTTTGTTTTTTGTTTTTTTTGTAAAGTATGTAAAGTAAAATGTAAAGTAAAATGCAATGGCTTTACTGATAACTGAAAATGACTTAAAAACACATAATGTAAAAAAAAAAAAAAGTACTCTTTGTAAAAATAAAAACAAATGGTCAAAGTCTTCATTTTAGCTGGCAGATTTTAACCGATGTTCCAACCCCAAACCCAGGATAGAGGGGTTCAGTGAAGGTGGTCTCGAAGCGATGGAGGCATGTCATGGTCTCGCCGATGCTATAGAAGGCCAGCACCCCTGCGCTGTGGTCTAGGTAGACCCCTATCCTTGGAGAATGTGGCGCGCTGATAACTTTGTCCACCCGGTTATGCCAGGCAGAATAGCCCGTGTCAGAGCAGAGGAGACTCCAGGATTTATCGTTATACCCCAACAAGCACAGGGGACCCTTGCCTTTGCGGCTTATGCCCCGGTAGGCCACTCCAACAGAGAACTCGCCATTCCACTCAATCTCCCAGTAGAAGCGGGCACCCGACAGAGCCTCACGGCACAGTACCTGGGCAAATGTGTCAAACCGCTCCGGATTATCAGAGTAGGGCTGCAGGTTGCGGGTTCGAGTCACCTTCTTGTTACCTTCTGACAGGTAGAGCTCTTTATAGGCTGTGCTGGGATCCAGCCGGAGCTGACAGAAGTCTATAGGCAAGGAGGAGGAGGTTAATTTATTTCCAGTAGCTCAGAGAATATCACTATCTAAACCACAAAGGCCTAGGAGTACTATTCTCAGAAGAAATTAAGCAATAAGTCTGGAAGAATGTGTTTCATAAGAGTTACATAATCCAAGAACAAGTAGACTTGCTGAATGATTAGATATGCTACTTACATTTTAAGAACTCAGACCTGCTCCTGGGCTGTGAAGGAGGGGCACTGTCCACAGTTTGGATGTCTTTGACTAGATACAGAAAGTAAAAAGAGTATAGTTATGTTTACTTCAGTGCATTTTGATGAAGCTTGTTTACATTACATTGTCTTTAGACGTGTTTACTGATGCCTCACCTCGGCTACTTTTCTCTCGAACACTGCGGTTCTCCAGTGTGTAAATGGGAACTTCGTTCACTGCAAGGCACCAGGAAAATACACATCAAGAGCTACCCATTTGTTTGTTAAACATCAACTTCATTAAGAAGTTATGCCCACAATCAGCAGGCTTATGTCATTGCATAACACATCCTGGAAACACAAACGGATGTTAATCACCCAATCAGAGCTGTTCCTTTTGTGTACGACACTTTAGTCACGATTCAAAGTACTATTTACTTTTTCAACTCAGTCACATGACTCCACTTTATGGAGCTTATGGCAGTTCATGGTCATGTGCCCTGTTTGGCTGGATTAAAATTCTCCTCACACTAGGTGTTTGTTTTAGTGGAAAATTAAACAATTCAGTGCTAGAAGGTAACAGTAAGGTACAATAGATCCAATAGTGAAAATGTCCATAGATTGTAAATTAATGTACTCAACAGTGAGCTGAGCCAATGAGCTGTTTCACTGAGTTGTTTTTGTTTTTTTTATTGGTAGTTAGATGAGGGTTCAGACCTGATTTTGTGACCTTCAGCAGTTCCTCTCTGCCCAGTTCTTCAAGTTTTTCCTTGATCTCTGCGACAGCTTTCCTTGCAGCGCTGAATGAGAAGTCTGGGTTCAGAGACACTTTGGGAATGAAGCCATCATCAGTTGGTGTGCAGAGATAGTTGAAATTCTGTAAGTAAAAGAGGAACACTCTTGTTTTCAGACACTATATACACTGGGTACATATCTTGTGTTAATAGGTTTTTTTTAGTTTATTTATATAATATTAGACTAATGAATTTTTTAATCTGAGCATGCTTTGTAATATTTTAGTCTCAGTGGTACACTGACACAAAACAGTTGGCCACTTAATGAAATTACTCTGTTGACCAATAGATTTGGCACAAGAGTTAGAGTGGCAATTAGGAGGTAAGGTTATTTCAAGGGTGGCCATTTTCCTGTTCAATTCAGACAGCTCCCCTCTTGGACTAGCATTTCAGTATGTCAATCGTAAACCAGCAGTGCATGTGTTTTGGAGGCGTGGCTTTGGAAGCAGTACTGAAGGGCGGGGATGTATTTGTTTAAATTTTGAGTTTCAAAACAGCTAGTTTCAGCAAACGTCTGAAATCAATGACTACACATTTAATAGAATCCAACCACTCATATCAGTGTCTACCTGTAAAAAGTGGATGTGGTCCTCTGTACTGTAGAGCTGCTTTAAACCAGTCTCCTTCTTCTTCAGTTCATCAATCTCCTGCTCCAAGCGCTCCATCAGCCCCTCAGCCTGACTGAACCCAGCTTTCTCATTGATGTTGATCAGCTTGATGACCTCTGACCTCATCCTCTCAATGGAAGTGATCATCTCATCGAACATCTTCTTGCTCTCTGCCATGGCCCTTTGAGCCGAGCTCTGAGGCATATTTACAACAACACTTTAGCAAACACATTCAGCCACTGGCTAATCACTTAGTTCCAGACTATACAACTACTCTGTTTTAGCTTTCTTTGTTTCAACTTTAATGACCTAACACATCAGAACAAAAGACACACTGTGTCAAGAACTGGTTTCCACTTTATCAGACAAAAGGGCAAATATGCCCAGGCCTCAAGGTTTATTTGTGTACCCTTGCATGAGGTTGTTATAGAGTTACTAAAGAGATAAGGGTTCTACCCTGGGTCACTCGTAGCCACATAATATGGCCTTGTGCTTTTTTTTTTTTTTTGGCTACTCTGATTATGTTACACATTGCTTTTGATTGGGAAAACGGGCTATTCTGAAGAGCTGCATAGAAACTCTGACCTACCTTCAGCGAGTCAACAGCCGTCTTTAGTTCCTCCAGCTCTTTGGTCCTCTGCTGGCATTTTTGTTTGATATCAGCTTGGGACACTCCAAGAAGTTTCTGTTAGAGAAAACACACACACACACACACACACACACACACACACACAAGATCAACCCAGAATATTCAATGAATTTTAACTCAACACAGATAAAAACACAGACAACCAATAAGAAGCACTAAAGGATTGTTTAAGGAATAACTTCCTAAAAGAATTCTACTTGGGAGCCTTTCTTATAGGGAAACATTGTGTAAGGTCCTACTTAGAACCTTTTAAGGGTTTCCGCAGAAGATTAAATCTGGAAACCTTTTTTTCTAAGAGTACATAAGCATATTTATGTTTATTATGTATACCAATCTACCAATCTAAATAACTAATAAAATGGGAACTCAGAGTATCTACTGTATATGTACATTGCCAAGTCTTTCAATAACATTTAATTAGTATTTCACACAGGGAGTCATTGCAGCTCATTAGTAATTGGTCTTATTTGGAGATATCAGCTTAATAATTGTGCGCCTCTATCTCAGGAGACAGAGGAAAGAAAAGGGAGCGTGGGAATGCCAATCACGCCAGGAATGTGAAACTAGCCGCTCCCGTCTTGTGTAGAAGTATTTCAAGGTGCACATGCTCTGGCCCCTTGGAGAATGAAGAGGGGGCTTTGGTGCAGCATTTCAGTGATCCCACAGGACCATTCCTCAAGATAAGCTTGATGGAATGTGGGGAATCTGGGAAGGGGGTGAATAAAGGGAGTGTGTAGTGTATGTCTCTGTTTGTGTGAGAGACTAAGAGGCTGATGAAAAATAGGGGGGTCTTAAATCTGAAATAAGGTCCTTCTGGTTTCAACAGAGTAAACAAACAATCCTCAGTTAGTACCTGCTGGTTCCCGCTCTGGCAGTGGATCACACGGTTTATGAGAACAGCACTGGACTTATTGCCAAGCTTTGATAATGTTATTATAGAGATAAACAGAAAAAAACAAATACTGTCAGGTTTTATCTGAACAATCCCTGCTGTCAGTTGTCCTGTACTTGTTCCAGAGAAGGGGAAAACATATAAAGGACAGCTATTTATAGTTTTTAATCTCATCTTCCCACTTTCCCACAGGTACTGCCTATTGCAAGCCTTCATACAACCAAACTAGAGACAATGGCGTAAGGCTGTTGGAAGATTTTAGCAGTTTAATAGAAATGAAATTCCAAAGAGGGGTCAGAGGGCGGTAGATATCTGCACATTCTCTCAATCATACGTGTTCACTTACTGACTGGGTAATGTCTTCAGTGGTTTAGCAATCTCATTTACTGATAATGTAGGAGGTTGTGTGTGGGGGGTGGGGGGTGGTTGGGTTATAAGCTTTGGCCCGATCTCCTCAAACACACATACCTTTATCTGTGGGATTTTGCCTGTCCAGAAGTCCTGACCAACCCTTTCCCACCCTTTCTCTCTCTTTTTTTTGCTTTTGCTTTGGAAGAAAATGCAAGCTGTTTCCAGAGTAAAGCCCACTCAGAACATGCTTTGATTCACCTTTGGCTAATCTGCTGTAGAGACACTCCCTGAGTGGTTTCGGGTCAACCACCAGAGTGTGATAACTTTATTTGGCTGTGACTTTTGTTCTACTAGTTCTGTCTCCCGCACATACAATTGGTTTAATGTTTACCCTCTCTACCCATAATATGTTTTCATGAATTGTCACTAATGGTTCATGGCTAGCTTGTTTTAGATAACACAAAACTAGTTTGACTGAAAGATATGAGATAATACAAAATGTGAGATAAACCCGGTTAACTATAATTACTGCTCACTGATGAAAATACAGTTTAACGATTCTGCACACCTCACTGAAAGGCTACAATACTGAACAACTCAGCATAAGCTTCTATCAGAATTACAGAGTTTTAATTTAGTTTAAAAAAAAAATCACTCCTCACCTGCTTCTCACTTCTCTCTGCCTCTGCTGACACAATATCATGGCCCTTGTGCTCGCTGACGGTGCAGATAGCACAGATACACATCTGGTCGGTACGGCAAAAGAGCTCCAAGCTCTTCTGGTGCTGCGGGCAGATCTTTCTGTCCAGGTTTCCAAGCTCATCCACCAGTTTGTGTCTCTTGAAGGTAGCTGACTCATAGTGGGGCTTCAGGTGTTTCTCACAGTATGAGGCCAAGCAGTTGAGGCAGGACTTGACAGCCTTGAGCTTCTTTCCCGAGCAGAAGTCACAAGGCACATCTGTCGGTCCAGCAAAGCTCCCATTGCTTGGAGGCACCAGGTTGAGGTTCAGGCCTGTCTTCTTGATCTTCTCAGCCACTTTGGAGAGGGTTGCATTGGGTCTGAGCACGGGTCTCTGGGTGAAAGTAATTCTGCACTGAGGACAGATGTAAATCCCGGTATAGTCAGCATCATTCCAGTAGCCACTAATGCAGTCCATACAGAAGCTGTGGCCACAGGGGATAGCCACTGGGTCCCTCAGGAGACTCGCGCACAGGTGGCAGCTGAAGTAATCTGGGGACACGGGCTCAGCCATGTTCAACTCACAAATGCACAGACACGTACACACAAGATGTGTCCAAACAGGGAGTGTCTGTGAACACAAGAGAGTGAGAGAGAAAGAGAGAGAGAGAGAGAGAGAGAGAGAGAGAGAGCGAGCGCAAAGGAGAAGAAATCAGAAATCTGGAACCTTGCAGTCGGTGGGGCTGTGAAGCAAGCAGCTGCACACACAACCTACTTGCACAGTTGAATTCCACAAATTATTGATTGAAAGTAGGTAAAGCCCTCCCCTTCTTACAGAGAGATAGACAGCGGGAAAGAGAGAGAGAGAGAGTGAGAGAGCACAGCCTACCTTAGACAAGCAAGTCAAGTTAGGAGTGCCAGAGCCTTAAGAGAAACAGAGCATGAGAGTGTGGAGGGTGGAGTAAAAAGAAAAGTAGGGCAGGGCTATTGAGAATGAGTGAATTGTAGTCCAAAGTGTCCCAGGATAGCAAAGACACAAACACACACTAGAGTAGGTAGCCAGAGTATATTTTGATAGTCTACACATACTAAACTTACACTTGGTTAATTGTGTACATTTGCATATATTCCCTTAATCTTCTTACATTCCTCAATCTCATAATGACATACCTCTCCCATTAGTTTCACTGTAGATGATAATTCACAATAGCTACAGAATAATGTACTCTAACATGAAAAATTAAAATTCTCCCATTTACATTATGGCATAAATATTGTCTAAACACCTTAAGTTTTGTTTTGTAGATGAAAAAACATAAATGATGAAAGCTAACATTGTAAAACATAACCATTATTAAATAAAATAAACATAATATTCATTTTTAATAATTTGATTCATTACAAATGATGGGGGTGTGATGGAGGTGTAATGGTTTATGCCCGGGATTTGACTCATACGTTGAAGTAAATCTGGTTGAACTAGTCTCATTGTACAGTTGCTGCAGGGGTGTGTGTGTGTGTGTGTGTGTGTGTGTGTGTGTGTGTGTGTGTGTGTGTGTGTGTGTATCTCATTCAGTAGTTTCTGTCTGTTAGTATAACTTTATTTGTCTTAAAGATATAAGTCTCTGCTCCCCAGATTCCAGATCCAATGACGATGATATCAAAGGGTGGGACCGGACCGTCAGTGACTAAACACCACCATACATTTTTTTACCCTGATTTTGAGTATTCCATATAATATAACATTGTGTTATCTATTAGGAGTATATATTATATGTGTAACTCCAATGTAACAACTTTATTAGAAAGAGAAAAATGTTACTAATCGCTATTAAAATAATGTAAAAAACTTTTCCTTCAAATGCAACAGTGTGATACATGTTTATATAAGTAATACTGACAAATGAATAAAATGTGCAAATATAAAATGGCAGTCCATTTCAGCCCCATATTTTCACTCTTAATAAATATGTGATACATTTCAATTTAACAGGGTTTAATAGTGTTTGGTATAAAAACATATTTTGGGTCTATGACCAAATAATGACTCTATGTTTTGTATCATTAGAAAACATATGACATAGTGGTAACGGAAGATTTGTATATGTTTGTAACCACACGATGAATCTGAAGTCATATTGCAGCATCTTACATTCCTTGCATGTCATGGGCAAGCATTCCAGTCGCGTTTGTCAATCCCTATTCGCACTGCATACCCAAATACTGCACGTGAACACCGCCATATTGTAGTTGTGAAATTATTTGTCTGTGTAAATGTTCATGCAATTTTGAGTGACTAGAACTTTTGAGGTTAGTTTCGGCCTTGAAAGCTGCCAACTCAAAAGATGTCGCCCTCGCCCTGCAGTACAAGCCTACTTACTCCACCTGACACTTCCTTTTTAGAGGACAAATGAAACCACTCTGTTTGCTTTTTCAGGGTTTGTGTAAGCCTTCTCTTCTGTGTAACACCTCAGTGCCCATTATTTTCAAC
Organism: Ictalurus punctatus; assembly: GCF_001660625.3. Lineage (NCBI taxonomy): Eukaryota > Metazoa > Chordata > Actinopteri > Siluriformes > Ictaluridae > Ictalurus > Ictalurus punctatus. The sequence continues at coordinate 10,436,918 of NC_030443.2, read as the reverse complement.
GTTTCACCTCTCATTTGCATAACCACAGCAAGTGTGTTGTCATTGAAGAGGGGCAGGGCTTGGGTGCACCTTTCTGTGTGTTTTAACCTGTACTTAAATATACAAACCATGTCTTTCAAATATTGTAAACACATCAAATTTAATCTCTAACTTCTCTTAGAGATTCTGACCTTCTTGAACTGGATTCAGAAAGTGTGTCAAAATCTACAATCCGAGGTGCATTTTTCAAACTGGTTTGGTCCAAATTCCAGGTGCGCACATAGTGACACAGACAGTTACACTTGTTAAACTTTGACTGGCTGTACAAGACCAGGTTCATCAGCCCCACCTCCCATGCCTATCTGACATCACTTCGTAGATGGTTTCGCCTCACTCCTTATTTGGTATGCTTTCTGATAAGCCAGTTTCTCTTTCCTTCCTCTTTTTATTTCCAGAGTTGATCAGATTCCAGGAAAGGCTGTTGCACAGAGCTGTACAGAGCTTTTCCTGTGATTGTCTCTGTGTGACCACTAAATAACTAACACAGTGCTATAGGTGAAACTGTCTCTGGGTGGACGCCCTTCTCTTCTTTCTCTGAGACGTGCACAGTAATATCTTCAGTAATGGAAGCAAAATTTGGCTAGGTGGTTCTCTCTCTCTCTATATATATATATAAAGTTTGGATACAATCCATATAATAAATCAGTACTATGGCAATTAAGATTGCATTAGATTGCATGCTTATAACCCCTATATAACCTCAGACAGTTTGCAGGAGCTTCGGCTCCGCTCCTCTGAGCCACGTTTCAGCCAGGAAGCTTTGTATTTCCTCCTGTACATTACAACTCAGCGATCATGTTTCTGTTGGTTAGTGACTATGAGAAGTGTATAGGAGTGCAGGGGTTCGTACTGAGGTTGCAGGAATGTGTGTGTGTGTGTGTGTGTGTGTGTGTGTGTGTGTGTGTGTGCATCCGTGTGTGTCTCTAACACAGACTGACCAAGTGTAAAAAGAGCGTGGGTTTGCATAACATACATGTTGATAATGTAGAAGTCAAGGGCTTGCCTCTGTCCATTTGTTTCGTCAGTGCATGGAGACGAGGTATTTACAAGTGCTTCCCTTTGAACAATGGTTACCTTTGTCAGTATTAGCCAAGATGCAGGGTGTGTGTTGCTAGCTGTTTGGTAAAAAGCCAAGTTGGAGTGAACAGGTTGCAGAGACTGAAACTGCCATGAGAAACAACCAAACAAATTGGAGAGAAAGAACCTAAAAGACACAGATGTCTATGCTTATTTTATGGAGCACTTCTTCATGTGCTTTGAGGTAATGGAAAGACACGTGCATCCTGAAGCATATCATGGGATAAAAAGCATATAAAAACCGTCACCTGTTAACTACAGATGGTTAACTTTTTTTTTTTTAATTTAATTTGTTGCATGACATAGACAGCACTATGATGACAGTTTCGTGGTGTGCTCAATTTGTAATGACCTAATAAACCATTTTATTTTTAACATTTTGGATCTGTTCAGATTTTTAGACTTTTGTACACATTTACCTAAAAAAATCTACTCACCATGTAGCTATGAGAGAGAGGGACACAGGAATATTTCCTGATCAAAAATGTAGACGTGTGATTAAAAACCTCAGTATCAGCCAGTGGACTCGGTAGTGACAAGAAAATGTCATAAAGTTTCATGATTTACAAAGAAAATATCAAAGAAATATTTTTTTGAACTTCACTTTTAAAAAAAATAAATCAAAAAGATGTTTTTAAAATCAACAATGGAATAAAATGCAAAAATTATTTCAATATCATTTTCATCACTTGAAATTTAGGGGTTAGGGTTCCTGAAAGCCAGCTCCCAATAGAAAGTACCCAATAAATTGTGATTTTTTTTATAGATATTAAGCTTATTGATATTTTAAATATTATTGTGGGTTTCAATAGATTATAGAAGGATCTATTATATATATATATATATATATATATATATATATATATATATATATATATATATATATATATATATATATATATATATATTTCAATATTCTTGAATGGCAAACATACTTGCTAGTATAAAGCATATTAATGAAGTATTCATTTATTTCCTCCTGTTTTGAAAACCCTTTTAATACCTTTCTAGTAATCTATAAAACATATGTCACTACTACGTGACACACAGTCCAGTGGTTCTCACAGCCTCAGTACAGCTGTGTGATAAAACATAAATGGTAGGGTCCATTAGTCTGTTCTCTTGGTGCAGTCATCTCTGCTTTAGTTTGAAGGTGTCACAGTTGAACGAGAAGCAGCTCCAGTTACACTATCAGTAGAGACAAAGGGGGCATTTTAGGAACTCACCCACTTCACTTAGTATACATGCTGAAAATAGACCAATGATATTACACCTACTGTGAAGTGTAAAGTGATTTTTGGCAATGTTTTATTTGCAATGTCTACATTTCATCAAATGAATTACTGTATCTGGAGAAACTCTCTTGTTGCAGATACTAGTGGTGTCTTTATGTCCATGTGATTGTGTTTTATCACAGTAGGACTGCTTTTTATAAATTGCTGCTTCAGATGAAGGTGTAAGCAGCAATAAATCAGACAGCCTATGCAAGCAAGGATAAATATTTGACCAGGGCTATTAAAATCTCTGCTGTCCACATTATTACATTTTATGAGAGAGATATGCGAATGTGAGATATGTGAGAGATATAAACATGGATTGTAAAAGTAATTCTATATTTCTTTTACATTGTCAGTGCTATGGATTATGGAGTTCTACAGTGCAAAAATGACTCAACAGGAATCCCTGCCTCTAAGCCTTGCTAGTATAATTTCCACTGCAGGAATGGAAGTGGAGGGAATGTCGTGCCATGCAGATGTCCAGAAGGTTTGGGTGCTGCTTCACACCTCCCTAAGCTATAAATATTTATTTATTTATTTAAAAGCCATCTCACTTTCAAAGTGGAACCTTTTACCTCTTCAGATCTCTCTTCCCTGGCCCTTTGCTATCTGAGTTATCAGGCTGGGACACATTCTTGCTGACACTTTTTGTGCCCTGCATTGAAACTCAAGAGCAGAAGGCCATCTTTTCTTCTGGGTGAGAGATAACTTTGAGGTACTTTCTGAGAAGAGATACATAACAGCTCCAAAGATTTGCTGTCAACACTAAATTGACATTTGAGACAGGGAAAAAAAAAGAAGGTAATTTCCACTAGTCCAATTTGGAAAGGTTATCTACACTGTTAAACTTCACTCTGGATAGTTAACAATTAACAATGAATGTTAACATTTCAAGCCATTATTGTCATGTTGTTCATGTCATTTAGCCTCTACTAGAACATAATGCTCTTAATATATATATATATATATATATATATATATATATATATATATATATATATATATATATATATATATATATATATTAGTTTTACTCCATGTGATCTTCTTCTTCTTCCTTGTAGATTACTATCTGGGTTTGATATCTTGATGTGTTAAAAGGTCAGACGGTTTCTGGATACTAAGTGCACATCCATCACAGAAACCTCTGAAGTACACTGTAATGCCATGGATTAAGACATCACGCTCATACTGGGGCCCCTTGAGAATGCAGTTCCCAAGAATAGTATGGAGATGAGATCATACCTTTCCCAAAATCTCACCGCACTGTGGTTTTGGGAAAAGGTGGTAATTCATCAACAATGCTAATTAGTCATACTGTTAAAGGTACCATTTTACTCAAACCCTGTGTATTAAGACTGACATAACCATGACATTAAAGTCTCAAAGCAGATATAAGTCCAGGTGTATTTCAGTGTCATGCTATCATTACTGCAAAAAAAAAAAAAAAAAACAAACATGGTGATGAAAATGAAAAATACTTGAATATGGACATCTATAAGTATATCTGATATTTCTTATGATGACATTATTATAAGATTATACATAAATGTTTTAGATACTTTGACATATTTCAAGCTTTACGTTGTTTTATTTAATTGGCAGATCATTTTGCTTCTTTCTCAAAATAAATGCTTAAAATTAGAACATTTTCTGCCAATAGAGCAATACTATTTCAGAAAATCTCAAAAAATGTACTTTAGTGTTTCATGACTCTTTAAACTATTAAAGGGGTTGAAACAGTAACTAAAACAGTAACATACTTTGATGATGGACAGGAAAACAAGGTGTGTAAATGTCTATATCAGTTCCAGTTTATGTGAACATGATATGTTCACAAGATAATGTACTTTGCATGGAACTGTAGCACCTAAACCCATACATTGATAGATTAGCTGTGCCTCCCCTTGGCTAGAGACACCAAACTAGCCTAGTTAGAAAAGTTGTATATTTTATCAGTCTGGTCATCCTACAAAAAGTGACAGCACCCGAGGTAAGTGTTATGATAAATCCAACTTTTTCTGATCATGTCATACATTGACATGCACTAAAATTAGTGCAAGATCTATGAGTTTCACTTTGTATTTTTGTAGGTTTGATAGGTTTTGAAAGTAAAGTAATTAGTACTTTTTAAATGCAATAATCAATAGTAATGTAATCAAATCACAATTTTAAAGTAGTAATTAGTAATCTGTAGGGTTTTTTTTTTAGTAACTTACCCAACACAGTTTAATAGTCATGTAGTTGGTTTATTATAATTTTAGGATTGTTTCCAATCTTATTGTAATAATATAAAAATACTATTTTCTAATACATTTCAATATATTCAAGATATTTTTTACTTACAAAGATGCCTTTTTTTGCAGTGTGATAGCTCCCATAATGCTAGATATGATGATGATTTTACATCACATGTTAGTCACATGGTAAGTGTACCTTCATTATAATGTTTTAGTACAGTGCCCTCCACTAATACTGGCACCCTTGAAAAATAAATAAATAAACAAACATATATATATATATATATATATATATATATATATATATATATATATATATATATATATATTCGACTGGCCAAAAGATCTCCAAGGATCACAGTTGGAGAATTGCAGAAGTTAGTTTCATCTTGGGGTCAGAAAGTCTCCAAAACTACAATCTGAATTTACCTACATCCACACAAGTTGTTTATAAGGGTTTCAAGAAAAAAGCCTGTACTCTCATCCAAAAACAAACTCAAGGTCTTCAGTTTGCCGTACACTACTGGAACTTCAAGTGGGATCGGGTTCCATGGTCAGGTGAAACCAAAATAGAGCTTTTGGCAATAAAAACTAGAAGTGGTTTTGGCACACAGAGAGGTAACCATATGTAAAACTTAATAAACCTGATTGCTTCTACCAAGAGTTTAAGATTTGGCTATAGATGGGTCGATCATCATGACAGTGACCCCACACTTATTCCAAAAGAATGCAGATATAGCTCCAGGACACAAAATCAGTGTTTCTTTGATGACCATCTCAGTCTCTGGATTGTAACCCTTTTAAAATCCTGTGTTATGAATTGAAGAGAGAGGGCCACATGTGCATACACAAACTAATGAACAATAAGGTGCTTTAAATGTTTTGCATGGAGCTAACAAAAGGTGTCTTCAAGGTGTCTTCAACCTTGTTCCACATTACAGGAAAAGGCTCAGTGCTGTTTTCTTGGAGTTAACTGTGGGAGTGCTAATAATTTTGAAAACAGTGTTTTATAGAAAAAATTGCACCACTTAAAAAAGCGGTTTAAAGTAAAACTATACTTTTACTGCTCCCATATATGTAATATTGGATCATTTTCCTCAATAAATAAATGACCAAGTATTATATTTCGTCTCATTTGTTTAATTGGGTTCTCTTTGTCTACTTTTAGGACTTCTAAATGATGTGTGAAAATCTAATGATGTTTTAGGTCATATTTATTAGGGCTGCAGGATTACAGCCAAAATGATAATCCCGATTATTTTGATCAATATTGAGATCTCGATTATTTATCACGATTATTAATTGATTTTAGTGACAACATATTTTTATTGCACTTTCACATTTATTAAGTTTTCTCATGCCACAATATAACACAAGCAGGCATGAGAAAACTTGAACTGGTCAATTGTGACAGAGTTCAGGAAGATAAAACAGGATGCTCACTCACATCTGATTGTCATCCCATTGATTGAAATCACCTGACTCTAATTTCACCTTCAAATTAACTGCTAATCCTAGAGGTTTACATACTTTTGTCACTCATAGATATGTAGTTTTGGATAATTTTCCTTAATAAATAAATGACCAAGTATAATATTTTTGTCTCGTTTGTTTAATTGGGTTCTCTTTGTCTATGTTTAAGACTAGTTTGAAAATCTGATGAAGGTCATATTTTAGGTCATATTTATGCAGATATATAAAAATTTTTTTTAAAAGGTTCACAAACTTTCAAGCACCACTGTATACATATTTTATAATTTTTGATCATTCTCATGAAGGTGTTAGTAATTATACAATGAACAGTTAATAAAAGATCAATTCATTGCCATTTTATTTATATTCTTGCCCCTAACCCCACATAAGTATACACTGCATTACATACTTAGTGTTATGGTTGCATCTTGGAGTTATTTCACCCTTTTCTTGTGAGTCTTAATTTAACCTTCTCCATTAATGTAAGCCTATCCCAGGACCACTGGGTGCAAGCTGGGATTGCACCCCAGAAATGGAAGCCAGTGGAATGGAACCATACACATTCACACACTCATTCACATCCAATTGAGAGACGCCGATCCACCTACTGGGATGTTTTTAGGAGGTGAGCGGAAACTGGGAGGAACATGCAAAACTCCACAGACAGTAAATCAAGCTCAGAATCTATCCAGGAACCATGGAGCTGCACTGCCCTAATTTGTCATTAACTTAGGTTTTTTTTAATGGTGCCTAATACTTCAGCCAATGATAAGTATGTTATGACAGTTGTGAAATAAATTTAATTATGGCTACTATTATGACAATTATAGTACTGGTAAAATGACATGTTAATATTGCAGGGTGTCAACTCATGATGGAACATGGCATCTTGCACTATATATCTGTCATAAATATAAATATGTTTATGGAAGTCTTATGACGCAGGTTCATGACACACTTCAGTTTGTCATTTAGACTGTACAAAACTGGAGGACTGCAAAAACTAGATAGTGCTGCATAACTTAACCCCTCAAACTTCTAGAACCATTGACAGACCCAAACTTACATTTCTCACTCTGCCTTTCCTGTTAATTTTCCTGTAGTTGCTGAGTAACTAATAGTAGTTACTGAACAACTTGTTTTAAGATGAATAACTGAATACTAATCTGGGACTTTAAAGGGTTAAATAAATTATAGTATATTTCATGTTCCTCTTTATTACCTTCAGATGAACAAACATCACGCAGTGTACGTTTAGGTGAAGTATTTTTAATTGCACCAGTGTCACATGATGTGTGTGCTTGTGTGTATGTGTGTGTGTACGCTAATGTTCATTGCTGTTAGCGTAGCTTGATTATAAAGCTGTCACATGCATGATGCAACCCCAGAGCCTAGTACCTATTTGAAAAATACACTGTAATTAGAAACACATACATCACCAAAACTGTGTTTTGAGATCATACATTTTATTCATACTTCCCTTCATAGTATTCTTCTGATTGATTACTGGTCTCTCTCCCTCTCATTCCTAACCTGTGTCTCAGCCACTCCCCTACACATTTAACTAGTTTCTGCTCAACCAGTTTGTCCTCCCTCGCTGCCTGAATGTTGACTGTATATAACACTGTTGTGGTGCCACATACTCACTTTGCCTTTGCCTTCAGACAGACACACACCTATACTAAGGTCACAATCTGCTCCTGTTACTGAGTCCATGTCGCATGATCAGGACATCTGCTACCTCTGCAAAGAGGACCTGAGGGACCCTGTGTCCATTCCTTGTGGTCATCTTTTTTGTGCCATCTGTCTCAGGACCTACTGGGACCATGCTGACCACACGGGCCAGTACTTGTGCCCGCAGTGCCGAGTCAGCTACAGCAAGAGGCCTGCCCCACGCCGCCTGATGTCCTCTCGCAGTGATTCAGGCCAGAAGCTTTCGGAGTCCACCCCTCCAGCTCCTCCAGCTCCAGACTACAACTACGCTGGCCCCAGGGATGTGGCGTGTGACATCTGCATTGGGAAGAAGCTCAAAGCTGTTAAGTCATGCCTGATGTGCCTGGCATCATACTGTGAGAAGCACCTGAAACCTCACTATGAGTCGGGGACCTTCAAGAGGCACAAGTTGGTGGATGAAATTGGGCATCTGGACAGGCAGATCTGCCCACAGCACCAGAAAGGCCTGGAGCTGTACTGCCGCACAGACCAGATGTGTATTTGTGTGCTGTGCACTGTGAAGGAGCACAAGGGCCATGACATGGTATCGGCCGAACAGGAGCGAGGCGAGATGCAGGTGAGAGCAACTGTTCAGGAGGGAGTGAAGGTGTTTGTCTTTCAGTTTCACCACTGATATTAATTAGAATGACATGAATCATAATAAAGTCATCTTGGTGGTTCAATAAAACAGGTCCTATGGATCATATTTGTCAGTCTAGTTTCCTTTACATGAAACTTCTCTTTCCTTCTCACTACTGCACATTCAGTAAGGGAGTAATTTGTTGAATTTAAGACAAATTAGCCTGACATTCAACCTTTTATCATAGAGGATGTGAATGGACAGCGTCTATTGCTTCTTGCCAAACTCCTAAAACAAACATATCGATGTGGGAGTGATCTCCAGCTAGATTAGAATAAAGAAGTTGTCTGTGCAGTATTACTGGTGTGGGAAGGACTGTACTGCTGTTTGTGATGGCAAAAGTCCTCCATTGTTCCTTAACCAAAATAAGGAACTACTCACTTTAGTTACCAACATAACATACCAACATGTCCTTGCTTTTATGTTTAAAGGAATGCATAAAAATGTTTCTGTTAAAAAAGTTGTCATTAAAAAGTGTCCATTTTTATGCATTGTTCAGTGAAAGCAAGAACAACATAATGCAAGACGACATCGTATATGAATCATATTCATAATGTTTGTGTGTGTTACTATAGCAACGTCTGGGTGCCACACAAGCTGAGATCCAGGAGAAGATCCATGACAGAGTGAAGCAGATGGAGGAGTTGAAACAAGCTGTGGATGCACTAAAGGTGACTAAATAATGCTTTTTACATGTATAAATGAGGCATTGATGAAGGTTTTTCAGTCCTAAATAACTGCATTCTGAGGAAACCCTTAAAGAATGCTACAAAAGAGTGTTTCCCCCTGCCAGAATGGTTTTTAAGTAGAAGCCCTTTAGGAACCAAGAGACCTTGGAAAATTATTTTTGTCATTTTAGCCAACAGTATTCATGGCGCATTTAAGTCATTTAGGTCAGTTGCTAGAGTTTCAGGAAACTAAACCACAATGCATATCATTGTATTAACTGATATTTTACTTTGTTGTACGAACTATAGATCTAATAGCTAGAAAAAGTAGATTTACCTTTCAGTCAACACAGTCAATACTAAGTCTAATACTACACTAATAAGTCTTCTTTTAAATACAGAACTTGTGTGCTTATAAATAAGTACAATAGATTAGATAATTATGTTCAATCAAAGGAAACAAAATAAAACGAAACACAATTTTTCTTTCCAGAGCTCGGCTCAGCGGGCATTGCAGGAGAGTGAGAAGCTATTCGGAGACATGCTTCGCACCATCGAAAGGATGCAACAGGAAATGGCCAAGCTGATTTCATCCAATAAGAGAGCGGCGCTAAACACAGCAGAGGGCCACATGGAACGTTTGGGGCAGGAGATCGCTGACCTGAAGAGGAGAGACAATGAGCTGACGCAGCTGTCGCGTACAGAAGACCACATCCACTTCATCCAGGTAGAAGAAAATCCCTGAACAAAGTTAGTGTGATTAGATGTTTCGGCTTTATGTGTTCAAAAAAATCAGTGAGGTTGGTACAGGACCTCAGGTTAATTACTGCAGACAAATCATCTCCTGATTCTTTATCATTTAAACTTTTCTTTTGAAGAGTTTCCACATGCTGATAGCCCAGACAGATGCTGAAGAGCTGCCAACAGTTAGCGTCAACCCTTACTTCTCCTTCGGCTCCGTTACCAAGACTGTCTCGGAGTTGAAACAGCACTTAAATGAGTATGGCAATGAGGAGCTGGTCAAGGTGGCCACTACGGGTGAGTCAAAGCATACATTACATTATGTTGTGAAACTGAAATCATAACAAAATATAGCCTTTCAGAGATTCATATTACATGAGATTTCTTCAATTTATCAAAGTGGGAATGTCACCATTTTCTTTGTATATAATCTACAGACAGGTGACAAATTAAAGGAAAAAACAAAAAGTGGCTTTATTATGCAGTAGTGGTATTTATTTTTCCTGGCATGCACTGGGTTCACTTGGCCCCTTAGAGGAAAACATCACTGCAAGTCAATACAAAGTTCTTCTAATGGATCACCTTTATCTTATGATGAAACATTTCTATCCTGATGGGAGTGGTCTCTCGAAATAAAGAAGCCTCCGCCCTCATCCACAGGCTTACAGGAATGATTTTATGAGTATGAAAGGCTATAGTATGGTACATAAAGCTCTTCAACATTATCGTCAAAATACCAATTAAGGGGAATATCTTTTAAAAGAATGGTCTTCATCCCTCCAGTACAGATCTAGAAACTTGTAAAATCTATACCAAGGTGCAATGAAGCTGTACTTGAGGCTTGTAATGGACTAAACATCCACCTTACTACAGCACTGATGGTTTTTTTGCCTTTAATTTGTCACCTGTCTGTATATTAGGTGTCTTTTGCGCTCCCTTTTCCAACTGTCTTGCCATACAGTTCTGTTCAGTATGTTCTTTTATTTTATGACATATTACTATTTGAATTAATAATTATGACCCAAAAATTCTCTTCCAGTGAACAAAATGCCTTTCTGTCAACTAGAGGACAAAAAGGGGAGGAAGTCTATAAAGGGTGAGTTATGTCAAATGAGACATTTTCGTTGTTCTCTTTATTAACATTGGCTGCAATGTTGAAATAAAGCATTGTCAAAAAAGTAAATAAAAATAAAAATAAAACTTTTTGTCTGCTCAGTAACAAACAGGTTGACATGTGAACTAAATACCATGTGATCAGCTATGTAAATGATGAGTAGATATGCACTGTTAGCAGTTTCACAAATTTCTGGGTGTGGTTTGCATAATCCTAGAGTTCTCTCTGTCAGCCAATTAGGCGTTACATTTATAGGTCAAAGATGGGGTGGGGGGTGGGGGTGGTGGGGGAGGGATAAAGGTCAGTTTAAAAAGTACGTAAATAAGTGATATGAATTAATGTAATATACTTTTATAAATATGCCCCATAAATTAATTTAGAAACTTCATTCTTCATACACATTCATTTTATTAAACATTTGATTTTAGAATTGTTGTCATTATTCTACATAATATGTATTTTGTTCCTGTAAATCTTGTATATGCATAGTGGTCATTTTCTGCTGTGTCTCTAGCTGATGAAGTTGATGTGTATAAGACTCAGAGGACTCTGAGCCAAGCACCTCGCAGCCAGGCTCCACGCTCCAGGGATGAATTTCTCCAATGTAAGTTTGATTTTACTTTTGTGTCTTTTTAATCTACAGCACAGAAACAAGAATATTACTTTTACAGGTCATCTTAGAGGGCTATCTGGTTTCCATTAGGTGTTGGCTCATAGTGTTTTAAGAACTAGACATGTTTACTAAAAACAGTATAGGAAGAAGTTAAGTGTATCATATTTATACAATGCTTCACACATTTCCGTAATGGTATGTGACATAATTTGCTTAATTATACCTTAAACAAAGTTCTGAGAAACAAGACTGGCCGTTGGCCCAGTGCTAGGCGGGTTGTTGAGGGAGTTGTCCTGCAGCATTCCTTAGATATGGGATTTGTGCATGAAAAGACTGAAAGAACTTGCTCGGCCTGTTAGGCGAGTGGGCGTATGGTTTGTTAAAGGAGAGAAGACATTCCAAGAACTAGAGCGCAAAAATTTATGAGCAAGCCTTATTTTGCAAACCTGGCCTGGAACGCTTCTTTACTTTCTGGCTCATGCATACTGGTGCATGCACTTGTTCTAACCCCTTCTAGGTGTTTATTGTGACCTGAAGCAGGAGGGAGGGGAGCATCAAACATTTCACTTGAACGCCTGCATCTGCGTAGATGTTTAGGTGAACTGTTTGTTGTTTTTCTCCAGCTGGAACTGCTTAGCTGAAAGGCTTGTTCCTGTCTAATTGAAAAAACACAATATGGTCAGGGCTACAAAAGGCAAGTCTTTCATCTATTGTGCACAAACTGGGTGACGCCCTGAGTAGCAATGAAGACAGTGAAACCACTTTACTCTCTTCATAGCTTATAATCAAATATTCTGCAAAGTACTGTTAGTTATGGCAACACAAATCCCAAAGATTTGTGGTAAAGGCAAACTTTATTAAGTCAACTTTTTAGTTAGGAGCTTAAACAATGTACTTCAGGTAAGCATAGATATGTAGCAAAACTCATTGAATTCCAATATACAGCAACTGCATGGGTGTGTAGTCAGTCTGAAGTGTGCCACTTTCGGCCCTTTAGATCAGAGACGATCACATGGTTCCTCAGGCAGCCACAACCGCCTAATGTACAACCAGCTCTGAGAGGCGACGAGGTGGGAAGACTCTAGACTTTATTTGCATGTTGGGCCTATACTCCTTGACAGCCAAGCAGTATAGCAGTGCTGACCAAAGATCAACTTTCTCACCATTTCAATCCTCACTGATCTGAAGTCACTGATTATAAAAACTGATACGAGGTCAGCACTCCTATTTTAAAGATAAATGTGCCTGGGCTTCACCTGTAGGATCTGTCACTTTTGGAATACCTTGAAAACTTTTGTTTAATCAGTATTAAATTTCAGTTTAACACTTTGGCCTTGGTGGTTGATTTCATCTGTTTTAACTTTATACTTTACGTAGGCATCTCTAATCTAAAACCTCTAAGAATAATTAACCCTATCTCCGACCTCTTCTGCTCTGTTGAACAGATGCCTGCCAGCTAACTCTAGACCCAAACACAGCATACAGACAGCTCTACCTTTCCCGAGGCAACAGGAAGGCAGCACTGAAAAGAGAACCCCAGTCCTACAGCGACAGCACCCAGAGGTTCGACTGCCTGCCCCAGGTGCTGTGCAAAGAGGCTTTGTCTGGTGGCACCTACTATTGGGAGGTGGAGTGGAGTGGTGAGGGGGCCTCCATCGGCATCACCTACAAGGGAATCAAGAGGACAGGCTACGGTGATTCATCCCGTATTGGCTACAACCGCAAATCCTGGGGCCTTTTCTGCTCTGATTCCAGCTTCTCGGCTCGCCACATGAAAGATCAAGTCGATATCAATGTGCCCTACTCTTCTCGCATTGGGGTTTTCCTGGACTATAATGCAGGCACGCTGTCCTTCTACAGTGTAGCAGAGACTATGACACTTATCCACCAGTTTAAAGCCTCCTTCTCTGAGCCTGTGTATCCTGGTTTCTGGGTGTGGTATGAGTCGGCCATCTCTATTTGTCAACTGTAGTTCTGTGTACTTTGTTTAGGGAGAAAACAAAAATATTTTTTATAATTTTATATACTATATACATATATATATATATATATGCATGAATGTCGTTGTTTTTTCTTTTTTTTTTCTTTTTATTTGCTTTGTGATATTAGTACGAAAAATAATGTGAATAAGCAATATAGTTCAATAAGCAATATTGTTAGTGAACATGGTGTCTCATATATGTGTGTGTGTGTGTGTGTGTGTGTGTGTGTGTGTGTGTGTGTGTGTGTGTTCAAATTCCAATGCTGGTTTGTATATGCAAATAAAAAAACAATAAATGCAATCTAAAATATCTGTCTATATAGAAGGTTTTATAATGTTATGCTCCACATAAATTAAGTACATAGTTGGCTCTTTCAATGAACTCACTGATAGGCTATATAAATAGCTAAATGAATATGAACTACCCAATACAATTTATAAGGCATCCTGAAATTTCATAGCTCTAAAAGTGAACAAACAGCGCCATCTACTGGCTCGATGTATGAAGCTGATTGATGGACTAAGAACTGGTAGCATGTCCAGATTAGATATGTGCTGGTACACAGGGGCAAAAGGGGGAAGGTGCACACTAAGGGTTGGCACCCATTTTTGTACAGGAAAAGATTTTCCACATAGTCACACTACTGTATTTGATTCATAGTTCCTCAATAGTTTTGTCAAAATGCCTACAACACGACAATTAGGCAGATTTAAATCAACAGAGTGACCATTTGGGTACTTAGCATGGTGAAATGTGTAAACACAGGAATAATTTCTTCATTGGTCTTGATCATCTGAGTTGCTATTATATCTGAGTTTTTGATGTTTCAACCACCTGAGCAGTCAACAAGCTGGTATTAACAAGCTAGCAACTTAATGTGTTAGCCTAACACTTCTTACTCTAGATAGTAGTTAGCCACTATCTTTAAAATATCTTTTTCCCCGTGCCAGATAGATACGAATGCTTCATGATTGCTTTGTCTTGGTGATGATCTGATGTTGTTTACACAATTTAGTTACAGTAATTGCAGCTTCTATTCTTTTCAAGAGATGTGTTTGCACAAGTGCTAGAGTGGTCTAGTCGCTAAATAAACAGGACAAAATCAAAACCTAAATAAGTACAAAAACAATAAAAGCTAGTGTAGAGAATTAGCAAATAGCTTTGTAAGAGATTTGGGAGGAGGAGGAGGAATCTCAGATCAGACGATCATAGATCTCTTAGATCACATGCTGTTGAAGTTGTAGCAGGGTCGTTTCTTCCTAGAAGTGCTATAAATGGGCAATGATCACAGGGGGCCTTACGATGCTTAAAAAAGATACACAATAAAAGTTTACTATCAGTATGTTTACATGGACAGCAATAATCTAATTATTGACCTTATTCTGAATAAGACAATACTCTGATTAAGGTGTTTACATGAGTTGCTTTTAGAATATTCCTTTCATGTTCCCGTTTTACATGTTATAGAACATAGACTGCTTAATGGCACACATCATTAGGTCCCCACGCCACATCATCTGACATTCCCTTCATTATGGTACAATATGCAGTTTTGGGTGTTTCATTTTTAATTTTACAAAAGCTTCAAATGCAGTTCATTATTTGTCATGCTATACATGCAAATAGACGAAGGCGGATACAAATTGTCCAGCAACAGGCCTCCTCTGTACTTTCATTCGGCAACATTTCATTCAAGCTACTGCGACAAACATCTGGGTTACGCATGTAACCCTGTTCCCTGAGAAGGGAACGATACATTGCTTTAGCTGAACGCTGTGAGAAGTGGCCTCGTGCATGACTGAAGCTGAAGCTTGTGTAACATCATGCCTATTTATAGGCCAGCTGTGATCAGGTGACGTGGCAATTAAGCTCATAGGAAAACTCTGGAGCCAGACCCACAGTTTCCATAGTTCTGGCCGAGGGTGATAAATCAGCCCTCTGGCTTGAGACAGTAGATCCCTACGGATGGGAATCTACAAAAGGAGTGCCATCTAGCAGGGATATTGTCTGTGATAACCATATTCGAGCTGGCCAATAAGGTGCTATTAGCAGCAGAGACAGTCTTGGCAAACTCTCACTAGAAATTGTGGGAGCAGAGCAAACGGGGGAAAAGCATATAGATGTGACCTCATGTGCACCATGGTGTCCAGCCCTAATGGTTGGGAGAAGAGGTGAACCACAGCAGACAGTGTGTTGTCTCCTCAGAGGTGAACACATCCACTTCTGCTTGGCTAAACCTCCGCCATATAGACTCCACCACTTGTGGATGGAGCCACCAATCCCTGGGCCTCAGTCCCTGCCTCAACAGGATGTCTGCCCCCACATTCCAGTTACCCAGAATGTACATTGCACTCACTGACAAAAACTTTCCCTCTGCTCAGAGAAGAATTATTTGTGCCTGCCTGAACAGGGGTCGCGAACATAATTCTCCCTGGTGGTCGATATATGAGACCACCGCTGTGTTGTCTGTCAACAAATGGTGACCTCTCAATTGAGGAAGAAAGAATTTCAGTACTATAAATATGGCCCGTATTTCTAGGCAATTCATATACCACTCTAGATAAGTTCCACTCCAGAGACCGTGAGCTGGACAGCTGTCTAAGACCACGCAACAGCCCATGAGGGAGATATCTGTCATTACTGTGTTGCGATAAGGAGACACCCCTAGAGTGTGACCAAAGGCTAGAAACCGGGGACACTTCCAAATTCTTAGAGCACATAGGCATCGCCGTGCGACACTGATTACTGTCAGAGGTTTCATCCTCGGACGAAACCCTCAACTTTTCAGCCACCACTGACACAGTCTCCTGTGCAATAGGCCCAATGGTATTACATTGGCTGCTGCTGCCATAAGCTCCAACAGTCTCTCATAAAGACTGAAGGGGAAAGGGGATGCCAAGATCCAGCTTTATCTTGCTCAGTGTTGATAGGATTGACCCTACGAATGTTGGGTATAGAAACGCCCTCATCATAGTGGAATCCTTATACCACTAGAAAAGTTGTCCACTGCACTGGAGAAAGCATATTTTTCTGAGGTTCCACCTGAGCCCCAACCTCATGTGGGTGCGAACATCTCAATGTTGAACCGCCAGTTCACTGGATTGTGTTAGAATTAAACAGTCCTCCAGGTAGTTAAGTACACAGATGCCCTGGAGTCACAATGGAGCCAGGATGACATCCATGCACTTTGTGAAGGTGAGAAGGGACAAAGCTAACAATATTTCTATGCGGAAATATGCACCTTTTAGATCTATCGTCACAAACCAGTCCTCAAACTGAATCTGTGGAATAATAAGTTTGGGCGTCAGCAGCTTGAACCTGTATTTTTGAAGAGTACAGATCAGATGATGCAGATCTAAAATTGTCCGCATACTCCTCTTTTTTTTGCAGACAAGGAAATAACGGCTGTAAAAACCTCCCTCCCTCAGGGAACAGGGTACATGTTCTATGGCCCCTTTGTCCAAGAGGGATCTTACTTCCTGCTCTACCGTCGGGCTCTGGTCTGTGCTGACTACTGTGGTGACCATACCTCTGAACCCAGGGGTCAAGCTCTGAACCCTTTTCTACGGTAGATAGAACCCATGGAGACACATGTGGCAATAGTTTCCACACTGCCAGATGGTCTTTTAGTGACGTTAACTTTTCCACATTCTATTGGAGGGAAAGCATCAGATTTTTGTTGCCCTGTGACAGTTCGCTGAGCAGAGAACACTGAAAACTTGCTACAGCCTTGGCTAGGGGAGGCCCTACAGTAGTACTGGGGGCTAACTGCCCTAACAACCTCATGTCCCATGATATGTCCCTCCACGGCCCCTCAGGTCCTTTGTGTGTTCGGCCCTTTATGACCATTCTCAGATCAGGCCTAGTAGCAGGCCGCGACTGTGGCCGCCCGGTTCCCCTGGCTGTCTGCGGGGGTTGGCCGGCTGCCATATTCACCTTCTGTGCCTCCCTCACCCTAGCACTGGCCCAAGCTCCACTCATAGATGCCGGGTGAACAAGCAAGACCCACTACTGCATAAGCCTTGCCAACCAACGCCACGGTGGCCTTACATGGCTTGGATGGCAAAGCCGGCCTCTCCTAAATTACGTGCTGTCGATGGAGAGAGGTAGCTCGCAAGCGCTTCCTCCACCTTCAGCATAGCTAAAAAGCCATGCCGTTCATTCCCCACAATGGCCGTATAATCTGACATCGCGGGGTTATAAATACGGCTTATGCATGGTTTTCCAAAGAAGCCTGATATTTTGTCATGCACTTCTGGGGAAAAAAGGGAATTTTCTGCAGTGTGAGGGATTTACTTTCACTGGGGAGAAGAAAGCTCATCCAGCCTTAGTAATCACTTCAAGCAGCTCTTTATATGCTGCTCTCAGTTTTTAGCACACCCTTCTGGCTCCTTGGAGTCAGAGAGGAATTGTTATTATTATAATAATTATTATTATTAATTATTATTAGTGTGTGTGGTGGTTTTTTGGCTTTCCATAGCGGAAGGAGGAGTTGCAACGCGAGCTCCAAAAGGAAAATGCTCCAGTTGGGGAAAATGAAAGGTTTGTCCCAGGTGTTGGACATTTACAGTGCATTTCAGGCACTTGATTGACACATAATAGTCAATCAGTAGTAATTGAAATATTTTTCACATTATACTCTCAATGATATTCCGAGAACACATTTCAAGTGAATAACACTCCTATTTGAGTTCATTACGGTCGGGCTTTGTGTACTGATGGGCATGGATATAAAGTGGGGTCAAGGAATAGACGTATCATTTCCATGCTTTTGTAGCCCCCTCCTTTATAGCTCAAAGGAGAACCAGCCTAGTTTACTCAAATCTGTGGTGTATTTTACATACATCCTGGACTGGGAGAGGCACAGTTCGCCCAAGACGAAGCTCATCATGTCTGGACCTCTCCCCACATACAGACATGGAGTTGAAAGGTTCAGTAGACTCTTCGCCTTAAACGAGTGGTTAATATCACGGTGCAACGAAGAGAATCTGCTCTTTGTTAATAACTGGAATCTACGGAGCCCCCCTAGTGTCAGGTAAGAGAAAAAAACACAGCCGTGTGTAATCCGTGCCCTCAGTTTTGCAATCCGTACCTTCGGTTTTGCAATCCGTGCCCTCGGTTTTGCAAACCGTGCCCTCGGTTTTGTAAACCGTACCCTCAGTTTTGCAATCCGTGCCCTCGGTTTTGTAAACCGTGCTCTCGGTTTGTACTCTGTGTGCGCTTCCTTCTTCACTTCTTTCTGCAGCAAACAAGAGACCATAGGACTTTTCGACGGCGTACATCTGCCTGGTAAGTCCAATTTATCGAGGTTTAAGGGTAGATTTAATGCTGTGTTGTGTTTTGAATTGGACGTTTCACAGCTTTCATTGTGTAACGTTGTCTTTATTGTGCTTTGCACTCCAAACCCAACCGTTAGCTTCCCAGGCTTTCTTGTTAGCCAAACTTTGTGTTTGAGACCTCCATTAACCGTGCGAGTGCTTGTCCAGTTATGAAGTTTTGAATTTCCATTTACTCTGTCTGGTAGGTTACCAGATTTTCAAAACCCAAACTGGAACACTATGGCACCATATGTGTTTTCCATGCACACGCGTAGTGTTGTGTCCTGCAACTGTTGGTAATGTAACATGGTGATGACTAATAACGTTAGTGAAGCCTTGGATTAAGTTTGTTTTACTGCTGGTGCAGCATACCTTCACTCTATTCTGGTGCTTATTGCACCTGCAGTGAGTGGACAAGGGAAAGAGTGGAAAGATTAAGGAAAGAGAATAGGAAACTCAAAATAATAGAACTAACACTCAAGGAAAACCAATCCAATTGAATTTAACATAATTGGACCTCATAAAGGGAGAGTTTTGATTAACTAGCCAGTAGGCTAGTTAACACTGGTGACTTGATACATACTGACCCAAAAGTTCGAAGTAATTTAATAATTTTTGCCTGTCAATAATTCATCATATCTCTTTAATAGAATGGACCAGATTTTAGACATGTTCCTTCGAGAACAACCGAGGTTAAGGAGGTTATTGCCACCTTCATCAATGAAAAGGTATATGACACTCCATTCCAACATACCACACAGTTTTAATGTTGAACACATTGGGGTTAAATTGGGCTAGTCTGGAATAGCCCCCATTTCATCCATATACTATCATCCACATAGAACACGCACTCGCCTGTGCACATACAGGCACAGAATTGCACATAGGCTATAGCCAATCTAGAAGTAGTTGAGTTTGGTGTCTGTTTTTGTCATGACCTCCTATTGTGTAAAAATATCTGTCACTTTACAATAGAAATGCATGCATGCAAGCCTGAATTAGTGAGGTTGAAAAATAATGTGTTGAAATATTACCTGATGAATAATGAAGATGGTATTTTAACAACTGAATATTTTGGAACCGTATTTTAGGAAGGTGAATATCTGTGCATTGTATTTTGAATGCTGGAATTTTTGTTTCAGTCAAAATATACAAACCCCAATGAATTGCAGAGGAAACTAATTCAAGCATTGATACTTCTGTGGGGTTTTTTTTTCCGATTTGTGTCAAATTGCTGGGCAGAAAAATTCAAGTACTGTCATAGCGATATGGTTTTTTTTTAATTCAGTTTATTTAATTCAACATGCCATTTTGCCTTGAGGACATTTGGCATTATTATACTTCTATATCTAAACCTCACTCTGTAATCACAGCAGCTTTTGATAGGATCCTCACTTGTTAGAAAACAATCCGTTATAACAACCTATGCGATCTCAGTGAATGGACACTTCTGCATTTGTATCCGCATCAGTACCCCTCGTTGCATCAAAGTCGACTAACATGCAGCAGAGTGAATGAGGCGAATAGATGTTTCATGTGTGTTGTAATTTAATGTTGTTGTTTTTTTTCCAGATTGACTGCCATGCTGTCCATGGTATGACAGATGACCAGCTAATTAAATATGTGCCCAAAATTGGAGATCGGACAGCTATTCGGCAGTACTGCAGAAGAGAAGTGGCTGCATTGGAAGGAACCACCGCAACTATCTCTAAGGCTACAGAAAGCCTGATGGCAAAAAAAAAAAACAAAGACGGGCCTCCAAGAGAAGTCGTGGGGATGATCGTTCAGAAAAATTGTCGGGTAACACTAATGCTCTGAAAACGGAGCATGCTTTTCAAATGGAATTGTTTGAAGAAGTAGGGGACTCTTGTATTCAGGTAAAAGAAAAAAGGGGAGGAGGGATCAGACATTTGAAAGCATTGAAGACTACTACAATGGCACAACTGTTGGAGACTGGCAAAGAACTCTTTTTTCCAAATGTAAAATGTAAAATAGGCAATGCCAATGAATTTGAATTCACCATGTGAGATGTTACTGAAGATCAGCTGGATCCATTGACCACACTAGCTCAGCAATATGAGAAGAGAAAAGTTAAATTGTTGAGACTGTATCTATCTTGCAAAAAGATTGACATTGAAGGAGATGAAACACTGAATGCTGCTACCTCACCTGGTGAATCACAAAATGCATCAGCCCTCACAAGTGAATCATGCTGTGCAGCTGCTGCTTCACATGGAGCTGTTTCCATAATTGGATCTCCCAGTGGAACTGCTTTCACAACTGGAACTCCAAGTACAAGTGAATTTGCCAGTCCAATGTCGAGTGAAACTTTAAATGTCGTAGATTACAGTATCTCTTTGTAAATATTTGATTATATCTTTTCATGTGACAACACTGAAGAAATGACACTTTGCTATAATGTAATGTAGTGAGTGTACAGCTTGTGAAACAGTGTAGATTTGCTGTCCCCTCAAAATAATTCAATACACAGCCATTAATGTCTAAACCGCTGGCAACAAAAGTGAGTACATGTCCAAATTGGGCCCAAAGCTTCAATATTTTGTGTGGCCACCATTATTTTCCAGCACTGCCTTAACCCTCTTGGGCATGGAGTTCACCAGAGCTTCACAGATTGCCACTGGAGTCCTCTTCCACTCCTCCATGATGACATCACGGAGCTGGTGGATGTTAGAGACCTTGTGCTCCTCCACCTTCCATTTGAGGATGCCCCACAGATGCTCAATAGGGTTTAGTCCATCACCTTCACCCTCAGCTTCTTTAGCAAGGCAGTGGTCGTCTTGGAGGTGTGTTTGGGGTCGTTATCATGTTGGAATACTGCCCTGCGTCCCAGTCTCCGAAGGGATGGGATCATGCTCTACTTCAGTATGTCAGACCATGACACTCCCACCACCATGCTTGACTGTAGGCAAGACACACTTGTCTTTGTACTCCTCACCTGGTTGCCGCCACACACGCTTGACACCATCTGAAGCAAATAAGTTTATCTTGGTCTCATCAGACCACAGGACATGGTTCCAGTAATCCATGTCCTTAGTCTGCTTGTCTTCAACAAACTGTTTGCAGGCTTTCTTGTGCATCATCTTTAGAAAAGGCTTCCTTCTGGGACGACAGCCATGCAGACCAATTTGATGCAGTGTGTGGTGTATGATCTGAGCACTGACAGGCTGACCCCCACCCCTTCAACCTGTGCAGCAATGCTGGCAGCACTCATACGTCTATTTCCCAAAGACAACCTCTGGATATGATGCTGAGCATGTGCACTCAACTTGTTTGGTCGACCATGGCGAGGCCTGTTCTGAGTGGAACCTGTCCTGTTAAACCGCTGTATGGTCTTGGCCACCGTGCTGCAGTTCAGTGTCAGGGTCTTGGCAATCTTCTTATAGCCTAGACCTTCTTTATGTAGAGCAACAATTCTTTTTTTCAGACCCTCAGAGAGTTGCCATGCCATGAGGTGCCATGTTGAACTTCCAGTGACCAGTATGAGGGAGTGTGAGAGCGATGACACCAAATTTAACACACCTGCTCCCCATTCACACCTGAGACCTTGTAATACTAACAAGTCACATGACACTCGGAGAGAATATGGCTAATTCGGCCCAATTTGGACATTTTCACTTAGGGATGTACTCACTTTTGTTGCCAACGGTTTAGACATTAATGGCTGTGTGTTGAGTTATTTTGAGGGGACAGCAAATTTACACTGTTACACAAGCTGTACACTCACTACTTTACATTGTAGCAAAGTGTCATTTCTTCAGTGTTGTCACATGAAAAGATATAGCCAAATATTTACAAAAATGTGAGGGGTGTACTCACTTTTGTGAGATACTGTAGGTCTCAACAGAGCATGACATGCTGGATAAGGAGGATTTAATTGTTGTACCAGAGGCATCATTTTTAATTGATGAGGAAATTGTGCTCGGATATGCTTTTCTTGATGATTGCCAGGATGACCTTGATGATACCCTTCCAATGGACCCAGTGCAGGAGGAAAGTTCGTTTACAGGACAGGAACCTTGTCAACCACCAAAGATCACCAGGCTAAGGCTTCACAGGGGAAATGTTTTCAGTGAACTAAATGCTGCTTTTAAAAATGGTTGTGTGTTTGTAGATGAGTCTCTCTTGGAGATTGAGATGGTCTTACCCAATGGTAACACAAAGGAAAGGAGAAGACAATGGTGAAGTTTTGTGTGATGCGCTAAGTGAGTACTGGGAGACCTTTATTATGAAATGCACTGCTGGAAACTTACTTAAAATACCAATGACGAGACATGACATGAAAGATGAGTGGGAACACATAGCTAAAGTCATGGTCCTTGGCTACAACCTGGTCAAGTACTTTCCCATTGTGCTGGCCAAGCCCTTCCTCTCCTACTGTCTTGGACTTGAAATCATGGATCACCTTTTTTCAACATTCTTAGAGATAGTTTCCATTGAAGAAAAAGAAGTTGCTGAGCAAGCGATGAAAGACTTCCAAACCTTCTCTGGAAGAGAGGAATGGTTGGATTTCCTAGAGGCACATGATGTCAAACTTCTCGTCACAGAAGCAAATGTCAGAAAAACTTACTTGAAGTGGCACATAGAGAAATAGTTCAGGAGCCTGCATATATAGCAGAGTGTTGGAGCAGTGTGCTCAAAGGGCTGAAACTGCCCCCAGGAGGATTGGATGAAGTCCTGGCCAGCCTCATTCTTTCACCCAGGAAGGTTGTTGCCATGATACAACATGAGATCCTCAACAAGAGAGAAAATCAGATTCTTGATTTTCTCAAGAAGTTTATAAGGAATTGTGGTGAACTTCGGCTGAGGAAATTTCTCAGGTTTTGCACTGGTAATTGTTTTAATTGATTACAAATATTTGATCATATGGCTTCACATAACAAACATATTTAAGAGCTAAAGAAATACTCTTCACCAATAAAGAATTTTGTTCATTAATCATTCACTGCATTTACATGGACAACAATAATCCACTCTTAACCCGATTAAGACCATACTCTAATTAAGAAACTACCATGTAAACAGCAATTTTTAATTACCTTAATCTAATTAAGGTCATACTCAAAGTAAGCAATAATTGAATTAAGACCGGTGGAGTACTCCTGTTTTAGTCACATTATGGACATGTATTACAGACATGTAAACACCTTAATCACATTATGAACACCATGTGAGAGTTTTCACCGCATTTTGCAACAGGACACGATCACACACGGCAGTTTTACGGCGAACAAGAGAGTTCAGCTGCGTCCCAAACCGCATACTTGCCTACTATAGACCTGTAGTGGGGAAAAATACATGTATCTCGGCTACTATATAGACGGTAAGTACGCGGTTTGGGACGCAGCCCACGGCTTCAAGCAGTTGTCTATTTGCATGTACAGCATGACAAATAATTAATCGCACTTAAAGCGTTCATAAAAAAATTTCATAAAAACACCCAAAACTGTATACGGTACCATAACGACGACGAACTGTATATTGATAAGTGAAATTCTGGAGGGACATCGGATGGCGTGGCGCGGTGACGTAATGATGCGGGCTGTTAATCTAATTATGTTAGATTAACTTAATTAGATTTAAACATGTAAAACAGGAACATGACAGGAGAATTCTAAAAGCGACTCGTAAACCCCTTAATCACATTATTATCTTAATCAGAGTAAGGTCAATAATTAGATTACTGTTGTCCATGTAAACGTAGTCAATGATGTTATCGATCAAACAAATCCAAATTTGTCAGATTATTGTCCTTTTAAAGGGATAGTTTGGATTTTTGTACATTTAAGTGGTAAGAAATACTCACCAGTAATACAGTTGATGTTGTAGTAATGCCAGTAATGTAGTTGATGCATAAGAGTTACTTTGCATAACAAGTCCCCTGGTCGGAGTTCTGTTCGGGTTCTAAGTGAACTGAGGTTGGCACTGGTATCACTAATAACTTTAAACTAAAAAATCTTAGCTGACTGAGACCTTCAGTAAAAAAATAAATAAATAAATAAATCCCTACCATTTAAATAGCCACATTATTTTTGTCATGTCTTCAACAGGTGCAGATCTCCTAGTTGCCCAGAATATCCAGGTCTGATTCATGGAGCCGGAGATTATGTTTACTAGAACACCCCAGGCCCACACATGTGGCTGTGTGTTGGAAGTCCCAAACAACTATGTGTCATACCCAGTTTTGGTTGAAGAGTTCGTTAATGTTCTTGATGCAAACATGCGGGTCATGGACATTATTTAGTGGTAAGTGACTAGTGTCAGTTTAAGTCAAAATTACATTTTGTGAATTTGATTGTGAAACCCATCTGCTTGTGGCCAGCTTGGTAGAGAAATAGAGGGGATATCAGGATAAAACATATTGTCATACATACGGCATATACAGATGACAAGCATGATTCCATGAAACATAAAAGATGGTATGATACATACAAAAGGGAGGTTGGATATAGGGCAGTAATTTGCCAGGTTATAAGGATCAAGGTTGGGTTTTTTGAGAGATGGTTTGATCACTGATATTTGACAATTGTGGTACATATCTGGGATTTTTAAATACTTTAAAGGGCTCATTGTTTGCTTTTCCATCTTTTTCCCTTACCTTTAGTGTGTTATAGATCTTGTTGCATGTAAACGGTCTGCACAGTTATAAAGCCCAAAGTACACTCCAGAGGGCGTAGCTCTCTCCCGCAGAAACTATTTTTCTGTTGCCTGAAAATTCTTTCCTTCCACTTCTTCCATGACATGATGATGCAATCTCATAACACTATTAGGGTGAGCTGACGAATCAGAGCACACTGGGCTCATCAGAGGTGGGGTTTTAAAGACACAGGAGCAAAAGGAGCACTAACAGTGTTTCAGACATAGGGCAGATATGCAGTATGAGGAAACATACTGTGTTTTGGGAACACTGAAGCTTGTAAATCTATTCTAGTAGATGCCCTAAATAAAATTATAAACATTGAAAATGAGCATACAATGGGTTCTTTGTTTCATTTTATAAGGGCAGTGCGTGCATAAGTAGTTTAGTAGGAATGTGGTCTAGTAGGCACATTGATGATCTAGACGAGGATGTCAGGGAAGTAAGTAGTATAACAACTGAGGTTAAGTGAAGTCAGTATAAGTATTGGATTTGTAAGATAAAAGTGTAAAGCAATCAGCAGTGACAGTAGACGCTGTGCGATGTATGGAGAGCCTCTTCAAAACTCCAAATCAGGATGTGCTTACCTATTACTCAGGACACCAGCATAAAGGCCACCTGCCGGAGACACAGGTAGCACGCAGAGAAGAGGAGGGGCTAGGCAGGGCTGTGACAGTCCGTACATCTGTATTTGCATGTGTGTGTCCATATCCAATCTCTGAGGGACAGCATATTTATATTTGTGTTTTTCTATGTTTGTAAATATTAAAAGGGATAAATTAGTTATATTTAGGAGTGATGGTTCTCACTTTGTTCTAGTTCCATGTTTTTTTGCAAAAAATAAATAAAATTTTGCTGTGTTTGCAGATGCTTTTCTTTTTCAAGCTGTCCAGGGATAAAAGACCAGAGGAGTTATTTATTAAAAAAGTTTTAGCAATTGTAATTTTGCGTTTGAATCTTCCTGATTTCAGAGTTAACATTCATGTCTTCATCTGCCACTACATGGCCAGTTAAAAAAAAAAGAAAAAAAAAAAGTCACTTCACACCCGTTTGAAAGCACAAATGGTTTCAGGCAACTATATTACCAGGCAACATTTAATATGCCTTCATTTAAAAAAAACAAAAAACAAAAACAAAAACCACTCCCATCATTTTTGAACATTGTTTATCAGGTTCTTTACACCTTATCCCACAAGTTACTGTAATAAAGACAGACTCTGACATGAACAATGACATTTAAAAATGTCCTGACTGAGAAGGACAGATGGTTGTACAATTTCACAAGCAAGTAATGGTGTGTATTGGAGACACATTTCACAGCAGGAATCACGTTTACTTTCTTCTTGCTAAACAATCATGCAAATTCAGACCCTGTATGTAAAGGCAGTCAATAACATTGCTGCTTTGTATAGGTTTATAAGATAAATTAAATTAAATATGCACACATGACCTACGTACAAGCAAGCAAATGCAGGGAGTATTACCACCTTGTAAAAGCAACTACAGGCATAAGAACTATTGAAACAAACAAGCAATGCAGTGAGTACCAATGTCAGTGTATAGCTTTGAAAAAGCAACTCTAGACATTTAACTGTGTACAAATAGGGAGTGGGTAGGGGCCCTGCTGTTAAGTGTACTCACGAAAGCAAACAGGCAAAGCTATGCGTACTACAGATATTAAACTATGTCTATATTCTGTATTGTGTGTCCATCCTCTGGGAGGATAGGAGGGGGGTGTTTAATAGTGTAGTCAGTTCCTTTCGCAGGGAAAGGTAGATGTCAATGGCAGTGTATGCATCCAAAGGAACACAGAGATTGTTTTGAGCCATTATGTAGGTACAGAGGGTGAATACATCATCATCACAAGCAATGTCATGGCGGTGGATGCAGTCACCTTCACACCTGGTACATATATATATATATATATATATATATATATATATATATATATATATATATATAAATAAACAATAAAAGTAAATAAACAATAAAATATCAAATAAAGAAACCAACAGCCCTAGGTAAGTCATTTCACCACGAGGTACCACAGATGAAAAGTGACCATGACTGTGATCTCTTGTTGCTGAGCGAAACACAACAGACGCTCATCGGAGGAGCAAAGTAGTTGAGAGGTAGTAGTTTGAATAAACTGGTGCTGATCAAGTGGCTGCCCTATATGCAAGAGTGAGGGACTTAAATTTAATTCTAGCAGCCTCAGGGGGCCAGTGGAGGGTTTTTTGGAACAATTTGCACCCCCCCTTCCAATCTCTCCGCACCCCTCTGGTTCAAAACCACTGCTCTAGGGGGTTCGAGATTCAGGCTCAGGGCACTGTAAAGCGCCTTGAGACAATTTAAATTGTTTATGGTACTATATAAATAAAATAGAATTAAATTACATTTGTAGCAAGCACAAAAGTTTTTCTGTCAAATTGTAATGTCTCATCATGTAGCATGTCCTGGAAAACATTTCTGATGTTGGGATGAACTGCTGATTGCAGCAAAAACACAGGCCTATAGGGTAGGCTAGACATGTACATCCAAGAAGTCCCCAACAAAATCAACTTCATCTTTAAGTCGGTGAAAGTGGTTGAGCCAGAAGTCCACAAACTCTTTACGGAGAAAGCCCCACCAGCTCTCCATTCTCTGATTGCTTGTGCTTCTTCCATAAATGAAACTTTTATCACCCCCATAAACATCATCATCATTGCGATGAAGGTACCATTGCATATCTCGCATAGAGCTGTTTTCCGTTCCCATATCTGTCCTGACGATACAGGCACATCCCCCTAGTTCCCCTACTGTCTCTAAGAAATAACCTCCTATAACTTTGGAGTCACTACTGGTACAGTAAGCATTCAACCACAGTATTCTTCTTGAGAACCCTTCAATGGCTCCATTGATGCATATACCGAATGGCTTTAATTTTCATAAGAATCAACATGCCATACAAAATTTGGCCCCTTGGAAAAATTAGGCGGACATCCTCTTTCCATACAGACAGTCCCCTTTCTTTGCACTTAGTGTACATCCACCTGTAGCCATGCAAAGCCCCTGAGCCTTGGAGTTCCTCCCTTATGAAGTGAACAGTTTCTGCTAAATTGTCAAATATTTTCTGGCGAAATAGTCCATTCTTCTTCAGGATTGGGTGTAGGGTTGTCAGACGGAGAACAATTCTGTGCTTAACACTCATATGGAGGATGTCTGTATATGTGAGGCCCAAGTTAAAATAAAGTTCTATTAACTCCAGTCTATCCATGGGAATATGCATGGATTGTGGATCCATCAAGGATGACTACTGCTCACTAACACATTGCCTAGAGAGAGAAACCGACACGGAGAAGGATTATTAATGGCGTCAATAAACTCAGCACCTAATTGTACACATTGTTTTTGTTACAATCTCACCAGGAATACTCTCAGTTCATCCAAAAGCGCTTTCAGCACTTTTAAAGATAGGCAGCAGCAGATTTTACTTGCTTGATTTTAGTTAAAACTGAACTGAACTTTCCCACTGATCAATTCAATTGGATTGATTTTCCTTGAGTGTTAGTTCTATTATTTTGAGTTTCCTATTTTCTTTCCTTACTCTTTCCCTTGTCCACTCACTGCAGGTGCAATAAGCACCAGAATGGACTGAAGGTATGCTGCACCAGCAGTAAAACAAACTTAATCCAAGGCTTCACTAACGTTATTAGTCATCACCATGTTACATTACCAACAGTTGCAGGACACAACACTACGCGTGTGCATGGAAAACACATATGGTCCCATAGTGTTCCAGTTTGGGTTTTGAAAATCTGGTAACCTAACAGACAGAGTAAATGGAAATTCAAAACTTCATAACTGGACAAGCAGTCGCACCGTTAATGGAGGTCTCAAACACAAAGTTTGGCTAACAAGAAAGCCTGGGAAGCTAACGGTTGGGTTTGGAGTGCAAAGCACAATAAAAACAACGTTACACAACGAAAGCTGTGAAACATCCAATTCAAAACACAACACAGCATTAAATCTACCCTTAAACCTCGATAAATTGGACTTACCAGGCAGATGTACGCCGTCGAAAAGTCCTATGGTCTCTTGTTTGCTGCAGAAAGATGTGAAGAAGGAAGGGCGCACAGAGTACAAAACCAAGGGCACGGACTGGAAAAACAGTGCGCACGGTTTACAAATCCGAGGGTACGGATCGCAAAACTGAGGGTACGTTTTACAAAACCAAGGGTACGGATTGCAAAACCGAGGGCACGGTTTACAAAACCAAGGGCACGGATTGCAAAACCGAGGATACGGTTTACAAAACCGGGGGCACGGCCTGCAAAACCGAGGGTACGGATTGCAAAACCGAGAATAAGGTTTACAAAACCGAGGGCACAGAATGCAAAACCGAGGGTACGGTTTACAAAACCGACGGCACGGATTGCAAAACCGAGGGCACGGTTTACAAAACCGACGGCACGGATCGCAAAACCGAGGGCACGGATTACACACGGCTGTTTTTTTTTTCTTCTTGCCTGACATTAGAGGGGCTCCGTAGGAATCTGTTCTGGGAGAGTCCTAGGTTGTTCCATGCTGATGGCCTGCACCCCAGCAGCCTCGGAGCAGAACTCCTGTCAGACAACATCTCCAAGACGCTATACACCATGTGACTACCTACTATAACTACAACTTAGAACATCAACATTTATCAAAATCAATTTTCCAAATAATAAGTCAGCACTTGTAATACATTCTATAGAAACTATGTCTGTTCCCCCGACCAAACAAATACATAGAAAATTCTGCTGATTATTATTTACAGACCCCCCAGGGCCATATACTGAATTCCTTAGTGAATTTGCAGATTTTATCTCAAATCTGGTTGTTTCTCTAGATAAAGCATTAATCGTTGGTGATTTTTAATATTCATTTTGATAACCCAAAAGACTTTCTGAGAACAGTGGTCCATTTTAGATTCAATATGGGTCAATCAGAATGTAGTAGGACCCACTCATAATGGTGGTCACACTCTTGACCTGATATTAACATACGGATTATATATAGAAAATATAGTAACACCTCCACAGTCTGAAGTTGTCTCAGACCATTATCTCATCCCATTTAAATTGTGTATTGTTAATATTTGCACCTCGCCTTGCTATCATGTAAAACGTACATTCACGTCAGCTACTGCACAGTGTTTCATCAATAACCTCCCAGAGACATCAATTATATTTGGATCACCATCTGATCCCATAGAACTTGATAAGGCGACTGAATGCTTAGAGTCAACGCTCCAATACACACTAGATAAGGTAGCTCCACTCAAAAGAAAAATAATTAGAGAGAAAAAGATAGCACCCTGGTATAACGATCAAAGGTGTACCTTAAAACAGACCACTCGACAATTAGAAGGTAGATGGCGTCAAACTGAATTGGTAATATTTCAAACAGCATGGAAGGAGAGCCTCCTGAACTATAGAAAATCTTAGTGCTACTAGATAAGTCTACCTCACACTTGCAGGACAGTACTGGCGACATTTGGGAAGTCGCTAAGGTTTGTTCAAAAAGCCGCTATGCGGGGTCTGAAAAGTCACTAAGTTGGCAACACTGATCTGCACTGACAGTTACATAAAAGGCAAGCTAAGCTCCTCCTCTCCCAAGCAAAAAGAAAATACAGAGGGAGAGGGAACACTAGTTTTTCAATTTATGCACATCCTATTTGAAAACTAATAGAATACGACAAGGACCCAAATGATGCTGTGAAGTTTTTAAAAAAAATTTCGCGCCCTCCTTCCGATCTCTCCATGTCCGATCTCTCCACATCCAAAACTAAAGTCAACAAAACAGACACTAGCACAACGAACAATACTAAACAAAGCAAGACAAAAAATAAAACCATGAAGCAAAACAAGAAACCGATCAAGCAAAACAGATCGGGTAAAACAAAACAGTAAGTAAAGCAAAAACAGCAGCGGCGTCACATGTAGCGTCTTCAGCTAGGGATTTGTCTTAGAGTGGATTTAGATGTTCAACTCCCCACTCTCACCATTGGGTTGAACAAACACCAGACGTGAAGTTGTATGATTACTCACAGGTACCGCGGCTCGACATACATATACATATCATTCAGCCACCGGCTAAATGTTGTGATCACCAGCGCCAACTCTCTACAATGTATGCGCCACCAGCGCTGCTCTAAGACTGAATGGAAATGGGAACCGGAAATGGGAACCGGAAATGGGAACCGGACACGGGAACCGGAAATGGGAACCGGAAATACCAGGACTCTGAATCACCAAGACACCCATGTGCCTACCAAAATAAGTGTCCTTAAATAGTCGGGTAGCTCCCACCCCATTGGGCTGCCGAAGCCATACCCCTAGTAGAGCCAACAGGATAGCCAAATCACTTACACTGCCACACTAAGGTTGCTGGTTCAAAGTGGCATAATCAGTGAGCTATGAGCCATCACCATTCTGGTGTTGAGCTAGATAAATAACCTATAGTTGCTACAATGGGAATGCTCCTCCAGTAAATGTACAATAACTGGTGCTAGATAAAAGCATCTGCTTTTGATTACTTAACGTAAATGATAATGAGCTCTTGGCATCACTGTTGTTAAGGAACAAAAAATTGTTGTGCTACTGTTTGGATCATTTTTAAAGTACAATTGTAGTTTTGGAATTCTTAGACTTTTAGTTTAGCTGTGTGCTACATTCTCCCTTTGCATGCATTAACTATTATCCCTTGTTTTTCTAGGTGTTTTTCTTGTTTCAGATTCAGTGTGAAAGCTGTGAACACTGGTTTCATGACTGTTGCCTGAAATCATCTAGTGTCCCAGACAAACGATCTACATGGTATTCTGTCCTGTGTATTACAATAGTAAATAAAACAGAGAACAGGACAAGAGAAACCATTTTTAAAGGTGCTAATTATTTTTAAATTATTAAAGGACATTAATTTAATAAATGTTCTCCTAAAGTATATTTATTGGAGATTTGGTTTATTATTATGGCTTTTTTTCTATTTAACAAAATATTTATTATATATATATTTTTTAAAAATCTTATATTGTACTTTCAGATTTCAGATTATTTTGCACAACTACTGAAAAAAAGTCCATTTGGATTTGAACAATAATGGTGATGTCTCTTTTTTTGCCAGCCCTCTTCACTATCTTGAACCTTCTTGCAATAATAATGCTCTGCAGTTGGTTTTGAGTGCTCTAGTTCAAACGGTCATTGAGTTGAATAGATTTATAGGGATACAAATATCTGTATAAAAAGTACTGAACATTTACTCCCAAACACAAGTCTTGTGCCATATAAAGAATAATATTCTGAGTGTTGGTTTCAAAGCCAGTCCTTCTCAAGGCACTCCACTCATTGGTGACCATGGAGGCTATAGCACATGATTTACATCATTTTCATATTTAAACCGTTCATTGAGTCCTCTTGAAGATTTGCAGTGACTCTTCCCTTTAAGGGGACAATAGCAAGTGGGTGAGTGCATGTGTGACATACGCCTAGAGAATGGTATAGACTTGAATGATTGACCCTAATTACACTTTTTGTGTGTATATACAATATATAGCTGTTTTCAAAAGGAAAGTACCTCTGTTGAATACAGGTGATTACCCCACTCAACTCAAGCCAGACTCAACTTTTTTCACTTTTTTCTTTTTTTTCTTTTTTTTCTTTTTATTTTGTTTGTTTTTTGTTTGTTTTTTTTTTTGCTTTTTTTTGTTTTTACACTAATTTGGTTATAAGCCAACTCTTTCCTGTCATATAACAGCTACCAACTGGGAGATTTTTTCAAACTGCTATGTCACAGGACAGCTGAACTCTCAAAAGAAAGCACTGACTGCACTCTTCTTAATACAAGAGCTCACAGATGCCTATTACTGGATTATGTCTCTCTGATTGACAGGGAAGTCTTTTGGGTCCATGTCTGTGGTATCATAGGGATTCGAACTCACAAACTCCTGATTATAGAACAAATGCTTTTCTGTTTGCACCTGGGAGCTTGAATGCCATACTTTAAATTCAAAAATACATACGTCTGTATAATGCAAATATAAAACTGCAACTATCAACTCTCTAACAAAGAAAGGATGTGCATGATACATATATCAGGGAATGTCTTATTCCTGTAAGATAAGCGGTTTTGAGCCAAGGGAAAATGCCAGGGTGGAAGTCATGGGATCTACTTCCTGATTCCCAGTCTCATGCCTTACAGATTATGCCAATCTGGACAGGCCTGCAGGCTGGTGCCACTTTTGTAGCCGCATGGTCTTAGAGATACAATAAGTGCACAATTCAAAAACAGAAGCTCCAACATTTTCAGAGTGCTATTTTAAGTGACCCTTTGCCAATTGTTTCTTCACATGTGGCCTGACTCCACTTCTAATATTGGACTTGGTTGGGGAGCATTTCGATGGCATTAATAGTTTTGTTTTTTTATTATCTTATACAATAAATCCTTTATCTTGATATCACATGGTAAAAAACAGTCACCTTTTCAGGATTATTTTTTCAAGGATCTTAGGTGAATGAGTTATGGAAGTCAAGTCCACAATGCCAAAAGATCACCTCTGCCCTAAACATTGGCTGCTATAACAAGAGGTTGGACATTCATAGCATCTACAGTTTTACTTAAATTGTTTGTATAGACGTTTTTTGTTTTGTTTTTGTTAATGAAAATGAAGGGTTGTTAAATTACTTGTGATGGCGTACTGATATATTTTTTATAAACCTCTTATCTTTTTATTTTAACCTCCTAACTTAAAAATGTTGTCAGTTTAAACGCTAGATGGCAGTGTTGCTTGAGCATCGATGATTGCTTGTTTATTTAGATAGAGAGTACTTTATTCATCCCCAAGGGGAAATTTGGTGTCACATCAGCCACAACACAAGAGCAACAGGGAGGACTAAGACTTAACAGTTAACACAACTTTTTTATTTTTATTTATTTATTTATTTTTTTAATGCACAATAAACACAATATACAGCACAAATTATAGGGGATAAAATATACATATAAATAGGTCTCCAATATATTTCTTATAGACTAAGATTCATGTACAGATTAACTGTATGAAATATATTGCAGGTTAGCAGGTTTGAAACTGTACATTAGACATATGTGATGAGCAGTTTTGTTAATGTCTGTATAAAAATGTACAGTAGTCATAAGTAAAGTCATAAGTAAAGTACCAGAGTGCATGTAAGAATTTGCAGTAACCCTATGTAAAAATTGTTGTGCAATATGCAGTGTAGTGGCTGGGTATGCAAACTCAGTAGACATGTCTATACCTGTAAAATGTCTATATGTAAAATGCATTAAATCTGTAGAAAACAGCTGGGAAAAGTCGCCTCTCAGGCGGATGTCTGGTTTATTGTGAGTAAAGACACAGATGTCTGACATATCAATTTCAGACAAAAAGCAGACAAAAAGCTGCCTGCATGGTCTGACCTAATTCAGCTGTTTTGTGTTACATATTTTAGGCTACTCAATTACACAGACTCTCATGATGAACTGGAAATGAACAGGGAATGTTCTTTTAATAATACACAAATACAGACAATCATCCTGTAGACTATTTTTTGACTCAGTTAATGAACATGCATTATTCATTATACATAATATAATGTGTTATATATTTTTTAAACGGGTTTGCGTGGCCAATATTTCTAACTCTTGTGAAAGGAAAACCCTCTGTTGTAGGGTTCACCTTTCACAGGAGTTGTGTAGTAGTGTTCTACATAGAAGATTTAATGGCTCCAGGAGGACAAATCCAAAGAGGGCTAACTTTTACCATTTCCATTTTGAGGGAGGCAAGGCCCTCTAACACCCACACCACTCCCCAAATCTATCCTACCACACAAATACCATTTACACTTTCTCAGGGGTGGACTGGCAACAAAAAGCAGCCCGGGGATTTGCTGTCAAGCGGCCCCAATTTGATACACCAAATTCGAACTGACACATCATGTTCTCGATCAATGAATCATTCATTTAAAACAAAAAAAACACAATCTGTTCATTTGTATTGTTTGTGTTAAGCTAATATGTAAAACGATGAAACCGTCTCACTGCAGCTAAGATGACCTATTGAATATCTGTATATAAGTTATATAATGCCAGGGTTAGGGGGAAAAAAAAAGACTGGTCCTCACAAGACTGGCCCACCGGGAAAATTCCCGAACTTCCCAATGGCCAGTCCACACCTGCACTCTCTTAATAACATGGGTCCTGGAACATTTCACACTTTTTGTCAAATGACACTTTGGCAGTGCATAGCTTGTTAAAACAGTCCAGTCACATTAGACATGTGGTTCTTTTGATAAAGTACAGCTTTCTCAAGTTTTCCGCAAGAAATGATCACATTAAACCATTCAGACCCCACAGCTTTGATCACCTTCACATCAGCATTCACTTGTGCAGAAATCACATAGATCTTAATCAGCAGTAACGCTCATCTCAGTTCCAGGAACATAAATAAACGTGACAAAATGCTTGCATAATTATAAATCTTGATAAGATCAAGCTCAAGATAACATAAGAGCTACAGTGCCAGTCTGAAAGGTTCACCATTGCTTGCATACACACACACACACACACACACACACACACACACACACAGTAGGCTGTGAAAGCAAGTGCTGAGTGCTTCTCAATCTATAATGAAACCACTGTGGTTTCAGTCTTGCCTATGTTATCTCTTTATGTGCAGAATTGCTTTAATTCAGCTGCATTAGAGTTTTTTTCCACATGAACTGCCTGTTTAAGGTGAGGTTCAGGTCACCACTTTAACCCACTCTAAAACCTTCATTTTGTTGAGCCATTCATTGGTGGATTTGCTCTGGTGTGTCAGATCATTGTCTTGCTGCCTAATGCAATTACACTTCAGCTTCAGATCATGGACTGATGACCTGAGAAGGTGAGAACCCTCTCCCAGGGTTCTTTTGGGACTTCTGGATGAGTTGAGGATGTGCTCCATAAGGAATTTTGGTAGGCCAATCATTTCTGGGAAGATTCATCACTGTTTCAGGTTTTCTCCATCTGGAGATTAGCGGCTCTCATTATGGCTTGCAGGAGTCCCAGAGCCTTAGAAATGGCTGTGTAACCCTTTTTAAGATTGGTATATTTCAATCACTTATTTTTCCCCCCTAAAATGTTTGTATTTTTTTTCACTTGAATTTTGTTGATACCATATTATTACTATTACTATATCACACTAAAGGTGGAAAAATACATGACATATTTTATGTTGGTTTTATATCACAAAAAACTTCAAACCACTAAGAGCACGGTGATTTGGTGGTTAGCATGTTTGCCTCACACCTCCAGGGTTGGGGGTTTGATTCCCACTGTGGCCCTGTGGGTGTGGAGTTTGCATGTTAACCACATGCTGTGGGGGTTTCCTCTGCCAGTCCAAAGACGTGCATGGTAGGCTGATTGATCAAGTTGTAGAAACATCTCAAGGATGATCAGTGGAAACAGGATGCACCTGAGCTCAATTTTGAGTGTCATGACAAAGGCTGTAAATACTTATGTACATGTGCTTTTTTATTTTTAATAAATTTGCAAAGATTTCAAACAAACTTCTTTCACGTCTTCATTATGGGGTATTGTTTGTAGAATTTTGAGGAAAATAATGAATTGAATCCATTTTGGAATAAGGCTGTAACATAACAAAGTGTGGAAGTGAAGCACTGTGAATACTTTCCGGATGCACTGTAGAAGATCCTGTCAGGTTTTAATATGTAAATGTAGTGGAAGGAGGTGGAGTGTGTAGGATTTTTTTTTTTTCTAATGAGATAAACTGTGCCATTTTCTGTTGTTTCTAATAACTTTTTCTGTTGACCTTCCACAAAATGTTTGTGTTCTTTAAAACTTTTGGGACTGTGTCTGCAGTCAGAGCGGTATGAGACATAGCCCTGTTCTACCCTTTCTGCTCCATAAAGGTCTATGACCTTTAACCGTCCCAGAGTTGCCTGCAAGGTGCTTCCTTTTGGGTGTGAAGCACCATACTGGACTCTATTCTATTCCAGATTAACTTTTCACAGTATACCGGTATACTAACACACCTCTACCTGAGAACCAGGCCAAAGTGTTTTTCAGTGTCATTCTGAGCATGAAGGAAGGCATTTGTCTGTCTCAGCCTAGCAGGAGCTCTAACAGACTTTGTTTGTGCCTTGTTCCCCTTCATTCTTTGAGAAATCCCTTTCTTTTAAAGTATAAAATGACAATGCTTAAACACTAATGCATATAATTAGAAGTTTAACAAATAGCCTTCAGTTATTTGTGAAATGCCACAAACATGTGCTGACACATTCACGCAGCAGCAGCTCTGAGCTGAGAGGCAGGCTAGTGCATGCTCCATGCCAACGAGTCCTTAATTTTACATGCAACTCTAAATCCACTAAATCTAAATACTTGCTTTAATCCTCATCATTCTATCACTGGTGTGTTGCCTTGGGGTTTTTTTTTTTGTTGTTTTTGTTTTTTTGTTTTGTTTTTGCTTAGTCGTCTATGATGGTGTGATATAAAAGGCAAATTAGGTCAGTCAGTATGAGCTTATAAGGTGAATGAGAGTAGTCATATGAGTGTTGCAATTAGGCTTGCAGAATTTCCTGTTGTGAAATTAGTTCTTGAAGAAATCACACAATTTTCATGGGTGAACAATTATTACAAAAATATTGTACTTTGTAAGCAGTGTATATGAAAATATCAGAAATGCACCAATGTGATTAGTCACCTAGTAATTGAAATTAAAGCAAGTTTAGTGAGTGACACTGTTCATTGAAAGAATGTCATCTCTTTCGCGTCCTCTCTCTCTTCCACTTCTTTTCAGCTCTTGCATAACTGGAATGTTGGCATTCAGGACTTCTCAGCTTGGCTGTTATACACCAAAAAACTATTTTATAACCCCAAGAGGCTGTCACTCCTTCTCTCTTTCCAACACACATACTCACACACAAAGTCTTCTGGATAATAACTTTATTAGATTTCTTTTCATATTTGGCAGCTACATCTTACAGAGATCAAACTATTTGAAAATATTTTAAACATATAAAATATACGCTAGAACATATAGATAATAATTTATTATACAAATACACTGTGAAAAATACAGTACTAAAACCTTACAAGCTTTTAATGTCCATACTAATGTCACACTGCTATTAAATATCAAACATCCTTGACCTAATGCACAAGACACTGTTTAACCAGCACAAGTTAAAGCTGTATTGTGTGATTTAAAATAAAACCCCTATGATTAAACTATTCTGAAAGATCGATGATGCTAAGAGAAATAATCTGGTTCCTGTGGCTGTCCTAGGTTCTATAGTCAAGACAATCATCATTATTATTAGGCCTAATGTGTTAAATAATAGCAGCACATGCACAAAGAAAGTGCAAACATGCTAAAATAATAAAACAGGAGCTAATGTGAAAACAGGCAGCATATAAAAAAGACTGCAAAAATCAGATTAAAACATCAAAAAATCAAAAGATAAAAAAATCAAAAACATAACAGCAAACCAGGAGATGCATTAATTCTAAATGGAAAGGTTAGGTTCCTATTAAACATCACATGCTTGTTACTGATTATCTACAGAGGTTTTACAGCGAATGTTTACAGTTAGAGGAAATACATGCCTACATTAATGTACTCATGCTTTTATCTGTGCTTGTTTTTTATCAAAGGCATTCATATTATGTGATTTTAGATATGCTGCCAACTTTGAATGGCAGAGATGAGTAGGTGAACACTGAAAAGGACGAGTGGTTACTCAGAAGAAAGAAATACTCTTCACTGTAATAACATACAAAACTGAAAGGTGCAGTTTTTCCTTGTGATAGTCATACACCATGTTCAATTAGCAACGAGCATGTGATGTTCATTAAGGAGTCACCCTTTCCATTTTGAGTAAATGTTTCTGAATTTACTGTGTTTTCGTTTTTGCTGTTGTGTTTTCTGATTTGTTGCTGATTTTTTTTTTTAAAAATGTATTTGCGTTTTGCACTTATAGGCCACGGTAGATTATCATCTAAACAAAACCTCAAAAAAGCAGGATATACTGATTAATCACAGGAAGAAAATTGCAAGACGGAAACCTATGTTTTATCTGCTTTTTGCAAAAATCCCCAGGAAAAAATGATGTCTTGTAGCATTGACAGGTTTAGATCTAATTTTATACTCAAGGATGTCTGGACGCAGCAGATGATATAATAGCAAATTAACTGAGACATAATTTAAACATGTCATGATGACATTTGTGCGCTATTGTATCTAGGAAGAGTCACGGAACAACACAATAAACATTGATATGGCTTTCTGATGCTGGAGAGAGCTGAGCGAGCGATGTGGACCTAGTTTTACTTCTGGGGAAGGTTATTATTTTACCTTTCATAGTCTTATTCCTAGCAGAATTAATCATCCAAAGCATTAATTCCCAATAGTTACTGCCCAAGTGTAAGATAGGAAAGTTACCTGTATTAGCTAACATTATTTTGTTGACGTCGATGACATTGCATCCGATTTTGGCTAAATGAGTGAGTCTTTTTGCATGTAGCTAGCTCACCTTAACAACAGCTAAACAAATAGCTGTTCATATATTTTAAAAGGTTAAATCAGATATGTAACCATTATCATAGGCAGTGCACATGCATGTGTTTGATTGAGATCTGAAGGGAGAGGTGGAATTGGTACTGTATCTGTTTGTTTTTAGCAATCACCTAGCACTTGCTCATTTCTATCAGAATCGCACATGGCTGCTTTAAACTCACTGGTTCACTGTTTTCATTCTTTCATTTAATGCTACACTAGCTCTGAAAGGCCCACACTGTGTAAGCCTCTTTGAAAATGATAACCATTTATTTAGTTAAAAAAAACTTGAATAATGGATTTGTTGTTGATGAAATGGCCTTTACTGAGCCTGGACATTTTGTTGAGTGGACACTGCTTTGTAAACTGTCTGGAGAAACTTTCAGGTCCACTAGTTTAAGGACAATAAGCCTTACTCAAACTTTCATTTGATTCCTGACATTGCAGCCTTACCATGAATACAACGAAATGAAATGAAAACAGACCTTTACCATCTTAACAGTTTATCATAAAAGCGTGAACTGTTAATATAATTGTCCCACAAACAATGTACTGTGTGGAAGCATTATATTTAGTCCTCAAGCATTCAATAATTAAACTAGTAACAACTTACTGAAGCGTCCTGCCTAGTAGAGAACTGGGGAACCTCATATGTAAAAGCACACAGTGAGAAGTATCTGTATGACCATGGAGACACAGGGAACTTGAGCAATGGTGTAGGCTAGTGAGCGTGTTGGTGGTTTTAGAGCAAGCAGGTAGGCCACAGTGTGCACAACCCGACCCAGGAAGAAGACCAGGAAGTGACCTTGAGCTATTATCAATGATGGTCCCGTCATGGAGTAGATGGCACCCAGAAACAAGAAGGGAAAGATATTTTCCATGTCGTTCCTATGAGCCCTGAAAAACACACACATACACACAATGTTAGAATATGTTAATGCTTCTGAAATGATCTGGCCCCTGATGAGGCACAGACGGAAAATCCTTGGATTTGTGGTTCCACTGTTACTTGCGTTGATGCATGCGTATACAAGAAAGCCATGACATCTGTTTTAGATCATCTGGCTGAGTTCTATGTGATTCAGTGTCTTGGAAGTATGCCCAGATATTTAGGTGTACCCAAACATCATCCAAAAACTAACAAAACATTTACTCTAAAACTTTTACTCTAAAGTCCAGTCAGATTTCCTTATGTAAAAATTCCTCAAATATAGTAAGTGCTTATTATCAGTGTTTGAATTGGTAATAATATTCCTGCTTGCCCACAAAATGCCCATTATTCAGTTCCAAAGAATAAAATAGATCAGACTCAGACTGATAATATCAGCATAATTTCTTATGTTACCCTTATTTTATAACTAGTGTAATGCCTTGAACACGCTGCAAGATTTATAGAATGTTGAAAATATGAAAGACCTAGATAATGACAACTTTAACTGTCCTGGATTGTCCTTCAGTCTTCATGTGATTTAGAGATAACACTGCTGTAAATCCCTAATTTGTTTCAATCTATTTTAGATGTTCTGGGTGTAAAAGTGATGGGTTGCACTACCTGTGAAGTAATTGTGTATTAATTGGGATTGTGCATAAATTAGGTAACTACAGTACCCTTGGCAATTCTGAGCAAAGAAGGCTGTCTTTATTATTTAACCTTTTGATATTTTGTTTTAAAAATAATCACAAAAATACTCTGCTCTCATGGACATGATATTAAACAATGGCAAACACAATACAGGCTTGAGAAAAATATATTTGAAGTTCCCACTGATATTTAAAATTATTTTAGTACACCTGGGTGACTAGGAACAGTTAATTGTTCATCCGTGACTTCCTGTGTCACAGGGGTATAAATATGAGGTAACATATTGGTCAAATTCCCTTAGTCATTCATAACAATGGGTAAGACCAAGGAATATAGCTGTGATGTGTGGCAAAAGGTTGTTGAGCTTCACAAAATTGGAAGTAGCTATAGGAAAATAGCACAAGCATTGAAAATGCCCATTTCCACCATCAGGGCGATAATTAAGAAGTTCCTGTGAACTTGAAATGTTATGAATCAACCTGGAATTGGACGTATGTCTATATTGTCATAACGCACTGTGAAGAGGATGGTTCGAGTGGCCAAAAAATCTCCAAGGATCACAGCTGGAGAACTGCAGAAGTTAGTTGCATATTGGGGTCAGAAAGTCTCCAAAAGTGCAATCCAAAGTCACCTACATCACCACAAGTTGTTTGGAAGGGTTTCAA
The DNA here is from genome assembly GCF_001660625.3 of Ictalurus punctatus. NCBI lineage: Eukaryota > Metazoa > Chordata > Actinopteri > Siluriformes > Ictaluridae > Ictalurus > Ictalurus punctatus. The sequence goes on along the minus strand of NC_030443.2, from coordinate 10,394,528 downwards.
GAAAAAAGCCTCTACCCTCATCCAAAAACAAACTTGAGCGTCTTCAGTTTGCCAGACACTACTGGAACTAAATGAAACCAAAATAGAACTTTTTGGCAATAAACACCAGAGGAGGTTTTGGCACACACAGAGAGGTAGCCATATGGAAAAGTACCTCAGGTCCATGGTTAAATATGTTGGTGGCTCTTTAATGTTTTGGGGCTGTTTTTCTGCCAGACGACCTGGACATTTTATTAGGATACATGGCACCAAATATCAAATATCAACAGATATTAAATGAAAACCTGACTGCCTCTGCCAGAAAGCTTAAAATGGGCCGTGGTTGGATCATCTAACAGGACAATGATCCAAAACATTCAACACAAGTAATGGTTTACTGACGACAAAATCAAGGTCCTGCCATGGCCATCCCAGTCCCCTAGAAAACCAGTGGGGTGAACTGAAGAGGAAACTCCACCAGCATGGACCTTGGAAATTGAAGGATCTGGAGAGATTTTGTATGGAGGAATGTTCTCAGATCTCTTGCCATGTATTCCCCAACCTCATCAGGCATTATAGGATTAGACTCAGAGCTGTTATCTTGGCAAAGTATTGACTAAAAGGGTGCCAATAATTGTGGCACACATATATTTACTTCTTTTTTTTTTTTTTTTTTTTTGATAAACCTGTGTTTTGTTTGCAATTTTTTTTATATCCATGATAGCAGAGTATTTTTGTGAATTTTTTTTTTTTAAACAAAAGATCGAAAGGTTAAACAATAAAGGTTAAAACAAAACAAAACAAAAAATTCACAGCCTCCTTTTGCTCATATTTACCAAGAGTGCCAATATCAGTAGAGGGCACGGGATATATAATCATCATTGTCATTAAGTAACTATCACACATTTGCTATGTGGGACACAGAATTTAATATATTGACATCATATTGCATCTAAAAACAATAATGTGGCCTGTGGGACATCTATTACACAGTAAATATCTTTTTGGTGAATGTCATATTTGCTGTTCATGTATGGTCATATTATTCTTTTTGTATGTCTGAAAATGTATTTAAATCATATCAGATATCAGGAAAAGTTTGTTTTGGTAGGCACTTATTTTGTCCCTTGCTTTCATTTTCCATAGAAATTCAGACAAATGTACAAGATGTTCATTGGGGTAATGAAAGAAGACCGTTGAAATATACCTCTACTCCTCCATACGGATATGATTTAAGTCATTTATTAAAGGGTCAGAGGTCATAGTTCATGGGCACCCAAGACTCATTGATGTGCATGGGGAGTGAAGGCTAGCCTGTCTATTCCGATCTCACAGAAGAGCTACTATAGCACAAATTGATGAAAATGTTAATGCTGGTTATGATAGAAAGGTGTCAGAACACCTTGCGGGGCGTATGGGGCTTCATAGCTGCAGACCGGTCCATTACCCTGTCCACTGCTGAAAGCATCTACAAGGGGCATGTGAGCATCAAAACTTGACCATGGAGCAATGGAAGAAGGTGGCCTGGTCTGATGAATCATATTTTCTTTTCTATCATGTGGACGGCCAGGTGTGGGTGCCTCACTTACATGGGAAGAGATAGCATCAGGATGCATTATGGGAAGAACGCAAGTCGGCAGAGGAAGTGTGATGCTCTGGGCAATGTTCAGCTGGGAAAGCCTGGGTCTTGGCATTCATGTGGATGTTACTTTCACACATATCCACTACCTAAATGTTGGTGATGCCCAAGTACACCCCCTCATCTGCCCTGCCACAATGCAAAAAAGTTCAGGAATGGTTTGAGGAACATGATCAAGAGTTCAAGGTGTTGACTTGGCCTCCAAATTCCCCAGATCTCAATCCAATCGCGCATCTGTGGGATGTGCGGGACAAACAAGTCAGTTCCATGGAGACCACACCTCACAATTTACATATCTGCTGCTAACGTCATGGTGCCAGATACCACGGCACACCTTTAGAGGTCTTGTGGAGTCCAACGATTCGACGGGTCAGAGCTGTTTTCATGGCACAATGGGGACCTACACAATATTAGGCAGGAGGTTTTAATGTTATATCTGTAATGTAGGCAGTGATGATGTTCTAGACCATGGTTCTCAACACGGGGGACGTGGAGAGATCGGAAAGGGGAGCTAATTGTTTTCAAGAAACAAAATACAGACAGGGCATCATTTGGGTCCTCTGTGTATTTTATTGCTTTTCAAATAGGATGTGCATAAATGAAAAACCCCACGTTCCCTCTCCCTCTGTATTTTCTTTTTGCTGGGGAGGGGTGGCACTTAGTCTGCCTTTTATCTAGCTGTCAGTGCAGATCAGTGTTGCCAACTTAGCGACTTTTTTTTTTTTTTGCAAAAAAAGCTCCTAACGAAAAATAGTGACTTTTTGGACAAACGTTAATAACTTTCCAAATATCCCCAGTACTGTCCTACAAGCGTGAGGTCTTGCTTTCCCTCTGCACTCACACCTCTCTCTGCATCTGCTCTGTTCAGTGAGGGTCTGAGATACAGAGATTTAACAATGTTAGTAACCGTTAGTTACAAAAGGTTGAGAACCTCTGTTCTTAGGCAAGCCATTATCTTAGCTGTATATAGTGATCCTTCATGCAAACTGAAAGGTTTTCAGAAAGCACTTTTTTTTTTTTTTTTTTAGAGAAAGAATTTAAACTTTCCACCACAGAGTCCAATGGAGCAACAGCTGCAAAAGAACAGGCTTATAATAATGCAGAGCATGATGGGAGTGGAATGTTTGTAAAATAAATAAAAAATACTGTTCTGTGATAATATCTTCAATCTGCTCCTATCCTCTGCTTGTGGAGGAAGGAAAGGGACTGGGTTTGAAATGGACTTAACTTGGAATTTAGTCAAAAGAAACACTGGACTTTGTTTAGACAGGCAGTGCAAACTCATTTTTTTTATCTTTTATTTACCATGTATCTAATATTTCCATTTAAGGTTAAACAGTGTGCAATCACACCTAGCTACATGATCAACAGAAATGATCTTTTCTGCAAATGCCAATCTTTCCTTTGTGTCCTGTTGTCTAAAATAAGTTTTAGGAGGAAAATTCAATAGAAAAGAAAATCTTAGGTTTTCTTTCAGGCTATAACACTTTCATTATGTTATTTTTTAACCCATAAAAACACATGGAAGCAAAACCACTATCCTACCAATAGCTGAGTTTTTAACAAACAAACAAACAAAAAGAGATCGCTGTGGTTTGCTAAATTTTTACATAAAAAAAGAAATGTATGAAAATGGTGATTAAATGACTCTAGTTAAAGTGGCCTTGTTTACTGCTATAAAACTACTCCCAGTTTTTATCTGTCACGATCTGGCAGGAAATGTATTTGTGGCCAGGGAAGGAATATGAATTAGTTATCTGAACTGCATCATGCTCTTATGCTATGTTCACACATACAGTGATTTTATAGCTGCAAGTCGCCAGTCGCTGTACTATGAAGTTGCAGATAGGCGTTCCCACTACTGGTTGCCATAGAAACATGGGTGGTGCAACTAACATTCCACTTTTGACAACAAACCAGTTTTCTTGCTGCTAAAATAAAACATTCTGGAGAGAGAGAGGATCTCATATAAAATTCACATGTGTATATATGCATCACATCCTACAAGATGAAGGAGAAGTGGTGTGTGCTCGACCATCTACCTGCGGCAAAAGCACGAGCACCAGTTAGCTTAGCTTATGGCCTTAGTGAATTAAAGCACAAATAATTATAATAATGAAATTCACTGTTTGTTGCAATCGAGCAAAATCCCAGTGTAGCTCCTATCTCAGTAAGTGAGCGTCACTATCAGGGTGTCATTCACTTTGTGTTTGATGGTGACCGGGATCCGGACTGCAGCTCTTCGCCTGTGGCCTCCGGGTTTCCTGGGTGAAATGTCCGGCTTGGTGCTGCTCATTTCCGGGCACTGAAGCAGCGACAAGCCGGACACTTCACGCAAAGTAGGAGCTACACTGGGATTTTGCTCGATTGCAACAAAAAGTGAATGTTTCTTTATTATTTATTAATTTAATAATATATATTTTTTTGCTTTAAACCCACTAAGCTAAGCTAATTGGCTACTGCCACAATAGCGCTGTCTCTGCTAGTGAGCACGGGTGGCCATGGTTGACGTGCACTCACTCTTCTTCACTCCCATTGGTAGTCACTGCACCAAGTCACTCCAAATTTGCATAAAGTTAAACTTTTCTCAACTTTGTTGCATCGCTTGACACGCCCACACCCAGTCGCATTGTCGCTGCAAGTCACTCTATGTGTGAACGTACCTTTAGTCTAACAGCGACCAATGGTGCCAGACTTGGAAACAGCAGAACTGACAGTGAGGAACAGTGGACAGGTATGTTTAAGGTGGTGATATTTTGACTAGTGAATATCCTGACTGGCTACTTCTGGAGAGGACTCTCAAAAAAACATTAAAGTTAAGTATTTGTTGTAGTCTCACAAAAAATATGTTAATTAGAGAAACAGGCACATCAATAATTGGTGAATAGAGAGGCTGACAGAATGAACTCTCCATCCATGAGAACATTTTAGACTCATGCAGAGTTTTGTTTTTCCTTTCAAAGAGCAAATGTGTCAGGGGACAAAATTGACTAATCAAAGTTGATGCACCCAGCCATAGTTTTCTTTAAAAAAAATTAATAAAATAAAAACCCCTCAATCTTGCAGGGAGAAAAAAATATAGAAATAAAATGAGAATTAGCCCAAAAATGAGCAAAAAAAAACAACTTCTTTTACATCCCACCCACAATTCTGAGAAGGAGGCCCATAGGGTGCAGAATTTAGAGCTGCGTCACTCTGACCTTAAAGGGAGGAAAATATTCAGCCCAGATGATCAGATGCCCAGTGTTGCCAGATTTAGCAGATTACCTTCTGGTGGTGGGGTTTTTAATCACCAAAGGCAGGAAGATAGTCTTGGTCTGATATGTTTCTAGTTAATTGTAAAGCTGTTGAATTAAATTGGAAGGGAAGACTGACCAAGATATGTGTGTGTGTGTGTGTGTGTGTCTGTGTGTGTGTGTGTGTGTCTGTGTGTGTGTGTGTGTGTGTGTGTGTGTGTGTGTGTGTGTGTGTATAACACATATATAACTGGGATAAACACGCACATCATCATCTCTTTTAGCCCAAATGATCAGTAGGCATAAACACGCTTTGGTCAAATTCCTCTGTTTCAAGTGGAGCATTCTCATTTAAAAAAAAATAGGCTATAGGCTTATAGGTTACTGTGCAGCAGAATGTCTGCTGTTGTTTGACATTCCGTGCATATCTGATAACAGTGTTTGCATTCTTACCTTCTGCAGCGCTCCACGTATGGGTCTGTGCGGCAGAATTGTGCTCCTCCATGGCGTTCTGCATCCTCCGGGTTAGCAAAAGCCTGGAGAATAATGTTAGACATCATGCATTATGAAACAGCCTGTAGGTGTATTGATGCAGCCGAGTCTAGTCAGAAGTTACTTTATATATATGTGCCAGTCCATGATTGTGATGCCCTTTAGCCTTGCATTTAGGATTTTTCAATATTGAATATAATAAAACATGCATTTATCCACTCAAAAATAAGTTAGACAACACTATCTTTATTTACATGGTTTATTTTGCTGATAATGGCTGCATTTCACTCTTAAATGAGTAACAAGTTGAGGTTTTTTTTTTTTTTAAATCAGCTAATTAACAAATATATAAAATGTGGCTAACTACAATCCACGTTAATGGCACGAGGAGATTAAGGACATTCTAATAGTTTACTTAAAATCATCTTTTACATTTCATATCCATATGCTCCAGACAATGCCTACTGCAATGTAAGGAACTCGATAGAGCCCATCTAACCAACGCCCAATTGGCAAAATTTTTCCCAGACAGGAGTGATGCTTGCGGTCGCTGCAAGCAGTTTCCTGCGGACCACCTTCAAATATCCTGGCTATGTTTTTGAAACACTTAATAATGCTCTGAACCTAGACCTGGACCCTGACCCCTTTGTGGCCCTCTTCAACATTTCCTTGAGATCTGACTTGCTTTCATTGGCCATTCTGTGATCCACCTCATCACACGATAGGTGGATCCAGGAAATTTTTTCTCTTTCTTCATTCTCTTTCTTATCCATCCCCTGTCTTCATGATAGGGTGTGGGTAATTGGTTCTGTAATTATCTGTGTGTGTGGAGGGGGGTTAAATTGAGACAATCTGCTGTTAACCATTACTTTCCACTGAATGTACCAATATGCACGGTCTTGTTAAATGCTAATTAAAAAAAAAAAATTAGGATTAAAATCATCTTTTAAATACTAATTTGCTTTCGATCTATAATTTAGGTAAAAGGTTTGTACTTTCAAAGTGACCCAAAAAAATCACTGAAAATAAAGAAGATAATAAATAATTTTTCTTCCCATGATCTTTGGGAAATCTGGATGATGTGTTAAACACATCGCTTGTGGAATATTTCAAATATTTCATAGGGGTGAATGTGTTCAGGGAATAGGGTTGAATGAATGTTTTGGGATGCAAATTAAATGTACAACTTTTACATTTACATTTATTTATTTAGCAGACACTTTTATCAAGAGCGACTTACAAATGAGGAAATATAAGCAAAAGCGATATATCAAGCAGAGAACAATACAAGTCATGCAATACAAGATTTATAATTGAGTTCTAAAGAAGCAAAGAGTGCAGAGTAAGAGGTGTCATTTCTATTTATTTATTTATTTATTTTAAATAATGTGGGGTTTGCATTTTAGGGGTTAGTTGAGTCCTCACGGGGGGGGGGGGGGGGGGGGGGGGTCTTTAGCTGTTTTTTGAATCTAGTGATTGAGGTTGGAAGTTCATTCCACCACTGAGGGACAGTTAGTTTGAGGGTTCCATTTTATAACCTATAATGGATGACTCGTGGAAAAAGATGTTTCGTAAGATGTTAAATGGATTCACATGAGAAGAACAGCATTTTAAAGTATTTGAAGTATTTTAATGTGTCACAATTCGGATGGTTGAGCCAGAAGCAGATGCAGACGCAGATGCAGATAAGGACATTTATTTAAAGAAACGTACTAAGAAACAAATACACTATGACAACCTTGAAACACCCTGTGGCAAGAAACAAACATCGAGACATGAACAACGGGAGTCTAAGACAACGACTATTTATACCCATGAGTGCTCATTAACCAAAACGTGAATCAGGTGCAGGTGGTCATGTTACAACTAGTGCAGTGCAGTGGCTGATGGGAAGTAGAGTCCAGAGTTTCCCAATACGTGACATAATGATTATATTTCAAGGTAATGTGTAGTTACAGTGGCCGGGGACAGACAACCATGCTGTTTTCCAAGTGCTCTAGAGTGCTGTTTTATTAACGTTGTTGTGAAGTACACTTTACCTATATTTAAAATACCAGAAGGCTATTGGGAAAATGCCTATACATGTTTGTAAATGGAATATCAGTTGGACACAAATGGCAGCCAATCGTGGAATCAAATATAAGTCTTATTTATGGTATGAAAATATAAAGAGTCAATATCAATATCAGGAACAGTCCTGAAACCGAGATTATTGACGAGGAAGGAATACAGTATAACCATATCAACGTAAGGATGGAAGAAACATCTGTAAACATCTGTAAAATAAATAAATAAATAAATAAATACATAAATAATCTACCTCCTACCTACACATTCATTTTCTTGTTGTTGTTTTGTTGTTTGTTTGATCATTTCAAAGCAAGGGTGTGCAAACTTTTGCACTCAAATATATAACTTAATACAGTAGGATTAGTTGTTAAAGACTTCCCATCACTCTCCAGTGTGAAGAACAAGCATGCAAAGTGAATATTTGTTGTCTACTAAACTTTTGCAGTTACAGTTACAGGCTGCATTCAGAACAACATACTACCCCATAAACAGTATATAAGCATGTGGGGGAAATAGTGATTGTAAGTTGCATTTGGGTCTCTATTACCTTTTTCCGTAGCCTCACTTGTCCAGTGATGACAGCAATGGTGTACATCTTCAGTATTAGCATTGTGCTGTAGAACACAAAACAGGAGAAGACTGGGTTTTCCAGCATGGCGTCCATTCTGTCCACACCGCACTGGAGAGCTGATCCTGAGGTGCACAAGACTCCACCGTGCTTTATACTGTGTGAGCAATCTCAGTTTTGGGAAGCTCTGAGTCATAGAGATCAGAGCAAACTTTCACTGACGAGTTTCCGTCCCCCCCCCCACCCACCCCCCTTCTCTCTCTCTCTCTCTCTCTCTCTCTCTCTCCTTCTGACTTTCCCCCTTTTCTCCCTCTCTGCTTTGCTAACCTTCATGTTACAAGGAATACTCAGTTTCCACATCTTATTCTGCGTCAGTACTTCACACTGCTGGAATCCATGTATTGCACATTAGTGGTTTTCTTGCCTGAACACGCAAGCCTAATTCCTTTCATCTGTCTACCAACAAAAAAGAGAAGAAGAAAAAAAACGACAAAGATTTATAACATATTTGTGTAATTCATTTATTATGCAGTAAAAAAAAGATAAACACCGTATAATGATTGGAGTGAAAACTGGAGTTCTTTTCCTATTCTTCTTCACAGTGATTGTGTGTAAGCGTTTTTCTAGTTAATAAATGACTTAAATCATATCCGTATGGAGGAGTAGAGGTATATTTCAACGGTCTTCTTTCATTACCCCAATGAACATCTTGTACATTTGTCTGAATTTCTATGGAAAAATGAAAGCAAGGGACAAAATAAGTGCCTACCAAAACAAACTTTTCCTGATATCTGATATGATTTAAATACATTTTCAGACATACAAAAAGAAGAATAATATGACCATACATGAACAGCAAATATGACATTCACCAAAAAGATATTTACTGTGTAATTGTACTTTTGTGATTAGATATATATAAGATATGAATACACCCCTAAGTGAAAATGTCCAAATTGGGCCCAAAGTGTCAATACTTTTGTGGCCACCATTATTTTCCAGCACTGCCTTAACCCTCTTGGGCATGGAGTTCACCAGAGCTTCACAGGTTGCCTCTGGAGTCCTCTTCCACTTCTCCATGATGACATCACGGAGCTGGTGGATGTTAGAGACCTTGTGCTCCTCCACCTTCTGTTTGAGGATGCCCCACAGATGCTCAATAGGGTTTACTCCATCACCTTCACCCTCAGCTTCTTTAGCAAGGCAGTGGTCGTCTTGGAGGTGTGTTTGGGGTCGTTATCATGTTGGAATACTGCCCTGCGGCCCAGTCTCCGAAGGGAGGGGATCATGCTCTGCTTCAGTATGTCACAATACATGTTGGCATTCATAGTTCCCTCAGTGAACTGTAGCTCCCCAGTGCCGGCAGCACTCATGCAGCCCCAGACCATGACACTCCCACCACCATGCTTGACTGTAGGTAAGACACACTTGTCTTTGTACTCATCACCTGGTTGCCGTCACACACGCTTGACACCATCTGAACCAAATAAGTTTATCTTGGTCTCATCAGACCACAGGACATGGTTCCAGTAATCCATGTTCTTAATCTGCTTGTCTTCAGCAAACTGTTTGCGGGCTTTCTTGTGCATCATCTTTAGAAGAGGCTTCCTTCTGGGACGACAGCCATGCAGACCAGTTTGATGCAGTGTGCAGCGTATGGTCTGAGCACTGACAGGCTGACCCCCACCCCTTCAACCTCTGCAGCAATGCTGGCAGCACTCATACGTCTATTTCCCAAAGACAACCTCTGGATATGACGCTGAGCATGTGCACTCAACTTCTTTGCTCGACCATGGCGAGGCCTGTTCTGAGTGAAATTTGTCCTGTTAAACCGCTGTATGGTCTTGGCCACCATGCTACAGCTCAGTGTCAGGGTCTTGGCAATCTTCTTATAGCCTAGGCCATCTTTATGTAGAGCAACAATTCTTTTTTTCAGATCCTCAGAGAGTTCTTTGCCATGAGGTGCCATGTTGAACTTCCAGTGACCAGTATGAGGGAGTGTGAGAGAGATGACACCAAATTTAACACACCTGCCCCCCATTCACACCTGAGACCTTGTAATACTAGCAAGTCACGTGACACCAGGCTGGGAAAATGGCTAATTGGGCCCAATTTGGACATTTTCACTTAGGTGTGTACTCACTTTTGTTGCCAGCGGTTTAGACATTAATGGCTGTGTGTTGAGTTATTTTGAGGGGACAGCAAATTTACACTGTTACACAAGCTGTACACTCACTACTTTACATTGTAGCAAAGTGTCATTTCTTCAGTGTTGTCACATGAAGAGATATAATCAAATATTTACAAAAATGGGAGGGGTGTACTCACTTTTGTGAGATACTGTGTGTGGTATACACACACACACACACACACACACACACACACACACACACACACACACACACACACATATATATATATATATATATATATATATATATATATATATATATATATATATATATATATATATATATATATAGACATTGCAAACCTGATTAGGTCTTCTGCTGTTGTAGCCCATCCAGATGGTTTGATGTGTTGTGCATACTGAGTTTCTTTTCTGTTGACCACGATTTAAAAGAAAGAGTGCTTATTTGAGATGTTTTCGCAAAATTCTGTGTAATGTCTAGAGACTGTTGCATGTGAAATTCCCAGGGGATCAGCAATTTCTGAAATACTCAAACCAGCCCATCTGGTACCAAGAACCATGCCACGGTTAGTCACCGAGATCACACTTTTTCTTCATTGTGATGTTTGATATGAACATTGACTGAAGTTGTTGACCTGTATCTGCATGATTTTATGCATTGCACTGCTGCCACATGAGTGGCTGATTAGATGAATGTGAATGTGCAGGTGTTCCTAATAAAGGGGACAGTAAGTATGGATGTAATATATCTATTTATACCACAACACTGATGATTTTATGAATTCTGATTGGTGAGAAGGTGTTGATTAATTTAATAACAGCAGCTCTGACAGTAGTGCTGGCTACAATTCATGTGCCTTCTGATATGATGATATTTGTGGAAATTGCATTAATATTTGCATAACAATTTCTCATGTTATAATCGCCTAGATCCATAAGGTCCAAGGACCTCCAGAAATACACCATAGGGACAAAAGTTTGTGGACACCTGACCATCACACTGATATGTACTTGTTGAACATCCCATTCCAGATTTTGTCCCGCTTTGCTGTTCTGGGAAGGCTTTCCACTAGATTTTGGAGCATGACTGTGTTCATTCAGCCATAAGAGCATAAATGAGGTCAGGCATTGATGTTGGGTGATGAGGCCTGGAGTGCAGTCAGCATTCCAATTCATTTGTTGGGTTTAGGTCAGGGCTCTGTGCAGGCCACGCAAGTTCTTCCACTCCAACCTTGGCAAACTATGAATTCATGGAGCTCTCTTTGTGCACAGGGGTATTGTCATGCTGGAACAGGTTTGGACCACTTCATTTCAGTGAAGGGAAATTGTAACTCTACAGCATACAAAGACATTCCTTACAATTGTGTGCTTCCAACTTTGTGGCAAAAGTTTGGGGAAGAAACACATATAGGTTTGATGGTCAGGTGTCCACAAACATTTGGCCATACAGTGTAGGTGAAGCATAGCTTAGGGGTACAGTGACGGAAATCACAGTTCAAGATTATTAAAGTTATTATATTTACAGTAAATAGTCAGAGACTACTCTTTTGTTTTCAAACAAACAGCCATTCAGTACTTATTGTTCATTATTTGGTGGCAAATTATTTGGCAGGTCAATGTTACAGTTTTACAATATGACCAAAAAATATTTATAGATTTCATACTATTTTCTACTGTTACAGACTTTTGTGTGATTCGTGAACAATAATGAACAATAATGTAGGGACAATAACACAAATGTATCCAACAGAAAATCACACAGAGGTCTTCATTCGTATGAACTCTGTAAATATTTTATTTAAAAGATTAAATTTCCAAACCCCAGAAACTTAATTAATTAGTCCTATAAATAATGTCAAGCTGAATCCAATAAAAACTCTAATAAAGATTCCTTCAGAGGAAAGTTAATAAGAGGAATGCTCTATGGCGCCAATAAATAGTCAAAATATTATTATGTTTCTGGCTACAGAAATTAGATTATGCTACTGCATTGCAGTAGGAATGAATTAATCCCATCAATTAACTGCTGAATTAACATGCGCTATGAATTCTGCATTAACTATTATCTACTGGGTTAATACTTTGTAGTAAATTACTGACTAGTGTTTAATTCATTCTTGCAGAGGTTTAATTATCTGCTGTGTTGTTGTATTAATTGTATCAAACATAAAGTAATATTCATTTGTGTCCAGCCAGACATATGTACAGTGTATGTGTTCATTCAGTACATTCCCTGTAAAGACGTCATTTCCTTCTGAGTGTAATGATGATGTCATTATATTGGATGGAGGAAACAGCAGATGAGAAGCAATGTAAGAACATAAGAACCAGTGTAAGATCATGACATAGGGAACTGGATTAAACTAGTGCAAACATCTTCCTTCCTTTTCGCAACAGAACAGAAAGTCTCCTCACATATGAGAAACATTGCGACATACTTATGTTGTACATACCAGCAAGACAGATCTTGTAAGTGAATGTGTCCCCTTATCACCTAACAGACTTTGAAAGACACACACTTCTGATTTGTTAATGACTTTAGGTCTGATATTTATTTACAAAAACCTTATTTGGAATTCATATACACAATACAAACATAATTCAGTGTAATAGAAAATTGGTTATACAATAGTTCATCATGCTGTATTATTTTTTATTTGTTTCCTTGATTTTATGTTTTACCAGACAGTGTCTGATGAACATAATTAAATGTAATTATGCCTATGAAAGTCATTTTTATCAGGAAAATATTATGGCCTTAAGGCCTGAACAGAATTATTGTACATTATTGCTAGTTAATCTTCTTGATACAACAGGGTGCGAACAAAAAAGTTCACAAAATTGTGTAGTGTAATGTAGTGTGTAGTGTAGTGTGTAATGCAGTGTGTATTGTAGTGTGTAGTGTAATGTCTAGTGTATTGTAGTGTAGTGTTTAGTGTAGTGTGTATTGTAGTGTAGTGTTTAGTGTAGTGTGTACTGTAGTATAGTGTAGTGTGTATTGTAGTGTAGTGTTTAGTGTAGTTTGTATTGTAGTGTGTATTGTAGTGTAGTGTATATTGTAGTATAGTGTAGTGTGTATTGTAGTGTAGTGTATATTGTAGTATAGTGTAGTGTGTATTGTAGTATAGTGTAGTGTGTATTGTAGTGTAGTGTAGTGTATATTGTAGTATAGTGTAGTGTAGTGTGTATTGTAATGTAGTGTGTAGTGTAGTGTAGAGTGTAGTGTAGTGTGTAGTGCAGTGGGTAGTGTTTAGTGTAGTGCAGTATGTATTGTAGTGTAGTGCAGTGTGTAGCCTTTAGTGTAGTGTCTAATGTAGTGTGTTATGTAGTGCGTAGTGTAATGTAGTGTGTATTATAGTGTAGTGTGTAGTGCAGTGTGTAGCGTTTAGTGTAGTGTCTAATGTAGTGTGTGATGTAGTGCGTAGTGTAATGTAGTGTGTATTATAGTGTAGTGTGTAGTGCAGTGGGTAGTGTTTAGTGTAGTGTAGTGAAGTGTGTAGTGCAGTGTGTAGTGTATAGTGTAGTGTCTAATGTAGTGTGTAGTGTAGTGTAGTGTATATGTATTGTTTAGTGTAGTATGCAGTGTGTAGTGTTTAGTGTAGTGTCTAATGTAGTGTTTAGTGTAGTGCAGTATGTATTGTTTAGTGTAGTATGCAGTGCAGTGTGTAGTGTTTAGTGTAGTGTGTAGTGTAGTGCAGTATGTATTGTAGTGTAGTGCAGTGTGTAGTGTCTAATGTAGTGTGAAGTGTAGTGCAGTGGGTAGTGTTTAGTGTAATGTCTAATGTAGTGTGTAGTGTAGTGTGTAATGTAGTGTGTAGAGTTTAGTGCAGTGTGTATTGTAGTGTATTGCAGTGTTTAGTGTAGTGTGTATTGTAATGTAGTGTGTAGTGTAGGGTGTATTGTAGTGTAGTGCAGTGTGTAGTGTTTATTGTAATGTGTGTAGTGTAATGTATTGTAGACAAGTGCATTATAGTGTATTGTAATGTATTATAATGGTGTATTGTATTGTTTTGTAGTGTACTGTTGTGTATAGTGTATCGTAGTGTCTAGTGTAGTGTATTGTAGTGTGTAGTGTAGTGTGTTGTATTATATTGTAGTGTATTATTGTGTAGTGTAGTGTACTGTAGTGTGTAGTGTAGTGTAGGAGAAGAGTTAGAAGTTGTACATGAACAAGACCAGACTTTATTCAAAACTGAAATATTTTAGATATTGTTTCCCTCCACTGGGAATTGATCTGTGGTTTCCATCAAACACATAGGACCTAATGGATTCAATGGTTTCCAAGAGTTTAGTCATTCTTGATTCAGTTATAGATCCAGAATCTAGTCTGTGTTTAATAACTTTGAAATGTTTTGTCTTAATTGAATATTTGCAAGTGCTATGACCACAAGGTCTCCAGCAGTGACTGCCAGATCCCTGTAGGACCTTTAACTCTCATTAGAAAACCATTAAACACATGTAGAATTACTCACCAGTCAGCTGGCAAAGCATTAAGGCCCATTACTTTGTGATATCAACCAATAAAAGCACAAAATATTATTAGTAACCGTAAAATAAACACCAGGAACCTAAATAAACTATATTTGAAAATGAAGTTTTACTATAATTAAAATTTATTATTATTGTTTTGTAATAGCAACTTTTTCTTTTCCTTTTAAGATGTGGATAATATTGTTTGCTGTTCTTGTAGTTTTTTGGAGCTTTGATAATATTTGGACTCAAAATGAATTCAATAACCTCATGCTGGGAGATGTGCTGCACTATTAACATCCATATGTTATATTAAAGAAATGAAAAATGATGTGTGTAAAGTTGGATATTTTCAGCACTTGCTGGTCATAGCCTGCTCTATGTAGCAGAAAGAATCAGATTCAGCTGCTACTCTGTAGATTCAAATTGGTAACAAAAAATTTAGGGCAGTCATTTTAGATTTTAAAACTGGGGGTTGATCTTATGGGGGCTGTTCTGGTGCTGTTCATTGAGGTACTGGGCAGTAATGGCATTTATTTTTAGTGCAAATTTAAGACATTCATGTCCTTAAAGGCCAAGTACATAGTCTAAGGGTGTTAGAATATAGTGCATAGTGTGTGAGACATGGACCAAGAACTTCAAATATTGGTCACACCACAAAGGCATGGGGATTTAAGACCAGGTGCCAAGACACCATAATGCTCTTCAGTGCACTTTCCCTAGGTTGAACAAAGGCTTAACGAAGGCAACTGAACATCAGCAATAAAAACAAATATGCTGTCAATCGTCCATGCCAAGGTAATCTGAGGAAGAGCTTGTACTTGTCGTTTCATCACAGCAGTCCTCTGCATCAGAGAAAGAAGAGGTGTAGTGTAAACCGGACAGTCTGTGGTAGTCCTGCTGAGGGATTTCTGGAAAGCCGGACATTTCCATGGCTCTCGGTCCAGTTTGTGAAGCCGTCATGCCGCATATGTCAATTAACTGGGTGCATATCGCACAACCCATTATTGCATTATGCGTTAAATGATTAATCCCAGCGAACCACACCCAGAGCTATGCACAACGTGGTACCGATCCTCGTATCTCCTCGTCACCCATATAATACAACTACAGCAGCAATTTTCCCTACAATCAGTGAACTACATCCTGCAAACACACCCACAATCTCATCTGTAGAAATGCCTATAGGCTAGTGACACAGACACACTGACTACCAGAGTACTGACTTTCACACGCATACACACAGCTCTTTGTATTTTGTTTTTGCATGATAGGAACTACTTAGCTCATTATCTACTAACTTTGAAATAAATGTCACATTTACAGTCTCACATCTAGAAGCTATCGAATAATAATGTCATAATAATGTCAGACAAATTAGTACATACACATTAAACTTATCTTCTGACACTTCCAACAGTCTAACGTGTTAATATACGAAGAGAGAAATGGCAGCTCACAGCAGAGACACTGAATGATCCTTTCGGAGTGTGAATAACACACACAGAAAGCATTAGCGTGTGTTTAATTTGGCTTCCTGGCGAACCCTTGCCTGTAGGGAATGATGACAATAACATGGGACAAAAGACAGTGAGAAAGATAGAAAGAGGGAAGCTGCGGTTGCGTGTGTTTCAGCGGTGTCTCGTCTAAAGAAGGCAGGTCAGAGGTCACGGGGTCTCAACAAAGCATTTCATTTCATCCTTACGCCACACAAAAGTCAAAAGCAAATATCTTCAGTCATGAATATCCATTTAGAGGACTTTGGTGCACATCCTTTTCACACTTTCAATTGATAAGAGACATAGACTCAGCTTTCAGCTCTCTTCTTATTATACCATGGGAATGGGTATCCTAACAGCCATCTGAGATGCTGGCAATGTCCTCCTTTGTCCCATAATCCTGGGTGTGTTTTGGACCTGTTCGAGTGGCTTCTGCTTGAACATGTTTTGGGGAGCCTAACGGACACTCATGTTTCTGTTCTGCCTGTGAGGAGTAAAATGAGATGCTGAAATGAACCTCTAGTACCCAGGGTACTACAGATAATCTTATTTCAACAGCTACACAAACACATAGATTTTCATACCAGGCACATAATACAGACTACAGCTTTAGTGACGCAATGGCACTTTATACAACATTTTAACCAAGTAGCATTAAAGGATTTGGTCAATTTCAAGGTGTGGTTTATCTCAGACAATTAATGTAAAGCACTGCGCTGTATCAATATATGAAGAATGTCAGTACTTCGAACTTTGCTGCATGAAAACAAATGTTTAGTCTGTATTCAGCCACAAAAACCCCATGTTCTATATATCATATCATGGTTATTTACTCATAGACATTAGTCAGACAGTTATATTACAACACAAGGGTAAATCTCAGCATAACATTAGGCAATTATATTGCCAAGACTTGCTAGTTTATATCGTAGTCATCATTTAGTCTTGCTGCTGGCTAAAGAGTGTGAACAAGTCATAGGGTCAGTGAGCCAAAGTAATCAAACCTGTAAAAGATTCAGTGCAGTTAACAGGCTTAGGGTTTATGCACACACCTCCTCTAACTGCTGCATATCTCATCACTGCTAATTCTGCTGATCACATTGTGGAAAATTTGATATAATTATGTTTATCTTAATCAAGTAGGATCAAGTAGGATCCCAAAATATTTGCCCTGAGCTAAAATATTGCATCTCTGAGCAATCCACCCAAAGAAAGAAAGAAAAAAATCTGTGCTGTGTAATAATTAAGAGTGAACCTAATTTAATGGAAGCCATGCTCTGGGGCATTGAAAATGCAGCATTGAAAATGCAGCATGTACAGATTCAGACAATAGAAAAGCTCAAAAACAACAATGATGTCTGCTGAACAGGTATCAAAAGAGAAGAAAAATATTGATTTCATCTAGGCTATAACCATCTTATCTTATTTGGTGTGTTTATTTGTAAATTACTGACTCTGCTTTGATTATACATATAGTTTAATTCTTCTCTAAATATCCCCCTTTTTTTGCCTGATGGCAAAACCACAGTGTAATTTCTGTAAGCTAGGACCCACCCTTATTGCCAGAACGAGTCTGGAAATATTTCCCTCTACCACATGCCAGTGTTTGTTGCCAGAAGGTGCAGTTATTATTGTCTAAGACAAACATGTGAAAGCATTCTTCTGATGCTGCCAATTCTATGATTCTATAAAAAGAAGAAGAAATATGTGACTACTTACCTAATAAGGAAGCAGCGGATCCTGTGTCCACAGCAGAGCTGATGATGCTGAAGAGCTCTTCTGCAGTGCTGCTTTCTCGTCTCCTGCTCTGTCTCTAAGTGCTTTTCTTCATCTGCCTTCTACTCGAATGGGGATTCAGTGACATCAAGACTAGCATGGTCTCCTACACACCTCCCCTGGGGTAGCCATGGGCTTCCCTTTAGCTCTATTCAATGAAAGGATTAAGATGGATGAGAGGGACAGATGATGGGGCTCAGCTGGACCAGTCAGCATGTAATTAGAGGCAGACACCAGTTTTTATATGCTCCATAAATTACATATATTCAATCTTATTGGTTAGAAGGTGTTATGTTATATATATATATATATATATATATATATATATATATATATATATATATAGGTGGGAGAGAGTCTCCAGTGTCAGCACTTTGGAACAGTCTTCAAGACAGCTTATGTTGCATTTTCTTATGAACAAGCTGCATTATCTTTATGCAGTTATCCAATCAGCCAATCACGTGGCAGTAGCACAATGCATAAAATTATGAAGATACAGGTCAAGAGCTTCAGTTATTGTTCACATCAAACATCAGAATGGGGAAAAATGTGATCTCTGTGACTTTAACCATGGAATGGTTGTTGGTGCCAGATGTCCTGGTTTGATTATTCCAGAAACTGCTGATCTCCTGGGAATTTCACACACAAGTCTCTAGAGTTTACATTGAATGGTACCCCGAAAATGTTTTTGTGGAGGGTCTGTTGATGGAAGAGATCAGAAAAAAATGAACAGACTGGTCCGAGCTGAAAGGAAGTCTATAGTAAATCAAATAATCACTCTTTACAACCCTGGTGAGCAGAAAAGCATCTCAGAACACACAACACATCAAACCTTGAGGTGGATGAGCTACAATAGCAGAAGGCCACATCAGGTTCCACTTCTAGCAGCCAAGAACAAGAATCTGGGCACAGACTCCTCGAAACTGGACAGTTGAAGCCACATGATTGGCTATTTAGATAACGTATCTATCTATCTATCTATCTATCTATCTATCTATCTATCTATCTATCTATCTATCCATCTCTCTCTCTAATTATATATATATATATATATATATATATATATATATATATATATATATATATATATATATATATATATATATTTATATATGTCATTTTCAATTCATAAACATTGAATAGTTGGCAAACTGCTGTGGTATAAAAGGAATAAAGATTTCAGGATGTGCTGAAAATGACCAAGTTCTGGGTGGTAACAGTAACTGTAGGCCACATCACACCACTTTGTTGTTGATCATTTTCCTATAACAGCAAGCACCTTGGGGTTTTATTCCTCACTTAATCCCGGTCTTAATCATTAATCAAAGATCATTCATCAAGACATTACTACACAGTAAGGTTTACAAGTTAAGCAGTAGGTATAATGATTAAATAAGGAATTACAACAATTACAAAAAGTAAGCACTTCATTTCAGGATTATTATTCGTGTCACACATTTACACAATTTATGATTACACAAGGATTACACAAGTTATGATTTAGCTGAATATAGATCAGACATTGTAAGGTACATGAATATTGTGAAGATCAAATATTGTAAGGTACATCATGTTTTAACATCATATTTCAAATGAAGAAAGATACATAACACAGTGATATAAAAACAGGCTTTATTAGTTCACTTGCCAGTGACATCTACACACTCCAGGTCAAAAAGCCATCACACAAGCACTAAGCTTGGCATTTTAAATAATTGCAATTTACATAATCAGAAAAACAGTTGTTCTTAGTTTTCAACAGTTTTCTTTTAATAATCAGATTATCAAGCTGTCTATGATTGTGCTTCATGAAACAATCATCTGATAATTTAACTATGGAGGAAATATAGATCATAAATCTGTTTAAATATGCATGATTTAAATACAGACGGAACCATCAGAAGAATTAAGATGATACAATAACAAAGGATGGCTTGTTTAGGCTACCGCCCATGACTAAGCACAACATGCTGTACATTATAGCCACCATCCTTCCTAGTGAAATCATATGTACTTTAGCATAACAGTAAAACACTGTTCATTGTCAAGGCTCCTCAGACTGACTTCATTGCACAAGCCCTGAATTTACTAATTAACTTAAGTTAAAAATGTTGGTATAACTGTCAACAGTCTACTTTGGTGAATTCCAACTGGAGCTGAACGCAAGGGCACATAAAACAGACAGATATAAATAAAAGACTGTAAAGCACTTTTTCTGTGTAACTCACTCTTTTCATTTCTACATAATAATAAAGTTTTTTTTTTTTACGAAGTGTACATTGATACTTCAATTTACAAAGGAACAGAGACATAACCCATCACTCATATTTGACACACAGTATATGACTTCCAAATCCAGTCATGTCTAAAACAGGGTCTAATACTTTAACCGTAACAGAAAAATGGCTACTGGACCAAACATAAA
The DNA here is from genome assembly GCF_001660625.3 of Ictalurus punctatus. Lineage (NCBI taxonomy): Eukaryota > Metazoa > Chordata > Actinopteri > Siluriformes > Ictaluridae > Ictalurus > Ictalurus punctatus. The sequence continues at coordinate 10,374,222 of NC_030443.2, read as the reverse complement.
TAATAGCTTATTGACCCAGCAAAGATTGGCTCTCATGACATGACCTCACTTTCTGTGCTGTAATTGTCATGGTTCTCCTTTAACTTTCAATGAAATTAAAGGCCCACTATTAAACTTGAAAACCAGTTTAGTCAAACAGCGTCTGACGTGATAGCATTAGTGTTAAATGAGTCAGTACTGTTTTGATCACATTACATGGAAGTCAAACGTGGCTCTGATGTAAGTGCTAAACAGTTCACTATGACTCAGTCTGAAAGTAGGATAACTTGCCACATATACCTCCTTCAATCACATTAGCAGCCACCAGAAGAACACATTATAAAAATGTGGAGGACTGACCAAAGATCAGGTGTATTGTGGTTTAATCTGCAGTCTGCTTGGGTTTAAGGTTAGTAGTATCACTCTAAAAAGCAGCAACCAGGGTTGGGTTGAAAACAAGGTAGTCAATCAGTTGAAAACATGGAAGAACTACAACAGCTGAATTTGAATTAATTATTATCTGTGTGTGTGTGTGTGTGTGAGAGAGAGAGAGAGAGAAATAGAGAGAGGAGTATGAGTGAGTGAGAGACACAGAGCGAGAGAGAGAGAGAGAGAGAGAGAGAGAGAGAGAGAGAGAGAGAGAGAGAGAGAGAGAGAGAGAGAGGAGTGGACTGGGTTTTCTTTTGCGTATGCACATCTGTGGGAGTGAAGCTTTATGGTACAGTAGCCTTCATTCCTGCTACAGTAAGTTATGCATCAATCCCAGTTAGATCTTTGTTTGCTGGGAGTAAATATTTACAACCTAGAACATTGTGTTCATACCACAAAGTGCATGGAAAGCTTTTTACTGTATATGCTTTATTCAAGAGAACCTGTGCATTAATGCACATGCGTAATCTGAATTCTGGAAGAAATCAAGTTTAAATGTGAGTGTGAGAGATCTGAAGAGAGGAAATGGGCTCAGACTCACAACTGCATGAAATGACTGACTCACTGTACATGACACTCTCCAGAAATGTAGACCTTCTAGTGTACCAACCCTGTGTGACTAGACATCCAAGTCCTATAGAGGTTACAGACCATGGCATTAGGTGCGCTCACAAAGTGCTTACAGGAAAGCAGGCGTAAACATGGTGCAAATAAAGTTCAGCCACATTCAGGATGCCACCTACATGGGAGACAAACAAGAATTAGAAACCATGCTTGGAATATAATCCTGCATTTCACAATGACAGAAGAGAAAGTGACATATCATACATTCCCTGTAGTCAATGTCATTTACATGAACGGCGGTAATCTAATTATGGACCTTATTCTGATTAAGATAATATTGTGATTAAGGTGTTTACATGAGTTGCTTTTAGAATACTCCTTTCATGTTCCCGTTTTACATGTTATAGAACAGAGATCAATTAACAGCACACGTCATTACGTTCCCTCCAGAATTTCACGTATCGACATACAGTTCATCTTCGTTACGGTACAGTTTTGGGTGTTTCATTTTTAATTTTCCGAAAGCCTCAAGTGCAGTTAATTATTTGTCATGCTATATGTGCTAACAAACTACTGCTTGAAGCCGTGGGCTGCGTCCCAAACCGTATACTTAATTACTACATAGCAGCCGAAACACATGTTTTTCACCTACTATATAGTAGGTAAGTACGCGGTTTCGGACGCAGCCGTGCTCTCTGGTTTGGTGTAAAACGCTTGATGCAGTGAAAACTCTCACACAATGTTAATAGTGTGATGAAGGTGTTTACATATCTGTAATACACATCGATAATGCGACTAAAACAGGAGTACTCCATGTATTAATTCGATTTGTGTTTACTTCGTGTATGACTTTAATCGGATTAAGGTCATTAAAAATTGCTGTTCACGTGGTAGTTTCTTAATCAGAGTATTGTCTTAATCGGGTTAATATTGGATTATTGTTGTCCATGTTAACGTACTGGCAGACTGCCTGAAGTCTGGAACCCTTATAAATCACCAGACGCTTGGTATCTTTGCTGATGATGCTCTGCCAGGTCTTTACTGCACCTGACACCAGTTACTGCTTGTTCTTGCAGTGCTATCCTTCAGTTTTCCCTTCAGCAAGTGAAATGCATGCCCAGTTGGATTCACAGAAAATAACACTTCTTTGCTTTTAAAAAGTTTTGGGTTTCTTTCAAAGTATGCTTTGGTTCATTGACCATCTGCACTGTGAAGCACTGTCCAATTAGTTTAGAAACATCTGGCTGATAATGTTCTTTATCTGGTTAACTGTTGTGAAGATTTTGTTTTCCATCATCAGGTAAGGAATTCATCTGTCATTCATCACAGTTGTCTTCCGGGCCTTTTGTGTTTTCTGAGCTCGCCAGTGTGTTCTTTCTTTTTATGAATGTACCAAATAAGTGATTTGACCTCAGCTAAGGATTTTACTATCTCTCTGAAGGGTTTGTTTTGATTTTTTTCAGCAGAATCATGGCTTGCTTCACTGGCAGTGACAGCTCTTTGGCCTTCATATTGAGAGTTAACAACAACAGATTCCAAATGCGAATACCACAGTTTAGATCAACTCTGGAATCTGGGTCACATCAGGGACTTGCACCTTGCTGCTGTGAACGCAGTGCAGTGTAATTGATATCTCTATGGTCAGATCTTGTTTAAATAAAGTGACCGTGTTGAGTCTTACTCGCTCAGAGTGCTCTAGTTTCTGCCTCAATCTTCCTCTCGCCATGTGTGTCTGATTCAAGAGTACTGACGCTCTGCCTCACCGCAATCTCAGGACCGCCACCATAAATTCCCAACAAGTACTGCCATGTCTCCTCTGAGATTTGCCCATAGTCAGCCCCTGTTCATGTACACACACACACACACACACAAAACTGTGTCAGTGGACCTACAATAACAGCATTCAAAGACTTTAAATTTGTGCTCGTCAATTAAACTCACCGTGTTTTAACTGTGCATGTCCCCCCTTCATCACTGCAATCTTGCTGTTGTCAATTGGGCCTGGAGGCTCTAACACAAGTAAAAGAGGGAGAAGATGACTGATAATAAGAGGAATGAGGGTAGGAATGAAACATGAGAAGAACCTTACATTTTACTGTTTACATTTTAAAATGGAGTGTGTAGGTGGTCTTGGCAAACCTTTGGTGGTATCACCAAAGTTTTTGTTTTTTTACACAAAAATGTTTTTATTATAGACAGTGTGTGGCTGACAGAGAGATCTGAAAGGCAAGAGTGTAGACTATTTGGAGCTCGTAAAGTCTGTTTGTTTATAGCTCACTTCAGTGTGTGATCATTCAGGCATGCACTGCTAAACTAGCAGCTAAAAACCTCCCTTACTTGTTAGCTACATTAGCCTCATAGCTTTAGTTTTGACTAATATTTCCAGTGCATATATCCACTTCAAATGTACAGAATGTCTTTTAACTTTGTACTTATAAACTTGGGGGGGGGGTATGTATTCAATCATATGTATTTAAGTATAAACAAATGCATCGTTAAAAAACAAAACTGATAGGGGGAAAAAAAGTCGGACAGCTTTTTGCAACAATGCATTTCAATTTTGGCAATTCATCTTCAATTCCCCAAGGTTATGGGGGTCCTTCTGATATCCTTGGAATTTCTAAATCCTCCCTAAAACTTCAATGGAATTCAAGTCAAGAGGTGCAAGGCTTTCTTGAGGTATTCTGGCTATATGTTCTTCCAAGATTCAGTTTCTTGGCCGATGACGTCAAATTATCCTCAGATATGTCCCAGTACATCGCTCCATTCATGTTTTGTCATTTGTGCTTTTATTGCTTCATTCATGACTTGTAATGCTCCAGCACTGTTTGCAGAGAAGCAGTCCCATATCATGGTACTTCACTGTGGGTGTGGTGTTCTTAGATTCATACATGCATCCCATTTCTCCAAACATGATGAGATGAATTATTATCTAGATTTGTTTTGTCTGAACGGAGCACATTGTTCCAAAAGGGTTCTGATTTGTCTAAATGCTTTTATATGCAAATCTCTGTGCTTCGTTTTTAGCAGAGGAATTCTGTGTGGGGTGTAGGAGCAGAGAAGATTGTGGTGTAGTTCTTTGCGTATTGTTTTCTGTGTAACTGTTGTTATTCAGATGTTTACCTTCCTTATCATTATTAAATGTTTACATATACCAAGTCCACTGTCTCTTTAAACAGTTTGCAAGATTCCAGAAATTTAAATAATGACTTTTAGAAGCTTCTGATTGGCCAGTTGTCTAATATAGCCTAAGTTTGGAGACAGTGCTTTTTTGGTACTGTAGGAAAATCCAAGCAACTCAGCCAAGACCTCAGAAAAAGATTTGTGGACCACATGTGTGGTTACTTCTTAGGAACAAGTACCAAACTAAAGAGACCATGAGTTTTTGTACAAACAACTGTATGCAAATATAAAAATCCTGGGACCACACAGACACTGCATCGTTCAAGAAAGAGGCAAAAAAATAACACCAAGGGATGAACAAACTTTAGTCCAAAAGGTTCAACTGAACCCCAAGACAACAAAAGAACTGGTGAAGGTGTTTGAGGCATCAGGTACCAACGTATGGTATGGTATCCACCACTAAGAGTATCTTACATCGCCATGGCTTGAAAGGTTGTTGTGCAAGTAAGAAGCCCCTGTTCTAAGACCAGCATAAAAATCCAGACTGAGGTTGGATTGAACTGTTTGGCAATAATGATCAGTGCTTTTGACTAATTTCACCAGTGTTTTTGATTTTTATTCCAAAGAACACCATCCCAAATGTGAAGCATGGGGTTGCATCATGATCTGGGTTGTTTTACTCCAGTCTCCTCTTCAGGTGGTGAAATGCATGCTCAATTAGGTTAAAGTCTGGTGATTGACACCTGCCCCCCACAACACTACCATGACACCAAGCCATGACACTACCTCCACCATGTTTCACAGATGAGCAGTGGACTGGGATATGTAGGTTGTTGGTGATGTCTTGACTGTTGTTTTTGGCTTTTTCTTCAGAGCTCTCACAATGTTTCTCTCATCATCTATTGTTGTTTTCCTTGGCCAACCCATTCTATGTCTGTAGCTCAGTATACTAGTGGTTTCTTTCTTTTTCAAAACATTCCAAATGGTAGTATAGGCTTTCTTCTCATAGACAGCTCTCTGATCTTTATGTTGACTTATCCTGAAATTCTTTATTAACTTCTCACATTCATCTTTTGATCTCCAACCCAAATGTCTTCAGTCTACAGCAAAAACAAATTAATTGGCCATTCTAATAGTTTTAGAGGGGACTGTATACTATGAATAGGAATCCTGAGGTGAGCATAGGATAGTGCTTATGTTCACAAAAGCAGCTCTTAGGAAGTATAAGACTCTGTGGTATCTAGCTATATAGTCATTACAAGACTAAGCCAATACAGTTTCACTTATAGAAAGTAAAAGCGACCCTGGTAAAACAATGTAGTACTTATTTTTTTGTTGTAAAAGTCAGATGTATGTTCTTATGTTCTTACCATTGTCTTTACCCTTGACAAAGTTCTCCCACTCTCTGAACCACTGCATGCTGATACACAATATAACTGTTGGAGCCTCCTCAGCCTGGAACTCCTTATTGAGCTATATAGAGAGAAAATTGACAAAGTTGCAATCCAAACAAATAATAGTTACATACTTGTTGTGTATGTTCATGTTCTGACCTTGATGAAGGTGTCAATCTCAGTTTTCCTGCGTTTGGCTAAGGCCTCAATCTCCACTTGGCAGATAGTGCACACATAAAGATGATTTACAGCTGGACCTCCTCCAAACCTGCATTGTGGGATAATGCAAGCATGTTGCACAATTTTACTGCTGTCTGGATTATGAATTGACTAAGAAAGAGGACGTATGTGGGATGATGCTGTACTAACAGTGCTGAGATGAGGTCAGAACCATTCGTCTAGGTTTAGGTTTGTTTTTTTAATCCAACCAACTCTACCGTCTCACTAGATATATCTACTAACTATTCTTCTTGAAATATTCAGATGTTTTTCAAATGAATTTGTCTGTAGAATATGTGTGATTACCACAGACAAAAATTTTAACATGTTTCCTGTACTGAAATTTGCATTGAATAGTACAATTTTACTGTAAAATAAACATATTTTCAAAATAAATTTTTTTAAAAACCTGCTCAGATATTGCATTACACTGATCAGCCATAACATTAAAACCACTGAAAGGTACCGTGAATAACATCGATTAGCTCATCACAATGGCACCTGTCAAGGAGTGGGTTAAGTGAACAGGCAGTTCTTGAAGTTGATGTCTTGGAGGTAGGGATGTGAAGGTGAGGTACCTGTCCAAGCAGTTAATCAACGTGCGACAACACCGGAACTACAGGAAGGGGGGGGGGGGGGGTAGTAGACATCATAGCTTCTACAAAACAGCAGGTCTTGTGGAGTATTAGCAGTATGCAGTGGTTAGTTCCTACCAAAAGTGGTCCAAGTAAGGACAACCGGTGAACCAGCGATGGTCTCGGGTGCCCAAGGCTCACTGATGCGCGTGGAGAGCGAAGGCTAACCCATCTGGTCTGATCCCACGGAAGAGCTACAGTAGCTCAAATTTCTGAAAAGGTTAATGCTGGCTATGATAAAAACAGTGTCTGAAAAAAACATTGGATCACAGCTTGTTGCGTATTAGCTGTGCCCATGCTGACCCCTCTCCACCACCCTTGTCCACCCAAGGAAAGCGCCTACAATGAGCATGTGAGCATCAGAACTGGACCATAGAGCAATGGAAGAAGGTGGTCTGGTCTGATTAATTTTCTTTTACAACATGTGGACGGCCGGGTGTGTGGGCATCACAAGAGATAAGTACCAGGATGCATTATGGGAAGAAGGCAAGCCAGCAGAGGAAGTATAATGCTCTGGGCAATGTTCTGCTGAGAAACCTTGGGTCATTTGGATGTTACTTGAACATGTATCAAATACCTAAACATTGTTGCAGATCAAGTACACCACTTCATGCACCCTGCCACACTGCAAAAATTGTTCAGGAATGGTTTGAGGAACATGACAAAGAGTTGAAGGTTCACTCGTTCTCCAAATTCCCCAGATCTCAATCCGATTGAGCATCTGTAGGATGTGCAGGACAAAAAAGTAAGAATCCATGGAGGCCCCACATCGCAATTTACATGACTTAAAGGATCTTCTGCTAACGTCCTTGTGCCAGATACCACAGCAGACCGTGCCTCGACAGGTCAGAGCTGTTTCGGTGACACAAAGGGGACCTACACAATTTTAGGCAGGTGGTTTAATTGTTATGGCTGATCGGTGTGTACTGTGTCTTTGGTGTAAAATGCAAGGACGTGTTACACATCTGCAACAGATTTAGTGAATTGCGATTAGGATGAAAAATGTGCAAGAGTTCCTTTAATATACTCAGAATTGATTACCATACTCACCTGTTGTAAAGGTATTCCCACACATTCTGAGGCAGAATCACCACCAGATCATCCACATAGTGATATTTGGTAGGAGGGATTCCTGAACAACATGGCAACTCAAGTAAGCATTCGTCCAACTACACAGACATGGACCCTGTTCAGACTTGGTATTAACATGTGTACTGGGTGATTCGATCACAAGTGGACAGCCGTGATAAATAGCTGTTTACGCCTGGTATTTACATGCATCCCCAGGAAACACTTGTACTGTCAGTAGTTTGTATTGGCTCTAGTCTGCATTAACCATCACTGTCAGATCCAAAGAGGTTTCAGCAAGCCCCTCATTGTCTGAGTAAATTAGGAAATAGAGAAATGTGCTGGGATCAATAAAATAGGAAATGTACAATTTAAAATATATTTTAAAAAAAATAAAAATACATTTAAAAAAAAAAAAGAACAGTTTAGGATAAATGGATAAATGGAGATGAAATAACTTTTGTCTTTTGGGGATTTCACATCAAACAGCCTGTATTCATATAGTAATGAGCAGAGCTAATGTTAAGAACAGTAAGAAGAAGCCTGTATATGAGAAGAAACCTTGCATGTTTCGTTAAAAAGATTTTAATTAGTGTAATGTATTCAAAACACACAAGCTGTCTGTGACAAAGAAAACAACCCATTACATGTCTTAACAGTTGGGCTGGGCAGTTCAAAAGTAGACTGACTCCACTAATTTAGCATCACTCAGTGACTAGTTGTTGTTCTTATAATGTCAGGGACATTATAAAATGTAACGGTGCCACATGTGTCCCAGACCTCCACAAGTGGTCACAATACACCATTCACATCTCAATTTAATGTTGTTCACTTGTGATCAGATCACCCAAGATGGAGGTCAATACCAGGTCTAATGTCAGATTCCTCAGCAGTCAAATGTTTCCACCCCAGTTTGATTTGTGGTATATACAGGAATGTAGTTGCTTAGCCAAAAAACAAAAACTATATATATATATATATATATATATATATATATATATATATATATATATATATATATATATATATATATATATATATATATATATATATACACATACATACATACATACACACACACACACACACACACAGTACTGTGCAAAAGTCTTAAACACATGCAAATAAATGCTGTACATTTACTTGCCTTCAAAAATACTGAAATTAAATGTTTATCCATTTAAATGAACACTATAAAGAGCAGTAAACAGTAATAAATTAAACAAAGGCAATATTTAGTGTGACGACCCTTTGCTTTAAATAAAAAAATAAATAAATACAATTTTTTCAGAGAAGTCTCACTTAGAATTTGTGCAGTTTTATAAGGAAATGAGCTATAAGTTTTATTGAGCATCTTGCAGAAGCAGCCACGGTTCTTCTGGAGACTTTGACTATCGCACATGCTTCTTAGTTTTTGCAGCAAAAACCGGCAGCCATCATTGTGGGGTGTTTTTTGTCTGAAAAGTGTCTCTTACCTAATATTCTGCTTTCTTTAGTGACATACAAACATTTTTCTGTAACATTTAATTTTATGCTGGAAAACTAATGTTTGGAAATCTAAAATGTTTTGTACTGACTTGATAATGTAGAAGTCATAAAATAAGAAATCTATAACAAAGGTTATACTAAAAAAAAAAAATGGGTGCCTAAAACCTTTGCATAGTATACATACACATATATTAAATAATAATAGTTTGAATAATTAAACCTTCAAGCAAATGAAAAAATCATTATACTCTTGCCATTTTGTAGTTCAATTAAAATATTTGAAACAAGTATGGTATGCATTGGAGAGTACATGTGTTTATGTGTATTTGTATACCTCCATGCTGACACAGGAAGGTATGATTAGTGATGGGTCCTGGTTCGGTAAATGTGTTGAACTTGTTGAGCCATTCTCTGGAAATGTAAAATTGTAAAAGGCTGGGTTCCTTCAGATTAGCCAGAGCTATGACTTTCTGCCGTTCTCTTACAGATTCCTCACTGCTCTTCCTTGGAAAAGGAAAAAAAACAAAGTCATAAGCAAACATGAGGAAAATGCAGTGCCTTGGTCTTGTTCCAATGGCAAGCCATGGCTATAAAAAATAAAAAATAAAAGGGATTATCAACTCATCTGTAAACAGTCTTAAGTTTACCTTAAAATAAATCTATGATCAAGGGGTTGTAGATTTCCATCACAAACAGGTCTAACTAGTCAACAGAAAAAAGGCAGGAAGGCCGTTTAATGTAAGCCGAACATGTCTCACCTGTAAAAAAGGACATAGGCCTCTGCGTTCTGCACGACCGTCTCATGGACCTCCGTTACATACTGATCATCAAACTCGTACCACTGGCCATTGATAACGTTCTGACAATATGCTATGTAGTGGCCACCTAAGAGAAGGTCAAAGCAAAACATATATTACACACCTGAGTGTTCGAACACAAACACATGTTTATGTAAAGGCATAACGCAGAGCTTCTCAACCTTTTATAACTAAACTCTGAAAAACAGGGTTCACAATTCTCATGGAAAAAAAATCCCCCTCAAACGACTTGCATATTTATCTTTAGAATTAACATGTAATCTTTAATATTGTCATCAAACATTAATTTTAATCTGATTAAATTCTCAATTAATTCTAAAATTCTCCACTTACAAAGAGCAATGCAGCAGCGCTTTAATCCTGTAGTCTGAGATTAGCTGCCTCACCTCATAATCTGTACACTTTGCTCAAACAGATCGGCTTCCAAAGCTTCAACATTCATGCTAACACCACCATCAACACCACTGTGCTTCTCAGCTCTGCTGTTACCCAACTCAACTGTGGCGTACAACTGCACTTCATTCTGAAAGTCCCGCATTTGCTTTCTCCACTACTTACACACTGGATTTCTCATTAATATGACACTGAAGATTGTGAGTGGGAAAAGAATTGAGTGAGAAACAAAGCACTTGTTCTTTTGTTTTTAGGTTCAATCAGCACAACCCAATTGTTATCACTTAATCAACCAACAAATTCATAAGCGCATCTCAAATATTTTAATATAAGCATATTTACTGCATTTGAGATTAGAGGTTTTCAAACGCTGATAGAAGTGTGTAAGTGCCAGTTAGCAATTGTTGACTCACTTCCAGCTGTGCCGTGGTGGCAGATGACAGATAGGAGATCATAAGTAGTAATCTGAGAAGGGCTGTCTTTGGCCAAGAAGGGCTGCAGGTCCAAACCCTCCAGAGGGAAAGACACGTGGCTGCTGATCTTAAAGGAGTACATCACCTCATGCCGGAAACGCTTCAAGTGAATGCACAAAATCTGTGTACAACATATGAGGAAGAAATATATAGAGTTATAGAGATACAAAGGCTTTAAACTTCCTCACGATGCTCGGTTCTTAAAAATCATGAATGCATATGTTTACCTCTGGGAGTTGTAGGACTTTACAATATTTCACACCATTTCTCAACCTATAGTCAGCAAAACAAAATGCATATTTGGTCACATGAACAAACTGGCATAATATTATAGCTTCTTTTTTTTTTAATCGTGTATTTATAGCAGTAGTACAGCAGTAGGCAATATGATCTTAAATATGAACATTTGAGGAGGTGCTTACTTTTTACATCGTTCACAGCTGTACATGTTATCCCCTAAGACAGAAAATGATCATTACAAAAAAGATATACATTTTTGTTGTCACAGAGAATGACAAAAGTTTCAAAAGTAAAGTGGAGATTAAAATCATAAAATAGTCAAATAACACTAGTGGGGGATTTTTCCAGATGTTTTACCTTTCAGCTCATCTGCAGCAAAGAAGGCAGCGAGGCAGTCCTCCAGTGTCACCATGGGACCCCAAAACCAGCTGGGGATACATGACACTACAAACCTGAATACACAACACACACAGACACACACATACATGGATGTGCGACAGTTCAAAAGAAAAAAAAATGGTGGCTGTGTTATTCTGCGAGAAAGTTTTTCTGTCATGGTCACCTGAGAAGAAACTAAAATGACACTAAAAGTCACTAAAAACCGAAGTTCTTCTGAAGTTCACCTTCACCCTATAATGAAACATTACTATTCTGACGAGAGTGGCCTTTTCTAGGATGACCCCGACCCATCCACACGACACTAGGACTTACTGAATAATTTAATGAGTATAAAAATGATGTAAATTATATGCTACAGCCTTCGCGGTCCCTAGTTCTCAAGCCAGTTAAACACCTACTGGAGATTTCAGACCGACATGTTAGTCAGCGCTCTCCACCACCATTATCAAAACACTCAAAGGAATGTAGTGACTACCAAAGGAAGCGAGGTTCTCACCACACTTGTAATTTCCTTTGTGTACAAGCATCTGCTAAATAAAAGCAAACAGACAGGTACGTGGAAATGTGAATTTTTTCTGTCTGGTTTTCACACCTGCGTATCGACTCCATAATGTAGGAGAGCCAGCCCTGGGCAGCATAGGTGTCTGTGCACACACCCATCTTGGCTGGAGTGCCCTGGTGGATGGAGGAGTGGAGTTTAGCCAGGTCTTCTTTACCTGGAATTGGCAGAGACAAATCCTGAAAGGTCTCGACTGTTGTTGACACCTAGAGAAGAAGAAAAAGCACCGTTAATACTTTCACAAAACATTAACACATTAATATAGTTACTGCATTCTAATAATTACTAGATTTATTTTAATTCAAAATATTTTCCAATTAGAGGTCTTGGAGGATTGATGCCCTAATGTATCACCACAATCTCTTATACACATTGCTGGTGCTGCCCTCTTGTGGAAACACATGAGCTCCCTCACCCGGTCACACGTCAAACACTGGACCAGGCTCAGAATGGAGCCGTCAAAGATGTCGGAAATAACGCTCCGGAACCGAGACTGCTTCTTCTTCTTGGTGCCCAGGAGCATCTGAGCTGTAGGTTAAACAAATATGAGTGGTTGTGAATAATTGTGTACATTTTCATTTCTTTTAAAGTCTTGGGAAAGCATACTAAGGCTAAGCAAAATAAATAAAAAATAAATAAATAAAAAGCAAATGATGCAAATAAATACATTAAAAACATTACGAATATTCCAGCATTTGTAACATACTCTTGTAACATCAACTGCCTCTGTATCAACAACTATTACTACAGACAAGAATTGGCACAAGTACTGAGAATAGAAAAAAAAAGTTGTTTTTAGTAAACAGTATCTCTGTCACATAAACATACTGTAATTATTTTCAGATACACAATAGATAAATTAGATAACAATTAGCAGTATATAAAGATTTGATTACAAAAATGCTGCAACAATATATATTACAAACAATCATATTTGTTCAATATCAGACCTTTCTTGAAGGCATAGGCGGGGCTGGCCCGTAGAGGGCTGGACCTGGATGGGCTGCTTGACAGTTTTGAATGAAATTCCTGCACGCTGTGAGTGGGGCTACAGGGACGAGAGCACGGGTGATGCATGGACACCTCGTTGTCTGGTTCTGAGAAGGAAAAAATGTGAAGAGGATAAAAAAAATGTAAAATCAACTTATAAATGACTGTGATGGATTAATACAAGATTCTCCTAAGAAGAGGATAATGAGCCCAGTGTTAAGAGGACCCCATAATAAATCACAATGTAGCTACTAAAATATTATAAATCTATTGTAGGACTCATTCTACATTTATTATTTAAAAGGTTGTCCTAGTGACAATGGTGCTATGGTAGAAAGTCTAGAGCCATGGTTCTCAAAGATTAGCCAGGTTGTCCGTGATTTTATAATTCTGTTAAAGTTGGGGAAATCATAGCTCATCATTATCAAAGTTATCACGCCTGTGTGTGGATTTCCCTCTAGGATTAATAAAGTAATCTATTTATCTATAAATAACATGAAGTGGAATCTAAAGACAATTTCAATAAGTGGAAAGCTCAATGAAAAACTCTTAGCGGACAACGTATTATTGTACATATTTAAATATTGTGCCTATTCTTTTTTTTATCATCAATTATTATTTATACAACTTAGTACAAAAGTATACCGTATTATATACAGTCGGTTTTTGTGTGTACCTGTATTTCCCTGAGCTCTGCTGGTCCCCATCTGCTCTCCACCTCTTTCGTTCTGCTCCTCCTGCACTGCCGTGTCCACATCAGCATCCTCATCCATCTCTGGTGTTCTCTCCTCTCCTTGGTCCTCCCTTCGTCTCTCCTTCAGCTTCTCTTTCTCAGAGATCCCGCCGCTCTCCCTTGCTCCTGAGCACTCATCCTGAATAAGAAGCTCGGTTTCACCTCCTGCTCTATCTCCGTCACCTCTCTCACTCCCCGAACCCGAGTCACATGACAGGAAGTCATCCTCGGAGGGGCTACGGTCTCCGTCGGCATGGTTCTGATTGTCGTGGTTGCTCTCTGAGTCATTATCAGTGATGGAGTTGCTGCAGTCAATGAAAGGCTCCTTCAGTTCCTCATGCAGCTGATCCATCAGACAGCGCAGGAACTCCTGAGTATCCTGAAGGGCACAGAGCACGCTGAGAAAGCTAAGTTTAAACTGTTTGCAAAAGATTCAAATGCATTGCTTTGCATTGAATAATATTGGTTGCTATAAACTGAACTGTTTTTCACATATTACAGGGATGGATAAATCATAAACATAAGCTAGTGAATGACATTAATATAGGTTAAGGAACACAAACAAGTTTATGATCATCATTCCCTTTTAATAAACAACACATTTTTTCTCTTAACAAAAAGTCAGCAAGTCGTTAGAACAAGGTTTAAGCTATGAGATGTGGTGTTCTATCCTTAAATCACATGTACAAGTGAGTTAGTGTTCTTATTTTCTCTCTCTCTCATCTGTCATCCATTCAGACTATTTAATCTGTCTAGTAAATAAACAGTTACTACTATCTGATCACGCCTTGGGCAACATGTAGTGCAGTAGGCAGTGGAACGCAAGACAAGTAGCTGGAGAGAGGTGCACTGTACCACCGTGAAGTACTCTGAAGATGAAAAGTTTTATTTTGCAAAGGTCAGTAAGACATTTTGTTGTTCTCCTTGGCCACATACAACAAGCAATTCAAATTGGTGTCAGCATGATGTGTGATTTCTGCTTCTGATAATTCCTCAACCTCAGCTACATCACTTGAGTTCATAATTGACTGACAAATTCAGTTGACTCTAATTCACATTAAGGATGCTATAAAGGCACAAGTAACTCAGCAGCCTTATTTAGACTACTGTGACCCTGATCAGGCATTTACTAAGGATGGTGATGGTGATAAATGTATCATGCAGTTTTGCACACTCTTGTAAACAACGTGATCTGACAGTTTCACTGTGTATCTCCTATTTGTATCTGTTTAGAACACATTATCTGTTCATTCAGAATAGTGTATTTGGTAGCATCTCTAGTACCAAACTGTAGAGTTTTCCCTAGGTTTTCGGAGGGCTTAGGTGCTGGATGGCTTCCGAGGGGTGATGGTGGTTTGAAATTATTTGAAGGAAATTTGAAGTTTTTTCCTGTTTTTTCAAGTCCTTACCATATTTGTGAAAGAAAGCTGCCAACTCTTATTATACTTACAGACAAAAGTCTATTAATTTCCTCAAATACCATGTTTGAGATTTAATGCAAATAAAATGCCTTTTTACGTTCACGCGGCATAAGGTGCTCAGCCAAAACACACGGGTTTCTATTAGAGATGCACCGATACTAAATTTCTCAGCTGTTACTGGTAACCGATTATTCAGAGTGATATCGGGCGATAACGATAGTTCTGCCTTTTATGCCTTCTTTTAAGGTAATAATAATTAATTCCACAATTCTGAAAGAAATGCAAATTTGTCCATTTCAACAAGTTGTTTCACAGTAACTGGCCTCAAACAGAAAACACATAACTCTACTTAACATTAACACATGAACTAAATTCTGAAGATTAAAGTAAGATTTCTTAACTTATTGACTGTTATTAATTCATATTAACAGAATTAATTGACTGAATTCTAAAAATCTCCTGATAGACTCACATTCACTCAACTAACAAAAGCATTTCTACTTCATCATTGACATCAAACTGGTATTTTATAATATCAACTTTTTTATACAGTAACATTAACTGGATATGAAGTATACTACTCTACAAATATATTTTTCTGTGCAATATATACTTTTTTGTCAACTCATCTTCATTTACATCTTTCCACGGTGTACTGGCGTGTTAAATCAAAGTGAGCAGCACAACAAAAATAATAATAATTAGACTCGATGCCGAAACTCCCGCTTCAATGCTGCTATGTCCGGTGAAAAATGTTGGCAGTGCAGACCTTACGGAGCTTACAAACTGCAGTTTTGTCATCATTCTACACAAGAGACATCTTCTTTACACACAGCATGAAATCAATGTGTTTTCCCGCCCTCTTTTGATTGACAGCATATAATCGGCCCTGATCATCGGATGTTTTAGCGTGAAAAATAGCTTTTAATTGGTATTGGTACATCGTTGCATCTCTGTGTGTGAGACAAAGAAAATCCACATTGCTCATTGCTTATGAGACTAAACCGCTGTGAGTTAGTGCATGAGTGTGTATTGAAAAGTATTCTTTACAAACCTGTTGCGCATAGCCTCGAAACATAGGATTCACCAGTTTAATGCCATGAAACAGACTAGTGGGGACCACGTAACTGGGTCTAAACGGGAAGAAAGAAACAGGAGATGGAAAGCAACATAAGTAACAATTTTAATGCAGATAAAAAAGAAGACAGAATGAATTATGACTGAATCCATTAGACTAGCCCTAAAAATAGAAAAGCCCTTTTTCAACCTAGGCATATTACATTACATACAGCAATGGGTGTGTGTGTGTACCTTTTTTTATGCCAGAGCTCAGAGATGAGTTTCTGATAGCTTTTGCACAGTGCAGGTTTCTTGTCTGTGCGCACCAGCCCACTGCAGTCCAGGAAAAACTGAGTCAAAGGAGGACTGGTAAAGAGACAGAATTGAAAAGAAATATGAGAATGAGAGAATTTTGTTTTATAAACACACAACAAACAAACAAACAAAAATAAAAGGGTTCCGTTCCATCATTTTGAACAAAACTCCATCCACTCTCCTCATATCACTAATTAGGATAAAACGAATGTTTAACACACCAGTTTGAGAGGGCCTGCAATGCTGCGTTCATGTAACACGAATTTCCAATGTTCTTCATCCCCGTGAGGCCTGCAGAAAAGGGGGAAGAAGTTATAAATACACAAACATGGATACCCTAAAGAGTTGCACTTCTCAAAAGCAATTTATGCCCAAGTCCCAACCTTCCTTCAGTGGATGTCCTTCTCACATGCATATCTGCCGATTTTTATCCCAGGACTCTTATTAACAGTGGGCATACTGAACATCTTTTGTACAGTAATGATTTTGGGTAGTAGAGGATGGGCTCCCTTTTGAGTCTGGTTCCTTTTAATGGTTCAACCTCATGTCGCCTGGGGGAAGGTTTTCCTGGTCACTGGCTTGCTCATTATGAATGTAAATCGATATCCAGATTTCCGTAAAACTGCTTTGCGACAATGTCTATAGTTAAAAGTGTCAGAAAATTGGACTGAAAAAGGGGGCCAAAAAAAAAGTTCTCTCTCATATATCAGTTACCCAAATCTTCAGCTAACATTTTGCTAACTCTGCTAAAATCACAACAGGAGTGACGTTGTGACAAATTAGCTGGAAGGTATCAATTTTTCAACCACTGGCAAAGCAAAGTGGGGGCAGGGGGAGGAGCGATGAGACTGACCAACGTTTAGCCTGATGTAAATGAGAAGCAAAACAATGTGGCGACTACCTAGGAGTTGAGGATGATGAGACTCAGAACACCATATTTTTCCCCACTGTGAAATATCAGATATTCCTTCCTAGATGAGATGGAGGAGAAATTGATTGATGCAATATATTGCTTCAATTGTATTATGATGTATAGCTCCAGAATCGGTACTATTACACAGGCTGTAACGCTTTGCTTAAATCACTGCTAATTTATTCAGCTTGTCACTAAACTGTTTTGATTGTGTATGGATTAAAACTGAGTGAGGCTAAGTAAATAACATACACTATATGGCCAAACGTTTGTGGACACCTGACCATAACACCCATATGTGGTTCTTTCCCAAACCATTGCCACAATGTTGAAAGCATACAACTGTATAGGATGTTTTTGTATGCTGTAGTATTACAGTTTCCCTTCACTGGGACCAAGAGGCCCAAACCTGTTCCAGCATGACATTACCCCTGAGCACAAAGCGAAGTCCATGAAGACATGGTTTGCCAAGGATGCAGTGGAAGAACTTGAATACACAGATCCCTGACCTCAACCTCACTGAAACACCTTCGGGATGAACTGGAATACCGAACGTGCCCCAGGCCTTCTCAACCAACATCAGTGCCTGACCTCACTCATGCTCTTGTGGCTGAATGAGCAAATCCCCACAGCCACGCTCCGAAACCTGGTGGAAAGCCTTCCCGTGAAGTGTAGCAGTTATTATAACAGCAAATTTGGAATAAGATGTTCACACAGCACATATGGGTGTGACGGTCAGGTGTCCACAAACCTTCGGCCATCTCAGAACTGCCAGTTGTGTTTATTTACCTCTGGGCTTAAACTCATCTTCCTCAGACTCCGAACCTTCATCATCCGCCACAGCAATCGGCACTGCCTTTAACGGGTGACGTGCATTCTGGGGAGAAGAATCCTGGGAACAACAAAGATTTTTTGGGGTATAAGCACAGTGTAATTTCACTTGCAAATGTATTCGGTAAAAAAAAATATATATATTATATATATATATATATATATATATATATATATATATATATATATATATATATATATATATATATATATATATATATACACATACACACACACATATAAATAAAAGATATGCCTTCCATCCTTTACACTAAAGTTATAAAGTTAATTTAATACAGTTTAAAAAATACAGACTAGAATAAGGTCACAAAAATGGCCAACGGTGAAAAACAAAAATTCACATTCACGTTACTGGCCTTCCCTGTTAAACACTGATCTTTCTTGACACACTTCTTTTTTTTTTTTTTTTTCCCTTATAAAATTTTTAAAAAAGTGTTGACAACAATGCTTTCAAACATGAAAAGTGGTCACACATCAGTCTGGAAAAATGCCACCTGGCTGAAAAACTTCCCTGTTATCAAATGAGTAATGTTATGCACAACATCTTCAAGTTCAGGATTCAAGTAAGTTCAGCTGAGGATAGGAGATATGAGACTACCTGTTCGAGAGGTTTGTAGCGTTGAGTTGCTGCCACTGGGCTTACAGGCCTCTGTTCCAGAAACACCTCTCTCTCGCATACATAACACCATACCCTGAACGTAGTCAGATTCACTGTCAGATTGTGTTTCTTCGCCTGGAGACAAAAGGGAAGTTACACGGACGAATGAATAAGCAGAATACACACTGAAAGATGATACTGAAAGACGATGGAGAGAGGCGTGGACGTATGTGAGGTTCAAAGTTACCTGTGCATGTGTGGTGCTGTGGTCCGAGTACGACTCTCCGCAGCCCACATAGGGACAGTCCCACTGAGGAAGCAAGCACTATATATTAATCTCAATTGTGCTTAAGGTAAGATTAATAAGCTTGATAAGAAACACAATTATATAATCATTTCAAATATAATATAATAATTTCAAAATACAGCCTTTGTTCATAGACTACAGACTCTTTTTAGTAGTCCAGCCCATCTATCAATCATTCCTTTTTGAATACTACTACTACTACTACTAATAATAATAATAATAATAATAATATCCCCTATTTTATATAAACAAGGCAGCCAATATTTGTGGAATATTAGAAGTCATTATATTTACATCTTAAATGCATTTATGAGCACTTAAAAACACTGCGGTCATTTCTATGTTATCTCATTTGGAATGCTATTAAACTCATTAAACAAGCAAACACCCTGCCTACCTCTACATCTGTGACATAATATACTATCGGGGGAAAAACAAGAGAACATCAGCGACGCATTAGTAAAATTTAATTCAAAAATAACATTCAGTGAGTTCTGTTGGCTAAATTTCCCATAGTTTTATTATGTCTTTCAAACATTTCAACCTTTGTTCACTGTCCTCTGCGCAGTGTGTGTGTGTGTGTGTGTGTCTCAGACAATCTGACAGCCAGTTGATTACGTCCATTTCACATGTAGCAATCCAACAATTTCATCAAAACAGTGACATTCATTGTGTGAGGAAGTCACACTTATTTACCAACGTTTTAGACATTTTTAGGCAGACTGACTGCAAGTCTAGTCCTTCGTTTTATTCATTTGTAGGCTATAAATACCCTTAAAAAAATACTTCAAGGTGCGCCGGAGTTGTGCGACAGAAAAGCGCATAGGAGATCATGAGTTCGAATCCCGATGATGCCACAGCCATCCGTGACCGAGAGACCAAGAGAACAAAATCGGCACCTCTCTCAGGGTAGAAAGAATGGCAATACTCTCTCTCCCATGTGAATCACAGTGACACTACCGTGTGAGCTCATGCATGCAGAAGGGGCGGAGTGTGTTACATCGTCCCATGATGCAGCATGAGCAGCAGTTCAAAAGCCATCCCAGGTTGATAGCTGTCGTATGAGGGGACACCAGGCTGGTGGGTGAGAATTGGCCAAGATTACATTAGGGACAAAGTTCCGCTGCTGGGAACCTATTGAAAAAAAATCCCTATTTCAGACAATTGATCCTGTTAGGATCATTACCAAAATCTAATCAATTCATCTGCTGGTTACAGCGATAATCCCAAAAAAATCCTATAACCATTCCACCACACCGTGAGAAATCACGCTAGAGAGATTCTCGGAAAGACAGAGGGGGACAACCTAAAAACATAATGCCTCCACCAGCAGTACCATAAAGGACAAGAAAAAAACAATCTCTCAAACAATCCAAACTTTAGGAAATAATAAATATTTGCTAGAATTCAATCAGAGCAATATCCAATCAATTTTCCCAGACTGCCACGTAATCATGATAATATCATACATTTGGTGGACTACACAATCATGCTGATTCAGAATGCAGGAACAGTGTAGCAAATGCAAGCAGAACATTTTCATTCACCAAGTAAAGGGGGGGGGGGGGGGGTAATCCCTTAATTTTCCTTCTCACCTGAAGACATGCCCAGAGGTTGGGACCACCTACCCCACATGATTGACAGGTGCCCTATAAGTAAAGGAAAATCGAATGTTGAAATGCCTTTCACAAATACAGTTGCAATCAAAATTATTCAACCCCCATTGCAAATCAGGTTTATTGTCAATATTTATAGACTTTCAGTTTGCAATGAACACATCAAAGAAAAGCAATTGAAATAGTTCAACAAAACAAACGCTTCAAGTGGTTTCTCCAAATTCAACTGAAAATGCAACTTAATAATAATAATAATAATAATAATAATAATAATAATAATAATAATAATTTCACCAGTTTCAAAATGATTCAACCCCCTGAATAGAATCCCTCACAACAGCACAAATATACAAAACAGGTGTTGTCTCAAGCACACCTGATACAACTAATCAAGGGCTTCATTAGTTGCACCAGGTGTGCTTGAGCTGGAACACATGAAATACCTGAACTGTCTAGGGGTAGAAAATGCATAAAATACCTGGACAGGGCAGAAAAAGGAAGCTATCAATGGCTGCAACCAGATTTCTGAGAAGGCAGGTTGTGAAAAACCCTCGAGTGACTACAAAAGACCTACAGCAAGACTTGGTGGCAACAGGCACTGAGGTTTCAGTGAGCACAGTAAGGTGTGTACTAAACGCAGGCTTCCATGCCAGAACTCCATGACGTACACCACAACTGACCCAAAAGCACAGGAAAAGTCGATCAAAACCAAATAAATAAGCCACAGAAGTTTTGGGATTCTGTTCTGTGGAGCGATGAAACAGAACTGGAACTTTTTGGCATGATGGATCAGTGGTATGTCTGGAGGAAGAGGAATGAAGAAAGAACACACTGTCCAAAGTCAAGCATGGTGGTGGCTCGGTGATGCTCTGGGGCTGCTTTGGAAACCTGCAGCGTGTGGAAGGCAAGATGGATTCAGTGAAGTGTCAGGAAATCCTAGGAGAAAACTTCATGCTGTCTGAGAGGAAACTGAAGCTTGGGCATCATTAGACCTTCCAACAGGACAAGGATCACAAACATACCTCAAAATCCACCAAGGCTTGGTTGTAGAAGAAGTCCTGGAAGATTCTACAGGGCCATCACAGTCACCTGACTTAGAAAATCTCTGATGGGATTTGAAGAAGGCAGTTGCAGCACGCAAACCCAAGAATATTACTGAACTGGAGGCCATTGCTCATGAGGAATGGACTAAGATTCTTCAGGAACGCTGCCAGAAGCTATGCATCTTGCTCACAGCAGGTCCTAGCAGCAAAAGGGTGCACTACTAAGCACTAAAAATGCAATCCCATGAAGGGGTTGAATAATATTGAAACTGGAGAAATCATTATAAGTTGCAATTTCAGTTGAATTTTGGGAAACCACTTGAAGCATTCATTGTCTTGAACTATTTCAATTGCTTTTGTTTGATTTGTTCACTGCAAACAGATAAAAGTCTGTAAATTTTGAAAATATTCCTGATTTGCAATGGGGGTTGAATAATTTTGATTACAACTGTATGTCATGTAAAATTCAGCTTGTACATACTGACATTTCTACAGCGTAGTGAGTCAACCATTACAAATAAGTAGAAGTGACCAGATTTAATATTAGTTGTATTGACATTCAAGCTATACCTTTGATTTGTGCAGAAGTTCCTCCTTGGTCACTTCACCTATGGAGTCCAGGTGAGGACAAACGTCTCCACAGTCTGTCATGTTTTGGCTCGAATGTTGCAAACCGAAAAATGAGGCGTCAAGCTAAAGAGAAGAACCACAACTAATTACACATTGTATTTACCAATGCTGTAAACAACAAGCTGTCACATATGACAAAGATCACATGGTGTCGGGTGAATTCAGGTAATAAACAAACAAATAAAACGTTTCTTTACTTCATTGTCAGAACCATATCTCTAAGTGTTGTATATACACCTCTTGACCAATAAAACATGACTTCAAGATGGTTCGAGAGGGGCGGGGCACACATCCAAGCACAGAGACCTCATGTAAACAAAATGAGTTCAGGTAAAAAGGGACACGTCTTAGTATAGAAAAAACACTTTTGGATGTAACCTATTACTTAGCATTTAATTTGTACTAAATATTATTTTACATGAAAAATTGTAAAAAGTATAAATAGGCTCGCAGGCCAAATTATTTATTTTGTAACATTCAGACAGACAGATTGCAAGCTGCAGGAAAAAAAACAGTGGCTCTGTAGAGACACTGCAAATCAATACATCTCCTCCATCGAGCTTGAATAATTAGGCATGTTAGACAGTGCTCTTTTTTGGAAGAACGGTGCTCATCCCTCGAGTACAGTTCCAGAGACCTGTAGAAACCTATGACAAGGCACGTTGAAGCTGTTCCGACAGCTCGTAGAGGAAACGTACTAAAACTTTTACCTGCTTCATCGCGTGGTCTCGGGTAACCTGTGCTAAACATCCTGCTGGATTGGCAGAATTATAATTAGAAAGAGTTTGTATGTTATTTATTCACTGTTTCTACTTCATCCTGGTCAGGGTCCAGTAACATTGGAGGACCCACACACACTCATTTACACCTAGGGGCAATCTAGAATATCAGTTCCACCTACTGACATGTTTTTGGGAGGTGGAAGGAAACCGGAGAACCCAGAGTAAAGGCCCGTTCACACCAAGGACGATAACTATAATGATAAAGTTCTAAAAATCTCTCTAAATATAAAAGTATAGCAGAGTCCACACCACAACCATAACAGCACAGAGAAACAATATCGTTGGAATTTTTTTCCAGCTGATGAAAGATAAAAACGTTGACAGCCAATCAGAATCCATCCTGCTTTAAAGAGCTCGAGGACTGAAAGCAGCAGGCGACATAACTGCAGCGCGTGGACGCTAATATAGTTATCGTTATTGTTATTGGTGTGAACGGGCCTTAACCCAGGATTGAAACCCAGAGCCCTGGAACTGCAAGGCAGCAATGCCTGGTTGCATATTATGTTTGCAACAAGTGCTTGAAATTCACTTTGAAATGCATGTTAACACAGGGATTATGTTTATGAGACTTCCAGCACGATCATGTTCCCATTTTCTATCTCTCACCATTAAACAGTCTTGAAGCTTTCTGCCGATAATTTTCTAAATTTCTACCCAATGTTATTTGATCCACATGATGATAGGGAAAGTCAACCACTTTCCATTTATCTAATGAATATTTCGCAAAAACCCAGCAAGCGTTTTTCAAAGTTCGTTCTTATCCCTAAATAACGTTATATTACAGAGGAAATTCTCCAAACATTCATTATTCTTGGATTTCTGTTCGATTTTATTCTGAATGGCATAATTTTTTTAAGCACACCTATTATAGTTTTGAAACATGCCTAGTTTTGTTTTAAAGCTCTCATACAATAGATTTACATGCATCCAAGGTCAAAAAACACTTTACTTTGCTCATAATTTAAACTGCAGCAATTATCCCCCCCCCCCTCTTCCTCCCTCCCTCCCTCCCTCCTATACTCTGCTCTGATTGGTCAGATGTCCCAGTCTGTTGTGATTGCTCTAGCGCTGTCAGTATGTGTAGAAAAGGAAACGCCCTCTACCACAACGAGTTTCAGCTCAACCTATGAAGACCAGGTCCAGGGATTTTTGTAACAAACCTAAATAGGTTAGCACAGGACGTAAATCTGGAATTACTAACGAATCGTTTCAGCTGATCAGAATCGGTTCCTTCTTTTGGGCGTCAATAACTCAGTTTGTTGTGTGCTTTGATTTTGGAAACTTTGCAGACTTTTTACATTCACAAACAGCTCTATTAACACGAGGTAATATTTGAAAAAGCATAATAGGTGCGTGGTGGTTTCTTGGTTCAACAACAAATAAATGATTTCCCATCAAACTTTTGCGTCTTGAGTGTCTTCACAGACAAATAAATATTTCATTAAAAAAAAAAAAACATTTATGAAGTATGTATAAATGTATGACGTATAAATAAATGTCAGTTTAATGTCAGAGTCTAATAGAAAACATACTTGCATGAACATCAGCAATAAAGTGCTGAAGATGAACTGCTCTATCTTATATTTAAATAATAATAATAAATGCCCCAATTCAACTGTAGAGTCTTGCATTAAATGAAAATCTCACTGATATAACATTACACAATGTTTTCAGAAATGTACACTGTGTATGTTCACCAAAACCAAAACAAACATATCTAAGTGTTACATCAGACAGGAGTTAAAACATGCTGGACAAGCAATACTTCGGCTTTTTTATATATATATATATATATATATATATATACACACATGTCATAATCCTCTTTTGATTGTAACAGTAATGATACAAGACAGCTTCATGTCTGTGACACATCATACACAATGCTCCTGTGGTGTTTTTGTGTGTTACCTATAAGGAAAAACATGTTCCTTCGACATCATTGCTGCTGTTTCATGACAACGACAGCACACAGACCTCTGCCAGGAACATAATTAGCTAGTTATAATATTATCTGCTGCATATAAACACACAATAACAATTTTATTAACTGACACTCTGAGGAACTGTTAGCAGCAAAAGCCCTCAAAAATTCATTTAAACGTCTATAATAGCGGAGGCCACTGCCCAGAGAAAACCGCTCGACATGAACAAAAATAACACACAACGACTTTTCTGTTCAGTTAAATAAACAGTAAACAAACGCACCTCACCAGCAAATCCAAAAGAAATGTTCAAAAACGTTCATTTTAGGCCAAAATGAAATGCGCAAATTCCCTCTATCCTCCTGCAGCACTAGCAGGCTAAGCTAACCAACACAAACACAGACTAGCAGTCAAACCGCTGATGATGCGCAGGGTTGCCAGGTCTTCACCAAAACAACGCCTTGTGCAGTAAAACAAATACAAAAACTCGATATATAGAGACGATATATCTTATATTGTTGTGTCTGGAAAGCATTCCTAGAAGAGTGGAACTTATAACAGCAATGGGGAATAAATATGGAATAGGATGTTTAAAAAGCACAGTTATGAGTTATGAGAGTTATGAGAGTTATGGGCAGGTGTCCACAAACTTTTGGCCATATAGAGTATTAATGTATAGTACTGTGTAACCTAGGCATTTACTGTTTGCTACTTTTTTTTCCTTTTCTTTCTTTCTTTCTTTCTTTTTTTTTTTTTTTTTAGCTCAGCCTACCTATTTGACTTAATCTGACGTATGCAAAATTCCCAACCGTCAGACAAATTCTCAGACACAAAACAAACAGTATAACAAGGGAAGTATACAAAGGGACCTGGCAACACAAAGAAAAAGTGGCTAGGTGCAGGATGTGGATGAATCTTATTTTTATCTTTTTAAAGTGTAGTGACTGACTGTACTGGAACTAAAAATAATAATAATAATAATAATAATAATAATAGTGTCTGCTGCTCTGTTGTTGGAGTGTTAATGACAGTACAGTTTTAATAATAATGATGGCATATCAATTATGGGAAATGACCTTCATGAAATGAAAATCTCACTGATATAATATTACACAATGTTTTCAGAAATGTACACTGTGTATGTTCACCAAAACCAAAACAAACATATCTAAGTGTTACATCAGACAGGAGTTTAACATGCTGGTCAAGCAACACTTGTGGGTAAAATAACAGAAAAGTAATAAAATGTCGAAACCTCCTGAAGCATAGAAAGATGAGACTGCTTATGGAATGTATGATAATGTATAACAAAGAAACCCCTTAGGGAAACTAAGCATGGCTTTATTATGGTAGTGACACCAAGGTTAGTGTGGTTGTTTGTTAAAACATGGCTTTCGACCGTGACATCAGGGAATCAGAGTGCAAAGCATGTAGCTAAATGAGTAATCATCCACGGTAGAGCTGGTATTGAAACACCAATAAGTAAAGCAGAAATGAAAAAGGTTATATGAAATATAATTATTAAGAAATTAGAGCAGAGTTGTGAAAGTGAGAAAAATGGAAGGCGTTCACTATATTGTGAATTAAATCCATCCACCCATCCATCCATCCATCCATTTTCTGTACCACTTATCTTACACAGGGTCACAGAGGAACCTGGGCCTATCCTAGGGAACTTGGGGCACAAAGCAGGGACACCCTGGATGGGATATCAACCCATCGCAGGGCACAATCCCACACACCAATCCCAATCAGCCTACAGTGCATGTCTTTGGACTGAGAGAGGAAACTGGAGTGCCCAGGGGAAACCCCTGAAGCACAGAGGGAGCATGCAAACTCTGCACACACAGGGTGGAGATGGTGTGTGGTGAACATGCTAACCATTAGCCACCATGCCCCCTGTGGATTAAATTAGACTTTTAAAATGATTGGGATGCATAATCCAGGCAGGTGAAATAGATGCCAGGCAGAAGAGTCAGTGTAGAAAAACAAACTGAAATGTATGCTAAGAGAGAAATGAGTCCAAGCTAAAAATTCTACCACAGGATGAATCGAAGTAGGTTAGCACAGTACTATTTACATTTTAAGGAACATGGGGTTAGTGAATAGGACATAGATCCTGTGATGCTTGACTGTTGATTTATTTGTTTGTTGTTGTTGAGTTCATTGTTACATTGATGGAAACCCACCATTATGAATGTATGTATGTATGTATGTGTATATATATATATATATATATATATATATATATATATATATATATTCATAATGGTGGGTTTCCAGCGATGTAACAATGAACTCAACAATATATATGCTATTGAGTTCTTATAGTTATAAGCTTGTTTGACCAGTCACTTGAATTGCAAGGGATTCATCCAAACCTCAATAACTCAAACACAAGTTGGCCTAAAAACAATGTCAGTTTAAAT
The DNA here is from genome assembly GCF_001660625.3 of Ictalurus punctatus. NCBI lineage: Eukaryota > Metazoa > Chordata > Actinopteri > Siluriformes > Ictaluridae > Ictalurus > Ictalurus punctatus. The sequence continues at coordinate 10,346,828 of NC_030443.2, read as the reverse complement.
CTAATGTTTGTTGTTAATCTGTTGATGGAAAGTTCTGAAACAAAAGCTCTCTGGCTCAAATAAATAGACATATTTTTGCACACATTTGAATAATGCCCCTAATATTTGAATAGATGGATTCAAACAAATGCATGAAATTTGTATTATATTACAGTTAAAGTTTATTTGTTTTGTCTTGTTTTTTTTGAGAACCCTGGTTTAAACAAACAAAAAACGAACAAAAAGTACACATCAAGTCCAGCAGGTGGCGGTAATCAATCACAACGTCGGATGTCTCCCTCGTCAGTTAGGAGAAGAAGTGAACATTGTTCCCCCCTGACGCTTACGGTCAGGAGCAGGAGAGATTTACCTTTCATAACAATACTTAGTGGAATATCAGATCATGCCAGCGGGTAAACATTTCAGGAAAAGGAAAGAGGAATCTTCTGATGAAGAGGAATCTGACGAAGTGACTGCTGAAGTCAGGTTAATAATTCGGCCGCCGCATTAGCTAATTGCTAATCGATCTTGTAACGTTAGCTAGCTAACTGTCTTTCTGTTTTGCTAATAAACCGAACCAGTGTTTGTTTGTAGGCTACTTTAAAACTTTTTCACTCTTGTTCTGATACTGGCCCAATATGAAGACAATGTGCTGTTTTAACTAATGTAATGTTTTAAAAAACTACGTCCACAGGACTAAACTTCATGAAGTAAAGGAGCTGCAAAGTTTACGGAGGATACAGAAAGGTGTGAGGTAAGCAATATTCTGACAAAAAAAAAAAAAGACAGAAGAGATGTTATCCAGTCACATGCTGTTTTTGTAGGTTTATACCACTGCACGGTTGAATTCTTGATTCTGAAGGCGTTGATTAGTTTTATATAACAGTACTTCCGGCTGCATGGCGAATCATAGCTTTATATTAATGCGCGCGTTATAATACGTTCATATATTATCATGTGGCACGCCGCCCCATATTGGAGGAGACCAGGTATAATTATTAACTATTGTATATTTTATAGCTTTTATGACTTTTATAAAACTATACAACGCACAGGTATTGAACATGAATGATCAGAAATGTTTCTGAACACTATAACCACTTTGAACAAGAGAACTAGGCTGTAATATTGTGGACTATTTTACATGTAAAACATGTTGCACTCAATTCATCTTGCATTCTAAAAAACATTCACATAAGAATGATGTAAATTGGGACGAAGTGCGCGTCTCGTTATCCATGACATTGTTAAATCTCCGGCTCTCAGCCCCTCACTGAACAGTGCAGATGCAGCGAGAGGTGAGAGTGCAGCCGGAGAGCAAGACCTCACGCTTGCAGGACAGTACTGGGGATATTTGGAAAGTTGCTAAGGTTTGGCTAAAAAGTCGCTGGATTTGTCATTAGACACTTTTTTTTAGTGAAAAAAAAAAAAGTCGCTAAAGGGGTCTGAAAAGTCGCTAAGTTGGCAACACTGGTCTGCACTGACAGCTAGATAAAAGGCAGACTAAGCTCCGCCTCTCCACAGCAAAAAGAAAATACAGGGAGAGGGAATGTGGGGTTTTTCATTTATGCACATCCTATTTGAAAAGCAATAAAATACACAGAGAACCCCAATAATGCCCTGTCTGTATTTTTTTCTTGTGAACAATTTGCGTCCCGCTTCCGCCTGCTTTGAGAACCACTGCGTTAGCAGATTGGATTATGGGCATTGCTCAAGGGCGCAACAGTGGTAGCTTGGCAGTGCTGGGTGCTTGAACCCCGACCTCCTGATCACTGATCAGATCCTTAACCGTTGAGGCACCACTGCCATTCAGAGTTGGGTGTAACACGTTACTGTATTCTAATTACTTTTACTGATAATGCAGTAATGTAATGCATTACATTTTAAATTTATGTAATTTGATTAGTTACTGATTAAAATTGCTTGCGTTACAAAGTTATTGTTAAGAAAACAGTATTAAAGTAAAATGCATTTTTAAAAGAAATCAAATTTTCCTCTGACGATTTTTGCTTTAGCCCTGAATAATTCTCCACGTGGAGCAGTTTGTCACCACGTACAATATCTGAACGTCAGTAAAAGAAGACCGACTGTAATTTTATATCTTCAGTGAGTGGAGGCGAGACAGGGTTTACAGGAAAATACATGGAAACACTCGTGTATTATTGGCTGACAGCTCACGATTCTGCCAACGCTAGCTCACACAGTTAATGTGAGGAAAAATGGATATACGCTGATTTATTTTTATTTTTTTAAACCAGTAAATGAGTTGAAACTGAAACCGTAACATCCTCTGACTCTGAGCAGGAAAACAAGGTGTGTAAATATCTATGCGTTCCAGTTCATGTGAACATGATATGAAAAGAGCATAAGGCATTGTAGCAGCTAAACCCATACAGTGATAGCTTGGCTGTGCCTCCCCTTGGCTAGTGACTCCAAACTAGCCTAGTTAGAACAGTTTTATATTTTATCGGTCTGGTAGTTCTACAAACAGTGACAGCACCCAAGACAAGTTTTATGATAAATCCGACTTTTTCTGATCATGTGATACATTAACATGCGCTAAAATTGCTGAAAGAACTGAGTTTCACTTTGTAGTGTATTTTTGTAGGTTTGATAGGTTTTGAAAGTAAAGTAATTAGTGATCTGATTACTTTGTACATGCCGTAATCAGATTACAATTTTAAAGTAGTAATTAGTAACCTGTAGTGGATAAAATTTTTTGAGTAACTTAACTTTTTTGAGTACTTTCACTGCTGGTCATGGCATCTCTTAAAGGAAACCTCCAGCCTAAAACACAGTATGTTTATATTGTAATATTTGTGATGTGCTTAGAAACTGTTTTTTTTTTTGTTGGTGTTGTATTCTCATTATTCCCATGAGAAGTTACATCACAGGGGAAAGGGACCTACATGTACTTGAACAGTATTGCTATCTTGCCTGGAAGATCTTTGCTTTATTTATTTATTTATTTAAAATGGATTAATTAGGTTGTGTATCTCATTTCAAGTTTGATTAATCCACATATCTATGGAGCTGTGAGGGTGAATGAGTTAAACAGTGCGTAATGTTTCATTTTACCATAATGAACCTTAATCTGGGTGAGGTGCTGTAAGTCAGTAGTAGAATCAGTAGTTCAGAATTCACCATGTAAATTCGTATTTAACAACATTTTACCTTGCCGTGAGGTTTTACCCTATATTTTACCAAATATTGAGAAAGAACTGACTGTTTCTCCTCGGTTGCGATATCATACGATTAACTGCAGCCTTCTGCTTTTCTTCAGATAATATCGAGGCACTGGTTTATAATTATAATGTTCAGAACCTTGAAAAATCTTAACTTGTTTTGTGGTGGTCAATTGGTTCATCCGAGCGGTCGGTCTTTGCACAGGTGTTTGTGAAGGGAATCAAAATGGTGGACAGCAAAGTACACACGTTTTGTCATGTCGTATGTTGGGATGTACAGTGGCTTGGTGGTTAGCATGCTCGCCTCACACCTTCAGGGTTGGGGGTTCGATTCCTCTCCCCGTGCTGCGGGGGTTTCCTCCGGGTACTCCTGTTTCTCCCCCAGTCCAAAGACATGCATGGTAGGCGGATTGGCGTGTCCAAAGTGTCTGTAGTATATGAATGGGTGTGTGTATGTGTGTGCATGGAAGGAGCCTCCCCTGGCGCACCCTGGGCAATGTTCAGTATCATACTGCTGAGCGGCTAATCATTCCACCCCGATGGTTCCACTATGAAGTGGAACCTCGACACGAAAAGATGATGTCGCATGAAAACAAATGTAACTGACCTCAAATAAATATGATCACAGTCCAGCTTTGTTGTTAACTTCTAAAACAAAAGAATCCATACTGCTGAGCGGCTAATCATTCCACCCCGATGGTTCCACTATGAAGTGGAACCTCGACACGAAAAGATGATGTCGCATGAAAACAAATGTAACTGACCTCAAATAAATATGATCACAGTCCAGCTTTGTTGTTAACTTCTAAAACAAAAGAGCAAGCGCTTTTTTTCTTTTCTCATTAAGTGTTTTCCAGCAACGTTCAGTATTAGTTAATGAGGAAACCAATGCAGAAGTAGTGCAGCACTTTCTTTTTCTGTTTTAGGACTTCCCACAGGTCTTATTTTGACTGCTAGTGTCAAAAGGGATAAAAAACTTTTGTCAATAAGCATAAATGCTGAATTAGACAAAATTGTTAGAATTTTTGATTGTGTTGTAACAGTCGTCGATAGGAAAAATATGATTAAATGAACACTAATGTCAGTTTTCCCTCTGTTATTTGTGTTCCATGTTGTATAGTAATGGTACTACAAGGGTAACATTTTAAGATTTTCTATTTTTTGCTTTTTCTCCCCAGTTTAGCATCATTACTTGTGGGAGAGAAGTTACCATTGGAAGCAGAGATAGAGGTATGTGCTTGTCTCATGATTGATGATGTTCGATCTATGTCATCATCATCATCACAGTTTGTTGTAAATGTAAGCATAGTGTTAGGTGTTTAAATAATATATTGACACTGACTACGTTTACATGGACAGCAGTAATGTAATAATTGACCTTATTCTGAATAAGACAATACTCTGATTAAGTTGTTTACATGAGTCGCTTTTAGAATACTCCTTTCATGTTCCCGTTTGAAATGTTTTAGACCATATACAGCACATGTCATTACATCACCGCGCCATGCCGTCCGACGTTCCCTCCAGAAATTCACGTATCAACATACAGTTCGTCTTCGTTATGATACCGTATACAGTTTTGTGTGTTTCATTTTAAATTTTTACGAAAGCTTCAAGTGCAGTTAATTATTTGTCCTTATTTTTCACGACTGCTTGAAGCCACGGGCTGCATCCCAAACCGCGTACTTGCATACTATATAGTAGCCGAAATACATGCATATCTCCTACTATATAGTAGGTAAGTATGCGGTTCGGGACGCAGCCGTGCTCTCTTGTTTGCCGTGTGTGTGTCCTGTGGCAAAATGCGGTGAAAACTCCCACATGACGTTAATAGTGTGATTAAGGTGTGTACATGTCTGTAATGCACTTCCATAATGTGACTAAAACAGGAATACTCCACATGTCTTAATTCGATTTGTGTTTACTTCGAGTATGACTTTATACAGATTAAGGTACTCGGAAATTGCTGCTAACATGGTAGTTTCTTAATCAGAGTATTGTCTTAATCGGATTAGTGTTGTCCATGTAAACATACTGATTGATGCAACAGAGTTCTGTGTGAGGTTTTTGCTTCCTACATTTCAGGATGATCCATTTAAGCTCAAGACAGGTGGCATCGTGGACATGAAGAAAGTGAAGGACAGAGCTGCAGATAAGTAAGTGTCCCAGTGACTAAATGTAAAGGCCAGTGTTTGGCCAGGTTTTATCATAGTGGGTGTGTGTGAGTGTAATTGTAACCAAGGCTGCATTTTTTTTTTTTAATGTTTTTTTCCTCATTCCAGTACAGAGGATGATCTGAACCTGGGAACTGCTTTCTCTGCTGAAACAAACAGAAGAGATGAAGATGCAGACATGTATGTATACAAAGTTATATAGAAACAGGGCTCTACGGTAACAATTTTTTAGGAGCACTTGTGCTCCTAATTTCAAAAATTTAGGAGCACAGTTGAAGTTTAGTTTTTTGTTTGTTTTTTTTTATTTTAGAGATGATGATGTTAATGTGCCACAGTATAAAGCACAAGTAGGCATGAGAAAACTGGAGCTTGTCAATTATGACAGAATTTAGGAACATAGTGTGAGCCATGACACATTAATTTACCTTCTGATAAACTACATGTAATTTTTTCAGTTAAATTTACAGACTGTATGCAAAAATAAAACATTAACCTGTTCCACCTTGTAAACAAATACAATAAACATCAATGTTCAGTGTTTGAAGTCTGCTCCTCTTAAATATATTTAAATCTACACTATTAGACATGTCCACTGTCATGGTTCTGGGCTGGAGTCAGTTCTCGAACCGCTCTGTGTATATTGTGTATATATCTGAATAATCTCAAATAGGATGTGATTGAGTGAGGACTCTCTTAAACAAAGAGTCCTAATTAAAAGTAGACTAACACAAAAATGATCCATATTAAGAAAAAGAAGGCTAATAGCCTTCTAAGGAAATAGCGATCTAAGCTTAATGTCAAATTGATATTAAATGCAACCCATAGTAATTAGACATTATTTCTAGAGCTGCAACAACTGATCGATAAAATCGATTATGAAAAGCATTGTCAACGAATCTCATTATCAATTAGTTGGTCTGCGCGCGGCACGGGGTGTGTTTACTCATTACGTTACTTCTGTTCCGAAAACACGCTTCGGAGAGTAAATACTAAAGTTGTGTCCCAAATAAAGTACTGTACACTTACACTATGCACTCTGCACTACCGTCTAGTGTGTGGATTTTAGAAAGGTAATATCATCTCAAATATAACACTAGCGGAGGTTTTTTTTACTAACCGGAAGTATAAACCGCTTCCTAGGCGACGGCACATGATGTCATACGCACGCTAGCATTAGCACACACCCGAGTCACCGACAATGACTTTCTTCAGTTTACTTTGTGCCAGCGTTACTTTTTATTCCCAACATGACCTCAGTCACCAACAGACGAAGGCGAAATCGGAAGACACTGTGTAACCTCCAAGTCCTCTGAGGCAGGGGTGCATTTTAAACACCGTAGAAATCAAACTGATGCACGAGGACAAACTTTTATATTTTTATCCAAAATGCTCCACTGTGTGCAAGGAGCAGGGGAAACTGGTACAAGCCTCTTAAAAGGTTTAGTTTAATTTAAGTTTATTGTCATTATATGGTGTATTTGCACGCTTGCAGTGTAACTTCTGTCGTTTATTATAACAGAAGTGATGTGTTAGTGACGCGTTAGTAACGAAGCCGCATTGCTGATCACGGGCAGTGCAGATGCGCTGATAGAGCGCGAGTAAGGTCTATAATGTCTAATTAAAACATTATGATCAAAAGTAAAATAATGTTTAAAGACAGTGAGTAACAGAAACCAAAAGGTGCAGTGAAAGTGAGTTTTTATTATTAATTTAGGACTGTAGTTTAACTACAGTCCTAAATTAAAAATATATATTGTGGTGTGTGTGTGTGTATTGGGGTCTTTTCTGTTTTAGACAAACAGTTGTGTAAAGTTTTAGTCTGAAGTAACACTCAGTTTGTCGATTTTATTTTAAATAAACAAAAGGAAATGGTACTGAAAGTTGGCCCCGCCCATCCAATTAATCAAAAAAATAATCGGCCAACTTATCGATTATGAAAATAATCGTTAGTTGCAGCCCTAATTATTTCATTTCTCATTTTATTTATATTTTATTAATTGATTATTATATATATTTTTTATATTAAATGATTTATTTAGTTTTTTTGTGCTTGTTTATCAGTTGTTCAGATGGGTTCCCCTAGTACAGTGTTGCCATGTCTGCTGATAATATTGCGGTTTTTTTTGGGATTAAATCAAACCATGAAAACTGGAGTTGACTTTTCTGGTGATATCTGTGGAGCCGCTGTGTCTACAGGAGCAGGTCACAGTCGCGGGTTCAGGTCATTTTGCGTGAGCAATAAAAGATGGCGGTTTGTGAGATCGGGAAGTTGAGAGAAACAGATGATGTACAGTGTTACTCTTGTCATCATAATCAAATTTGCAGTATTTGCACACTTGACTGAGGTGATGAAAAGCAGTGTGAAAGTAACTGTTGCGCATTTTGGACTTCCTGTAATTTTTATTCAGATTGTATTATACAACTTTGAACAGGTCACTCGAACCGCGCCTAAATATTTTTTCACAGTTGCACAAAGTACTTTTTAGTCACAAATGTGAGTGAAATGGTCGCACTGTAGAGCCCTGAGAGATATTAATGTTAGATATGGGCTAAATAGACACTTGAGATGCATTGATAATAAATTAAAAAACTATTTTTTGTGTGTTTAATATAAACTGTTTAATAAGGAAAAATAAGGGAGGGATGAAAATATACATGATGATTTTTGTATCTTCTCATCATTGATCTATTTTTACTCGTTTCAGGATGAAGTACATTGAAACTGAGCTGAAAAAGAAGAACGGCTTATTGGAGGCAGAGGAGCAGAAGGTGAAGATTAAGAATCCTGAGGATCACCTGTACGAACTGCCCGAGAACATCCGTGTCAATTCTGCCAAAAAGACCGAAGAGATGTTGTCCAATCAGATGCTTAGCGGCATCCCAGAAGTGGACCTGGGAATCGAGTAAGTGCAAGTGCAGCTTTTCCTCATACATTGAATCTGATAAATAATTAGGAATATGCACAGCTGCTGAATGGGAAGATCGTGAGCTGAGGCCTATGAAATGAAGGAATCTTGATGCACTCAGGGTTCAGGTAGCCAGCTTCTTGTAATCAAATCTCCACAAGCTGGGTTAATTGAGGTCACAACGGGGCTATGACGTCACCAAGAGAATTCTGAGATCCCTTAACAGCACATTGTGACATGTTTTATTGACACGCTTATACTACAGTAATTAAATGGTCTGCACTTGTATAGCTCATTTATTCAAAGCACTTTACACTGTGTCTCATTCACCCATTCACACACACCAGTGGTAGCAGAGCTGCCATGCAAGGCGCTAACTTGTCATCGTGAGCAACTTGGGGTTCAGTTTCTTGCCCAAGGACACTTCGGCATGTGGAGTCATGTTGGCCGGGAATCGAACCTCCAACCCTACGATTAGTGGACAACCCGCTCTACCACCTGATCCACAGCCGCCCAAATTATTATTAAAGAACGACACACACATAGTTCATTCAGCATACATGCATGCATCCAGGATACCCATGCAGATTGCATTTCTACTGCACAACATAGAGGGTCATTTCTGTAATGCGTATAATCCTGGGAGACGCATTAGCTCACTAAACATAAACGCTAGCATCATGGTACACTCGTAGGAAGAGATTAAGAATGTTTGGGAAGAAATGTACGAATAGTCACTGCTTTTTCTGTAATCTGTTCATTGATCTTTTCTGCAGTGTAGAAGTGTCTGTGTGTGTGTGTGTGTGTGTGTCTTAAACTGTTTTGTGTGTATCCTGTGCAGTGCAAAGATAAAGAACATAATCAGTACAGAGGAAGCCAAAGCGAAGCTGATTGCTGAGCAGAGGAATAAGAAGAAAGACAACGGTACTTCATTTGTTCCCACCAACATCGCTGTGAACTACGTCCAGCATAATCGCTGTGAGTACTATCCATCCGTGCTTACATACACTCATCCTACTTCTATATATCTGTTCACATCTGTCCATTTCAGCATTCACAGCATGTACACTATGAGCTTATTCAAAGCTTTTTGTCATTCGCGGCTGTTAAAAAGATGAGCATTTTGCTGAATGTCATTTGAATATATGAGACAGTGCAGCAGTTGACGGTTACTCACTTTTCAGTCTACCATGAAGACGTGAACGCGCCTCACCGACGCCACCGAGAAGAGCCTAAAGCACGACCACTGCGTGTTGGAGACACCGAGAAACCAGCACCGGAAAGTAAGTGCAAAACATCACTCACGTGAAAGACTTGCAGAGTCAAATCCGTGTTTGTCCTCTTATGCATATAGGTGTCAATGTTTATCACAAATACACGACCGGTCGAAAGTTTAGACACACTCTCTTTATATTTATTATAAAGATAGAATAATAATAAAGTCATCAAACTCTGGAGTAACACAAATGGAATTATGTTGTGATAAAAAATCCAAAATAAATAAGTAGACCCCCTTTTTGCCTAGAATTTCTAGAAATGTTTTCTTGGTATTGTCTCGACTGATTTCTTGAGGAATCCCCCCCCCGAGATGCTTTTCAAACAGTAGTAAAGGAGTTCCCACCTACGCTGGACACTTATCGGCTGCTTTCAGGAATATTTCCCTCCAAGTCGTCCATTTAAAAATAATAATAATTTTTTGTAAAGAAAATGTTAGTTTTATAATGAAAGAAATGAATATGTTGGCACAGCTATATTTTTTTATCAACAACACTGATTTCAAACATTTAATCATACACCTTCAGATCAAAAGGTTTTTAAGTTCATGAACATTTCAGTCGAGTGTCTCCAAACTTTTGACTAGTAGTGTATGTGGTAATCAATCTGGGCACCCAGGCTTAGGCCCACCTGTTAAAGAAGACTGTTTAGTGAGCCAGAGAGAGAGAGAGATTTTCTTTATCAGTATTATGGTGCAGGCATTGTGTGGAACACTGTATATTTAATGAAGCTGGAACACTGCGATTGAAAACAGAAATGCGTAACAACAAAAAAATGTCTTGATATTTTAAAAAAAGTAAATACAGAAATACTAACTGAAATAATTATAATGTAAATCTAACTTTATCTGAAATGTGAACAATGCAAATAAAAAGAAACATCTTTAAGGGGTATTATCAGTTCCAGGAGTCCAACAGGCAGGTGAGTTAGAGAGAGCTGAGGAAGTGTGTGTGTGTGCGTGTGTGTGTGTGTGTGGGCATGCATGCATGCATCGGACCCCATGTAAAGTTGAGCTGCTGCAGGTGAAACAGTACCGCGACTCTTAAACAGAGCTGCATTAAGTACAAGCGTGTAAGACCAGAATAAAAGCAGCACAATATAATAAATACACAGGACAGTATGGAAAAGAACACAGTGTACATTAGCTATATTCCGATGGTACTAATGTTGAACAGCAGCTTGTTACTCTTTTTAATTGCATTAACTGTAGATCAGTGGTGTTCTGGTAAAGTTGCAAGGTCTAAGCAGATGTAAGTTTTTAGTAAAAAGAGAAACACACATGGTTCTTTGCTATTGTTCACATCATAAAAAATGAATTCAAAACAATTCTTCACCAGTGACTATAGATTCTGTTCACATAATGCAGAGTGTACATTTTGGTCCATCTTGCCCATTTTTATTAATTTGCTATTTAACAGTATATTACATTTAATAGTTCCTGGTTTTACTGTGATGGTCTTTTTTCCCCTTTCTCTAAGAATCACCACCCAACTACCGTAAGAGACCAAACAACGAGAAGGCCACAGATGACTATCATTATGAGAAATTCAAGAAGATGAACCGAAGATACTGATCCCTCATGACCTTTGCAAAAAAAAATCAGCTCTGATGCTGAAATTGTGCCTCTATTACATACCATTTTACCATCTAGATAAATGATTTAGGAATCCTCAAGTGCTAGTGGGATAATTAGCACATTTCTTATTGAAGATCTGGCAAGGAAAGGTCATTTTGAAAATAATTACATTTGTACAGATAAAAGAAAAATTTTACCTGTAAATATAATGATGTGGGATACTTACTGTTATTTTATTTTGATTGAATGTGAATTACTTCATGTTAATGTTGCATTGTGTATGACTTCATTAAAAGCAGTCAATCAAAATTATTTGATTATCTTAATCAAATAATGACTTGTCTCACAAAGGAAGATTTGTGATAACACTGCCCAGAGAGCAGCATTGCTGCTCTACAGCTCCAAGGTTTTATCCTGAGCTCGGGTTACTGTCTGTATGGTGTTGCGCACGTTCTTCCAGTTTCCGTGTTTTCTGGCTTCCTCCCTTCTCCCAAAAACATGCCAGTAGGTGTACTCTATGCTGAATTGCCCCAAGGTGTGTGCGCGTGATGCCCTGAGATGGACTGGCGTCCCATCCAAGGAGTATTCCTGGCTTACACCCAGAGTTCCTGGGATTCCTCTGGATCCACCATGACCCTGGTCAGGATAAAGGACAATGAATGAATATGAACATGATGTATCTCTCTTCATGAGTTCCTGGATTTCTTGCTTAATGCTACATACAGCATCCTTAAATGCTATTTCTATTAATTATGGATGATGCGTACATATTTAGTTGAACAATTTCAATGTGTGTGTTTTTATACAATATCTTTGCATTGCAAATACAATTAGCGAGAACTGTGAACACTTAATATACCTACATTGTCTTTCCGAGCAAATAAAACTTCAGAAACTTCATACTTTTCAAGCCATTTTATTCATAGTGGATATACCTAAAGGGAAATGTGCTTTCAAATGGCATCACAATGAAAATTACACAAATAACAGATTATATGTGCTAAAGTATCAAGTAAAGAACTAGGAAAAAAAAAAACAGTGTAAACAGATATCTAACTGGGCCTTCAGGACCCAAGAGTGATAAGTCATGTATGGTAAACATACACACTATAATACTTTGAGGTAAGAGAGAGGAATGTACAGTAGTCAGACATAGAAAAAAAAGAATCCAGTATTTGTTCTACTGCAGATATGTAGATGAGTGTACGTTTCATTTTTTTTATTGGCTCAGGAATTACTGTATAGGGGAGAGATTAAGTAGCTTATGTGATCGAACAGATCTATTTTCAAGACTGTTCATTTGTGCTGCTTCCATGGCCATTGAGGTGATGTGACATTGTTTCTGTAGCGACAGGCCTTTCCGAATCATCTGTAATGGGGTTTGAAGGGTCAAGGGCCATATTCGGTGACCCCCAACTGTCTCGCTGACGAAACGCCTCACAAAGTGGCAACTCGACACCGTCCCATTGTCCACAGCTAGAAGTGTCACATATAAACACATTACAACCACGCACACCAAACTTTCCTCTTCAGAAATGTTCATGTCTTACAACAAACACAGGTTCCCAACCCTGGTCCTGGAGTTCCCCCATGTCCTCCACATTTGAGTGTTTTCCCTGCTCTAAAAAAGCTGAGCTGAAGTGGTTGTTTTAAAACAACGAAAACGCTAAGCTGTGCAGGGGGTATTCCTTGACCAGGGTTGGGAACCTGTTCAGTAAAGGAAAACTCTTTGTTCATCTTCCACCTCACCTCTGTAGCCTGTGTGTAATTACCACAAACAAGAACTGATATTTCCCTGTATTGAGGAAAGAACAGAAAAACTGTATACTGGAAGTATAAATAAGTAAACCAACATTCAGAAACCAGGTGGGAAAAAATATGTACAGCCTTCCTACTGCTGCAATCATTAAGAGAGTAATTAGCAACCAGGTTTTATTAATGGTTTTAATCATCAAAAGTGTGACTACTTTTGGCAGTTTGGTGTTCTGGAGCACTCAGGTGTGTGTCTACATCATCTCAAGAAGAAAGGACACCAGCCAAGACCTCAGAGAAGCAACTGTTGCAGCTCATCAATCTGGGGAGGGGTTATAAGGCCATATCCAAACAATTTAAAATTTCACCATTCTACAGTGAGAAGGATCGTTTACAAATGGAGAGCCTTCAGGACAGTTGCCAACCTTCCCAGGAGTGGGGATCCCAGCAAATTCAGACCAAGATCAGATTGTCTAATGCTTAGGGATTTAAGGAAAAAAAAAAAACTCTACAAAAAAAAACATAGTAGTATGACTTAGGTTTGCAAAATTGCATCTGGACAGACCACAAAAGTTCTGGAACAATATCCTTTGGACTGATGAGATCAAGGTGGAGATGTCTTGTAATCATGCACAGTGCCATGTTTGGCAAAAACCAAACAATGGGCATCAGCACAAACACCTCACACCAACAATCAAGCATGGTGCTGGAGGGGTGATGATTTTGGTTTGTTTTGCAGCCACAATATCTGAGAAACTTGCATCATTAAGACATCAATGAACTTTATACCAGAATACAAATCTTGGTATAAATGTGAGACCATTTGTCCAGCAGCTTAAAATGGGCCAAAATTGAGTCATGCAACAGGACAATGATCCCAAGCACACCAGCTAATTGTCATCAGAATGGATAAAGAAATAAAAATAATCAAGGTGCTGGAATGGCCAAGTCAAAGTCCAGACCTCAATCCCATTGAGATGCTGTGGTGGGATCTTAAAGTAGCTGTGCATAAACAAACACCTTCAAACATCAATGAAGTGAAACACTGTTGTAATGAACGGTAGGCCAAAATTTCTCCACAACGATGTGAGAGACTGATAAACTCCTTCAGAAAATGTTTACTTTGTTATTAGTAAGTAAGTTAGTGTTGCTAAAGGTGGTTCTACATATTCCTGTATTGTAGGGTGTACTTACTTTTCACACCTGATTTCTGAAAGTTGGTTTACCTTTTGGAGAAAATGACTACATATTGAAATCTTTTTTTTTTTTTTTTTTTTTTTTACCTCTACCTGAGGTTATGTTAGTTTATAGAAGTTAGTGGGGACCACACAATTGTTATTTAGGCCCCGATGAATAAAAACTTAGAATTGAGGGAGGGTGTACTTTCTTTTTCCCCATGAATGTATATTGGCAAAACATAATCCCAGATTCCTCCCTCTGAATAGTAGTGCTGCATTTTAAAAGCTTTTTTTTTTTTTTTTTAAAGAATTTATGAAAAAGTGTTTTACCAAAATATGTGCTTTGCATAAACATGTAATGCGAGTACATTTTTTTGCTCTTGTCTCAATACAAAAAAACCCTCATTCATGGTAAATGCATATCCACTACAGATGTTGTAGACAATGATTAGCTTGAAAACTGCTGGAGCATTCTTTCAAAAATCTGAAAGCAAGTAAAGCAAAAACACACAAAACACAAGCAGAAGGTACTGAAAGTACTTTTAAAAGCATGCAGGCAGATAAAAGCTGAAAGAAGTCCTATATAGACCAAGTGAGATTAAGCCTGGTTATGATTGTAAAAACATTTCAGTGTTACATATTACAACTCTGCTCAGTAACATCACTCAGTAACTTTTCTAATCGCAAAGATACTATTATTTGTGATGCCACTTCGTAGCTGAAAGAAGAAAAAGGTTAGAGTAGTAAAGACTTTTCAGAAGACTGAAGCAGAGGCAGAAAATACCATTTGGAAGAAACCAATAAATACTAAACACATCAAAGTTGCTCTCTTTCCTTTCTGATTTATTTGTTAAGTTTAAAATGGCCTATCAGGCCCAGTGGAGGGAAAATGGTAACATTACAACACTCTGAACAGTAATGTTATTTATCCTTAGCTGATATCTTACACTGTGTTTAAGCTACTCGTTTCTAGTTCAACGAAGAACTGCTAATGGAGGAAAAAAAAAAAAAAAAAAAAAAAAAAAAAATCAACTCTGCTTTAAAAATATGATCAGTGTAAACATTATAGATTTTATCACTGAAAGCTAAATATATACTTGTATAAAATCATACAACTTTTCGTTAACATTTTAACAGGACACTGATAATCTCTTTTAATCGAATACAATAAAAGAAATCTAAAAATACAGGCCATAAAAGTACAAGAATTGCTCAACGTTATTAAAACTCCCAGAGTGCTCCTCATTTCAGAGGTACAGAGTCTACATAAATACCTACTTTAGTACATTAGAACATCGGTTCAACCAATTCAACAGCACAGGATATAATAAAAAAGCCAAATCACCGGTGTTACAAAATTTTAGCATCCTAAGACATACAACTCATTCTGATGTGCAAATTCTCTGTAGATACCGGTGTAAAGTTAAAGCTTAAGCACCACTTACAATTAGGCACCAGCAGCTCAATGTCCTCCAGCTTTATTATTAAAGTTTAACTAAACTTAATTAACATTTCTCTTACACAAAACCAATGGCCAAAACAATAGCCTTGGGCACTATACTGGAAATATTATAATATAATAGTATTTGACCATATTCATGGTAAATTTCTAAGAATCTTTTGATATTTTTTGATAGGAGAGTAAAAAAGAAACATATTTTCACTGCTCACAGTGTATAAAAATGACCTCACAACCACCCACAAATAAATGAAATACACAACCTAATGACCAGACCTAACCTGGCATTTATGTATACCTTAAATCAGGAGTCATCAACTGGTGGACGGTGGTCGAGATGCAGACCCGGCAAAGTATCTCACCAGACTGAAATGAGTACTTGGGGAAAAAAAATACTGTAGCAGAAATGATAACAGTACGGAAAAACCGTCTGAGTTTTCTAAACAACCAGCTCGGCTTCTGCGGCAGATCCTCTGTTGTGGCTTATGCCATCACGTACGTTTGTGTAAATTATTTAGCTAAAGGCAGCTCATCAGACCAGAGACTAGCTACTGGGCTAGAGGCATTTGGGCAGAAAGCAGAGAGTTTTCAGAGACTTTCATTTCAATTTTTTATCCTCTCTAGTCTGATTAGTGGCATGTTTAAAATAGCCCCAGAAAACCTAAATCTGTAATTGTTTTATTATCGGGTTAATGTTGGTCTTTTCAGAGCATACTATAATGTGTACAGAGCATGTCTATATTTTACCACAATTTCTGCCCTTTATGATATACAGTGGATGGCTGTAATCTTGACTAAAGCTTGTAGAAGCTTCACTCTGGTTGATATTGATCACCCGGTAGACCTAGCTTTGATGAAATATTCACTGAATCTGAGCAAGCAAAGCAAACTCGCTCTTCGTTTATAGCACGGGTCTTTAATCTTATCCTCCAGAGGGCCGGTGTGGCTGCAGGCTTTCATTCCGACCAAGTGGCTCCTGTGTTGCTGGAATGAAAGCCTGCAGCCACACCGACCCTTTGCAGATAAGATTAAAGACCCCTGATTTATAGCAAATTCAAAATATGCCTAGGCTACGTAAAACAAATATGGCATGTCCTAGCAGTGGAACAGTAACATGACATCTGGTTTGAACGACCTTACAAGAAGAGAAAACTAAACTAATTATGAGAAAAATACTGGCCACAACTGTTTTTCCTAAGATATTTGTAGCCACTGTGTTTAATTACTCTCAGTGCATTTATTAGTATTTTAGTGACAGAGATCATAAACTGCGATTAGTCATGAACCTGTGCCACTCTAAGGGAATCAACTGCGCTTCTTAGACTGTTAAGCCACATGCAGTTTGGCCAGTTCAAACATGAGTCTAATCAGTGAGCTCAGCTGCTTTCTAAGCAGTGCTTTATTTTTTATATTATTATTTATTTATTTATTTAATACATTTTCCTATTTAAAATGCTGCATGTTTAACACAACACTGAGCTTTGAAATCACATAAACATTTCAATATTTGACATTATGTTCCTAGGATCATTAAGAGGACTATAATGTATATTTAACATTACCATATGTGTAATAAGGCTCACCTTTTCTAGTATCCTTTTTTAACCTTACGTTCTATGATGTGTACTGTATGCATGTTTTCTTTTATTTGACTTTTAGTAGTAGTACACTCATTTTCACAAAATGTATAACATGAATTTTTCCTTTATAGCATCCAAGCACACTTTCACGTACTTTTTTTACTTTGGTAAAAAAAAATTTTGGTGTTCACAAGATCCTTTTGACTATCCTGTTATGAAAATATGATAACAAATGTTTAAATTACAAGTTTAACCTGTCTTTATCTTCTTGTTCCATTTTAAAGGCAATACAGGTTGTGTCCTTATGCATGAATTTGGACACTCACAGACACACACAAGTTGTGGTCTAAGGCACAAGGGTATGAGTTATAGGGTATGTGCGTATAAGAGAGTGTGCATATGATACTCGACTACAGGATTGCAGGGTCTCTGGAGGATCTATTTGTACCTGGAGGAGTAATACTCTTCCTCGAGCTCGTATAGGTCAACGGCGATCTCATCGCGCAGGGAGATGAGCTTCTTGTCGCATTCCTCCTGCAGGGCACGCAGCTGCTGGTTGCGCAGGCTAATGGCCTCGTTTACAGAAGGGAAATCGTTCAGAATCAGGAACTGCTTCAGGTCTGACACCAGCTTCATCAGAGACTCACCAGCTCGCACCTTTTTTTAATCATATGTACAGTTTAACAACCAATAAAAAGACAAAGAAATAATAAGATATTTATGTATTTAGTCAAATTTAGGCTTTAAAGAATCAAGCTCTGACGGAACATAAAAGACTTCTTACAATGTTGGCAGCTCTGACGTGCATTTCGTAGTGGTCCTGCTCCGCTTGTGTTGCTCTAGACACCTGCGTTTCATCTTCTACCTGAGAAATCATTCAACATTTGTTTCTTACACAGAATCCCAGTGACTCAATGCAGGAGCCCCTGACTGGTGGGTTTTGTTTGGTCAATTTGGTGATTTTACTGTTTGAACACACCTCATTTTCCTGTCCACTTAATCACAAGCAGCCAGGTACACTAGTTAATCTGCTATTTGATCGAGTGTCAATGTAGAAGTTTGCATATTCCATATACAGAAAAAAAAGAGATGTGGACCACCAATACTCAAAAAAAAAGGAACAAGGAGGTGTCTTTAATCCCCTGTTTATTCAGAAACTTGCCTTTCTTACATTAGTGTTCAAGCATTCTAGCCTCTCTAGCATGTGACTTTGGAGGAAATACTTAAGTCAAGGCTATATCAGCAAACCTTAAGTCCCTGTTTAATTGTTGAGCACAAACTAAATATATAATACTGCAGGGTACAGCATGGCAAGATCATGGCTGCAGTGTTTTCTGTTTATGATGGATCATGTTAGTTACTGGACGTAGACTGTGAAAGGAAGCACTCTGTGACAGTTTTAATCCATGACCACGTTACGATGCATCTTAATGTGCTATACATAGAGTGCTATTCATTTGTTGACAAGATTTCATATTATGAAAATGGGTAGACAAAAATCGGATCAAAAGATCATCGGTTTACACATGTATGGCATAATTATTGTAATAAAATTTTTAGAATCCAAAAATGTCCACCAAAATTACTCTAATAGTTTAGTTAGTGCTTTGGGATGAGGATGCAGACGATGTCGTAAAGACAGGATTCTTCCGGACCTGATGGGCGCAGCAAATACGCACAAATGTTTTAGTCGGTCCACAAGTGGTGAAGAAGAAGAAGAACGCCGACAAACACACGGGAAAAACTACAGAAGATTAGCTAAGCTTAACAAGTTTAGCTCCACCCCGACTCGTTGAGAGGAAAAGAGAGGAAAGCTAGTATCGGTTTCTGGTGTGCAACCGATGCTATCGTTCATTTCAAACAAAGCGAGGAAACACCTGGAATTTGGCAAAGCACCTGAAAGACTGATATTATGTATGTTTGAGGCAGCTGCATTGTGGCCGTGAAACCAGCTAATGTTATGCTCCATGTAATGTTTGCTATAGTCAGTTATTTGTTAACGATGCTAACGAATTGCAGTGTTATAAACTACCTCCTAATGGACCACCATGCATCGCCATTCAGCCCGTGTCCTGTCAGCTAATGTAGCCTCATGTCACTAATAATTATTCAAATGTTCATGCTTTTAATAAATCTTTTTGGCCTGCCACCATATCAGTGAAGTTAAACTAATGCTTGCATTCAGAGTATAAGAGGTCTGTGTGTGTGTGCACGTTTAGGAGTGCACCTCCACTCATTGTCAGCCAGTGTTTGATAACTAAAATTGCCCCCCTCTCCCTCTCTTTTTGCCAGTATCAGCCAGAGGAGAATGTCCTCCAGGAGAGCTTTTTAAATTTTCTTTTTATACCACACTGTGGTATCGACTTTGGTATCGAGTACTTTTGGTGGTATCGGTACCGACTACTAGATTTTTGGTATTGTGACATCCCTAGTATGTATGCATGTATGCATGTATGCATGTATGCATGCATGCATGCATGCATGCATGCGTGTATGTGTGTATATATATATATATATATAGTTTTCAGCAAGGCTGGTGCCATTTATTCTTACAAAGCTACAACTAAACGAAGGTTTGGGGTTTACTGAAAATTCTAGATAACACTAAACTATCGTGTTTAGTTTACGAAAATCCTAAAACTGAGTACCAGCACATATCCGGTATAGTTTCAGTTACGACTCATATTTGCAATTAGACATGCTCACTTGTCTGACGCTTTTATCCAAAGGGACGTACAGTTGAGACCTGACACAACTGATCAGTGTCTTGGTTGAAGTCCTAACAGTGGCAGTTTGGGTGTGCTGGAATTTAAACTCCACAACCTTCTGATCAGGAGCCCAAAGCGTTAACCCCTGAACCACAACTCCCCAAGATATTATTAAACTGTCATGTCTCACATAGACCCACCTTGGCAGTTTTGATGATCTCAGTGAAGTTATCCAGTATGGATCTGATGTCATCTTTCAGTCTCTTGTTGTAGTTCTGCAGAAGAGTCTCTTTACTTTGCGGGAGCACCCGTTGTGTAGCCATTTTATTTTTAATTCGCACTGCTCAGCTGTCGCACTGGAAAGAAATGAAAACAACATGAATCTTACTGTTTTGAAAGTTGGCACTTCACTGCCCCCAAATCCGCAGCTCAAATTCACGTTCATACATCTGACTTTTAGTTTCTACAACACGGCTGCATATGAGTCTGAACTAAAGCTAATAAACCACCCCAGCTCCACATGAACCAGTGAACTCCACTCAGCCAATGAAACGACAATGAAAACAAACATTACTTCATTAAAAAAACAACTCGTTTACGTGCATTCTGTAAACAATTCTCCCAGACAACTGCTCCGTGTTCTTCTGTCGCTTGATAATGACGTCACTTCCCAACGTCGTGCCGCTTAAAATTACCCACAAGCCCCTTCTTCTTCCTTTTTGTCTGAACCAACATGGTGAGTGTCGAGCTGTTTGTTCAATTGGAAAACAAGCTTCTTAAAATCGTCAAACATCCGTTATATATCATCGCTCAGGTTCAAAGCAATGAAGTGTATGCATTTTAGACGGTTATTGAATCATTTATCGACATGTATTGCGAAGAAATGAAAGGTAATTTAATAGTTATTTCGGTCTTGGCTCAGTGAGATGGTTTCCAACTCCGCAGGGTTTTAACGCATCGGTGTGTTTTTGCAGGCGGTTTTCGGAAGATTTGCGTGTTGGGAAATTTGCTGTATTTGTTAATTTCTCCTGTAGCTTTTGAGTTTGTTGTCAGATGTTAGCTGTGATGTAGCTTGCTAGACCAAGGACGGCCTCTCGTTTAGCCGGTTAGCTTGCTGGCTAATGAGGGAAATCGCACGTTTAGTTGTTTGACTGCAGTTCCGATCCGAAACAAACTCTTTAACATGGGACAATTTCAGCTGCAGGATGAAACACTTCTTATTCAGGGTTCTCGTTGTTGTTTGGAAAGGTATGGATGTAAAGGCCCTCGTTTACAGATTGTAACAACTGATTAATTGAGGCAACATGCTGAGAACGTATTGATCTTCAGAGTAATCCAGACCTGTCACTGTAAACATTTATTTCTGGAACAAATGCTGCTATCAATTCCTCACATTTCAGGATGATTTATTAAACTACTCATAAAACACAGCATAACCCTGGATTTTTATTCGTCTGTAAAGGCAAAGTTAAGAAGCGTGTTACACTGATGTGGGCTGTAGAGATGGACACATGGGTTGAAGTTGTTCACCTATAATAAGTCAAATATAATATTATTTTTATTATCTGAACATAATAGCAACTGTTTCTTTGATCATGGGTTTATCTGAAAGACATTTGTGTTTTCCAGCCTAAAGGAAAGAAGGCCAAGGGGAAGAAGGTGGCACCTGCTCCTTCTGTGGCTAAGAAGCATGAGGTTAAGAAGGTTGTGAACCCCCTGTTCGAGAAAAGGCCGAAGAACTTTGGCATTGGTGGGTAACACTTCAGTCCTGTAATAACCATTTTACCTTACTTTTTCACAAGTGGTGCAGATGATGTTAAAGAATATTTGCTATCTTAACCGCAATGCAGACATCCCACCAAGATCGCTGATGCACACTGGTGTTAAGCTCTGATCTGATTTGTGCGAAAAGCATTTTCATTTTCCCTCAAGTTCTTCCTTCATTCCACCAGGTCAGGACATCCAGCCCAAACGGGATCTGACCCGGTTTGTGAAATGGCCCCGGTATGTTCGGTTGCAGCGTCAGCGGGCTATCCTGTACAAGCGTCTGAAGGTCCCGCCTGCGATCAACCAGTTCAACCAGGCTCTGGACCGCCAGACCGGTATGTCACCTAACATCAAGCGGGGTTGATGGTCCTGCGGGAGGGTGGGTCCAGTTTTAGCTGTGGAGTTCTGCTTTTGTTGCACTACACTCCATTACAAATGTCTTTGAAAAGCCGTGCAAATGATGTGAAGAGAAACTGATTATTCGGTGCTGACACTTTTCCCCCACCAAGATCACTGATGCACTATGATTGATTGATCTTTAGCAGAGGTATTTGACTAAAATTTGAACTGCATAAAACTCCTTGCTTATAAAGGTCTGGATAAGCAACTAAACTAATGTAACTTAATGACAACAATTATCTTAAGTGATTAGGCCATATAGTCCTTTTTCCACAACAAAGGATTTGCTGCAGAAGCCATGATGGCATGTGTACACACACACACACATATATATATATATATATATATATATATATATATATATATATATATATATAAATAAATAAATAAATAAATTTGGGGTTGTTGAATGGCATTGCCATAGATGGCTTACTTGTCTGAATGAAACTTGTCTTGTTTGTTCTCCAGCTACCCAGCTGTTCAAGTTGGCTCACAAGTACAGGCCTGAGACCAAGCAGGAGAAGAAGCGCAGGCTGCTGGCTCGTGCTGAACAGAAGGCTGCAGGGAAGGGAGATGTCCCAACTAAAAGGCCACCCGTCGTTCGTGCAGGTGAGCAGATTTCTGTCTGTGTTACAACTTGTGTTTGACGAAAAAGGAGCTAGAAGCAGCAGGAGACTTGATGTACGGAATTGTGCAGAAGGAGTGAATTTCCAAAAAGCCTTTTTTATTAGAATAAATTTACTTGTTCAATATTAGTTCAGCTGATACCTTTTCAGTTGTGCTGTCTACATGCTGCTGTCCCATCTGCTGACACACTAGGACTTTTCTCTCCTTACACTGCATGTTGTTGAGATTACTCGGATAGGTTGTTTTTTTGTTTAACCGAAAGGCTATTTCTTGTGCTAGCAAGAAAATTATATGGCCATTTTCTGCAACAGTTTATTTTGCTTGGTTTCATCAATTTTTCCACCTCGTTGTATGCTCCTGATTCTGCGAATCTATGAATATAAACTGATCCCAGACCTGTAATCTGTTTGGGTTTGTGATTTACTCAGCTGTGATGAGATTAACCTAAATCACCCACAATAATTTTTATTATTTATCAGGGTGCTGAGAGTTCTGGAGTTGCTCATTTAGTGTCTAGTTAGAAATACATGAAGATCCATCCATTTTCTATACTGCTTATGCTACTGGGTCCCAGGGAACCTGGAGCCTATCCCAGGGAGCATGGGGCACAAGGTGGGGTACACCCTGGACCCCTGCAGCACAGGGAGAACATGCAAACTCCACACACACAGGGCCATGGCGGGAATCAAAACCTCAACCCTAGAGGTATGAGGCAAACGTGCTAGAGAATGTGCTCGATTCCTTGAGATCTACCTTCCTGTAGGTTTAATCTCAAACCACAATCTAACACTTGTTTTAGTTGCTCCAGAACTTCTAAAGGCGATGATTAGATGGTCAAGTGGGCACTATTATGGTTCGTGCTAAAGTTCCTAGAGTTGGTGACCCTTTTGATTGACTGTGCCAGTGTTGGCTTTTTCCCCCTGGACTCAGTACATCACTGTTGGAGGTAACTGGGGTGGTACAAGGTGCTTTTGAGGTACCACAGTATAGGTTTTTGATCATACTGCAGCGCAGTAGGGAAATGTATCTGCTTCAGTTGACCGTGGACAAAGCCTACAACTTATATTTTTTTTGAAAGTTTGCAGTGTTTAACGTTCTGTTCTTTCTCATTTTTCTTCACCCAGGTGTGAACACAGTCACGTCACTTGTAGAGAGCAAAAAGGCCCAGCTGGTTGTGATCGCTCATGATGTCGACCCAATCGAGGTCAGTGTTCTTTCTCTGTGAGACATCAGAATTAACGATTAGTTGTAAAATCCTGTTGTGGTTGCTGCAATGATGTTTTGAATTTCTTCACCTGAATGCACCATGAAGATCAAAATAACGAGCTTTTTAACCCTGAGCAACAACCACAGCAGTTCCATTCATGTGTGTTGCATATTGTTAAACTATTTGAGTTGATGTGCACTTGGTGGTTTGGGTAGTATCTAGTTTCGTTTATGATGAACAGTATACAGACTCTTTGCTTGTCTTGTTTAGCTGGTGTTGTTCCTGCCTGCTCTGTGCCGTAAGATGGGTGTCCCATACTGCATCGTTAAAGGAAAAGCCAGACTGGGCCGACTTGTGCACAGGAAGACCTGCACCTCTGTCTGCTTCACACAGACCAACCCGTAAGTAACAGATTTTTTCCCCTTCACATGTATGCATACTCAGCCTCTTTGGCAATGATGTCTGAATTTCTTCACCTGAACAACCATGTGGTTTCAAATGAGCTTTTTAACCCTGAGCCAAAGAGAGGTGTTTTTTTTTTTTTATTATATATATATATATATATATATATATATATATATATATATATATATATATATATATATATATACTTTTTTGCTTTAATGTGCTGATGCATGTCACTAAAGGATTTATGATTAACGAGTTTCCCAACCTTGTAGTGAGGACAGAGCGGCTCTTGCCAAGCTAGTGGAGGCCATCAAGACCAACTACAATGACAGATATGAGGAGGTCAGTGCAGTGCTTTTTAGTGGCTTTAGTTATTTTGGATTATTGCTTTTAAAACTAATGTCATACTTTGCTATAAGGCATGGTGGTGATCATGATTTTACGTCTCTAGAATTGTGCTAGAGATACAAGGTTAATACAAATATGTAGATGCCCTAATGTATTCTTCTTGTTCTCTCTCAGATCCGTCGTCACTGGGGAGGTAACATCATGGGTCCCAAGTCGACTGCTCGCATTGCCAAACTTGAAAAGGCAAAGGCCAAGGAGCTGGCTACCAAACTTGGCTAAACTCCTAGCATATGTGTGTTTATTAGTAAAACAATAAACAAAAAAACCCCAAAGAAAACAAATGTTATGGCTCTTTTATTTAGTGACCTAAAACTGTCATCTGGCAAAAGCAATGTAGATGCACTCTATTTATTAGTGGGTGTAACAGCTGGACAATTTCGATCAATGTTTAAAAGGCAATGAATGAAATTAATCAAGGCACCAATCATAGCTTAGCCTGACTATAAATCATAAAAAGGATAAACCACTGGTGTGTTTTATAAAGTAACTTTAAAAAAAAAAAAAACGGTGGATGTGCAAAATTTAATGGGCTAGTAAGGTGATTTGCCTGTAACTCAGTTATAAAATGATCATTCTCTTAACTTTCAGATTAATAGTGGACCTACCCCAGATTCTGAACAAAGTATGTTAATCTATTGTTGCAGATTCAGTGGTATCAAACATTGAATCATTACCTTACAAACTGAAATCGTATTGTGTTGAAGCCTGAGGTTTACACCTATAGTACAGTCTCAAAGATGGTTAGTATCCATAATGCCACTGATCAGTTGTGCCTTTGTTTCATTTATATTTAAATTATAATTTACCATAGTCCTTAACTCCTGCATTAGGACATTCTGCCTTAAGTTTAATTTCCCTGATATACATATTAACATGAGAAGAGTAGAATTCATATTTGTGGAATCACTTCTGTAACATGAACAGCCTTTGGCCACAAAACATGGACAACAGTTTTTTTTGTTTTTGTTTTTTTTTTAAACAAGGAAAAGGTGAAGAATCTCAACAAAACCTCACATTTAGTTGGTACCACAAAGAAGTGTTCTTGAACAGTGTTTCTAACCCTGGTCATGGAGTACTGCTGCCCTGCATCGTATTGTCTTTGTTAGATGAAATATTCTGTCTCTCAATCTGACAAAGAAACCCACTTGGGAACAACCCTGAGGATAGAATTTAAGATCTGTAAAGCTCAGTTATTGACTGGATTTTTATCAATAAACATGCGTTTATGGCATTTTGTCATTTGTCACTATTCGAGAAAGTTCCAACTTTCTCCAACAAGCTTGATGGGGAATATTGTTTTTCATTAGTGAAGTCCATGCCTCAAAGAATTCAAACTGTCATAAAAGCCTGAGGAGGAGCAACAAAGTGCCAATTGTGATTTTTTTTTTTTTTTTTTTTTGATGATTACATAATCTTTCCTTACGATTGAGTGATTCCAAAATTGTTTCTCTACTAGGGTGAACATCCTCTACGTGTGGTGATTCTATAATTTGTGCCAGGGATTGTAAGATGAAGACCTTTTGAATTTGGTGTGTTAGAGCAGGAGAAATGGATGACGAGCAGGGCAGGGTTATTGCAGTACTAAGAACTACTATTTCTGAAGTACTGTGAATACACAACTGTGAACTCCAAAAGGTGTTGGAACTGTGTTGTACAGAATAAACAAACAAAAAAAGGATGGTTACAGCCAGGCGCTTCAACTTTTGGTTCATTCTGATACTTGACCAACAATACAAAAAATACATTTCAATGTATTTACACCATGGTTTACCAACATTGGTTAGTTATAAGCTAAGGCGTTTGATGAATTTTGCATACCACATGTAGGAAGTAACAGCACATAGTCCATACCTAGAAGGAAAAAAAAAAACTCCCATCAGATTGAAATCTCATCTCCAAGTGATGGTTTACTTCCTATACTGATTCATGCTCAGTTGTAGATCACATTTATTAATTATTCTTAAACTGCTTTTATTGTGGTGAGGCGTTACTTTTTTCAGTGTGATGCACCATGCAAGATTATAATGAGATCATAGCTGCTTTTTGGAGTTGAAATAAAGCAAAATGTAGAATATTAAGGGTTTTATTCTTCTATTAATTTTTTTTAATCCTTGACTATTCAAGACTTAAGACGGTCTCAGTAAAGCATGACCAAGCAAGATAGATCTAGGTCATTGATTGAGTGCATGTGTTCAGCGTCATATCCAGAGTTTGTGTTTGGGACATGGACGTATGAGTGCTGCCAGCATTGCTGCAGAGGTTGAAGGGGTGGGGGTCAGCCTGTCAGTGCTCAGAGCATACGCCGCACACTGCACCAAATTGGTCTGCATGGCTGTTGTCCCGGAAGGAAGCCTCTTCTAAAGATGATGCACAAGAAAGCCCGCAAACAGTTTGCTGAAGACAAGCAGACTAAGGACATGGATTACTGGAACCATGTCCTGTGGTCTGATGAGACCGAGATAAACTTACTTTGTTCAGATGGTGTCAAGCGTGTGTGGTGGCAACCAGGTGAGGAGTACAAAGACAAGTGTGTCTTGCCTACAGTCAAGCATGGTGGTGGGAGTGTCATGGTCTGGGGCTGCATGAGTGCTGCCGGCACTGGGGAGCTACAGTTCACTGAGGGAACTATGAATGCCAACATGTATTGTGACATACTGAAGCAGAGCATGATCCCCTCCCTTTGGAGACGGCCGCAGGGCAGTATTCCAGCATGATAACGACCCCAAACACACCTCCAAGACGACCACTGCCTTGCTAAAGAAGCTAAGGCTGAAGGTGATGGACTAAACATTATTGAGCATCTGTGGGGCATCCTCAAACAGAAGGTGGAGGAGCACAAGGTCTGTAACATCCACCAGCTCCGTGATGTCATCATGGAGGAGTGGAAGAGGACTCCAGAGGCAACCTGTGAAGCTCTGGTGAACTCTATGCCCAAGAGGGTTAAGGCAGCGCTGGAAAATAATGGTGGCCACAAAAGTATTGACACTTTCGGCCCAATTTGGACATTTTCACTTAGGGGTGTACTCACTTTTGTTGCCAGCAGTTTAGACATTAATGGCTGTGTGTTGAGTTATTTTGAGGGGACAGCAGATTTACACTGTTACACAAGCTGTACACTCACTACTTTACATTGTAGCAAAGTGTCATTTCTTCAGTGTTGTCACATGAAAAGATATAATCAAATATTTACAAAAATGTGAGGGGTGTACTCACTTTTGTGAGATACTGTACATTATAACCTTGGGTACATAGGCATGTGTTTTTAATTACAGACAGGCATTTATGGAAAGTTCTGTAATTCAAACTGAAATAATTACATCTTGTGTGTATGTGGGAAGCTCTAATAAAGGATGTTTTTCCAGGTCTTTGTGCCTGCCCGCATCTCATTTCCAAAGCTGTAAAAACCAGAGGAGAAGCAGAATCTTACAAATACGTGATGGAAGATGCTGACTCACCATGTAATGATGTACTGCATGTGTTCGTTGCGCAGTGTTACTCTTGTCTGGCCTCCTACCGGTCCTCCTGGTATTGTACTCTCTGTATGGGAAGTTAGGATTTACATTTGGTTCCAACATCAGTTACTTTATTCATTATCCAGTAGATTTGTGCAAAGGTAATTGAATATTCATTTAACCATTCCATGTGTGACTATTAAGAAATTAAAACACTGTCAGTATATTCCTGCATCACAGGAAGTCAGATTAAATATGATGGAAATTAAGGGGGGGAAAGTGACTAGCTATATTTTGAGATCTGTGGTGTGCAGATTATTAAATATCCAACATAAACATTTGAACTAATAGCAATAATAAAAGCAGGGTGCTCGAAGCAGCATGCTGCCTGAACTTTCTCAAGTAAGTGATAAAACTACATTTTTGTCAAAAAAGTTTAAGCTATAGGGCACCAATTCACTGAAACACTAGCTTCTTTTTTTTTTTACCAACAAAACTTTTTTCCCCCCACTGTACATTTCAGTTATTTCTCTGTATTACTTATACACATACAGTCTTAGATAACTGATAATATCATTACAATGGGAAAATAATCATTGAACTACATCAATATCAATTAAATGCCTACAAAATATTTCCAACCGGTTACTACATATCCAACAAATATCAGAATTAGGATGCATATTCCTAATAATGAATATCATTAATAATGACTCATTTGGCTGATTGTTCAAAGCTGAAAAGAAACTCTCTGGAAATCCAGGGATTAACCATCTTACCCCGTATGGCCGAAAAAAAGGCTTGCCAGCCTTTGATCTATTCCCCTAAGGACGACATACCGGCTTGGTCGTCTGTGCCAAATCCCCGTAAGGCCGATATAGCGGATTTACAGTGTAAACGTTATCCCCGTAAGGCCGGTGTACCGGCATTACTCTGCTATGATTCCTTACTTATTTAATGATTATTTTTTGACCCGGAAGGTTGATGACGTCATGACGTCAGGACGTGATTATGACATTACGCCGGCATTACGACGAAGCTGATCCAAGCGTGAATATTGGTGTACTAGTAGAAGTGAACTAATGCCAAAGGGAAAAGCTAATCGTGTTCCAGCTAAAGTTACACCTACAGTGAACACAGGTACATCTAAAACAGTGAAAAAAAAGAAAACATACACAGTTACACAGGCTGTGTAACTGATCGGTCCACCTGATCCGTCTTCATCTTCAGCATCAACCAGTGCGACTGACACTGCAGGGGTCTGGAGTCATAACGGGACCATCTCTGTGCATTCGTGAAAACACTACCTGCTGGTCTGATTATCACCAGAAACTTGACTTTAGGCGCTAAAATGCATTTATTTATTTATTATTTACTTGAATTTATTCAAAGGCATTGACCACGCTGATGCTCGTATGGTACTTCTAAATGAGTAGAAGGATTTTAGCAAGCATTTTTTCGTAATTTCTCTAGTTAAGAATTGTGCTCTAAGTTCAGTAAAAACACTGAACTGCTTCATTTTCAAAGTAATATTACACAAATACATTATTATAAGTTGTTTCAAGGCCTAAAAATGTTCAAATTAAAATGTTGATTTGGGCCCAGGAACTCAGGGTTGGTGTGCTGTTTCTCTGGGGAATACAGGGTTATAGCACATAATACTGTGGGAACTTAGGGGTAAGAGGTTTAAAACCTCTTGGTTACTTGTGCAGAACCAGTGTATGAGTGGATTAGTACGATTAAAAAGGAACTCTGACCCAACACGGCATCAATGAAGATCTCCTCGGCATCAGTTTCTTTCGCCATGGCCTCCAAATCACGATAGTGCCACCGATTCGCCTCAACGTTGTTCTGAGGGACAAACGGTTTGCGCTGCTCTGTCAAACGCACCACACCCACCAGGTCCACTTCATCTGCCACCTTCAAATGAAACAGCAAAACAAGGTCTATATATATATATATATATGCACCTTCAGTAAAATCTCACCTTGCATATGAGCACTTCTTCAGATTAACACTTCTCTTTCCAGTTTACACGACATAGACAGTAACCAGAGCTCGGGTTACATATGAGCTGTATACAAATGTTTTGGCTATGATCTGACAACCGCTAACACCTTGTTAATCAAGCACTGAGTGAGTGAACACAATTAATAAAGTAAAAAAAAAAAAGTTTTTTTACCTGCCCCTTTATCCTTGTTTCTGGTCTAATTTTATTTTTGGGTACATAACCTCGGTTCACCAAGATGGTAATCCTGAGGGATCGAGAATGGTGACATAACTAAAAATACTTCAGATTTCTCAAAGTTGTTCCTTAGCAAAGGAGTCTAATGAATATTTTTTTTTAGTAAGAATGTACAGTATATGAAATAGAGAAGTCAGGTGTAGTGTGTGTTGATACACACCCTAGATCAGTACAGTGGAATGGCGTGATAACGTTAGCTCCACTTTCTGCACTGGATGACAGTCTGCCTGCTTCTCGAGCTTCTCTCTCAGGATCCACTAGCGAACGTGGCAGGATGTACAACTCCCGAGAGTGATCAAACCGGCCACGGACCTTCACACGCCGGTACTCCAGATCCTTCAACTCTCCAGGACTGCAGCATATAAAATTTCACATACAAATTATATTAATAAGGCAACTGACTTTCCTAGCAGTTTTTATGGTGTAGGACAGAAATTGCCCGAACTCACTCTGTGGGCAGCGGGATTGGATCTGCTGTCGTCAATATATGAAGGTCTTTGATCAGCTTCAGCTTCCACTGCCTCCGTTTTACCTTTAAATGTATAAATGCTATTACCACAAACTATTCAATCACAACCATTCACTCATCTTCAGTAACCTGAAGTCCAGCTCGATCTAGTCAGATTGCACTGGGTCAAGAGTGTTGTGTGGGAATACACACCGGATGGGACTCCAGTCAGTCACAGGGCACCATTCACACACTCATTCACACCTAGAGGCAATTTAGAGAAGCCAATCCACTTATCAGAATGCTTAGAGAGGTAGGAGGAAACCGGAGAACCTAGAGGGAACCCACATGAAATGCACCAACCTATTCATGATCAATAAGATTTATTAGGGTGAACACAATGAAGGAAGTACCTGCCATGTTCCAAGGCCAAATGTGGTGATAGGGATCAACAGCAGAAACCATTTCAGTATGGAATCCTCACTCTTTTCTTCCTGGACAACAGTGGATTTGAACTGTTGACGCTTGACTGCAAATTTAACTGTAAAACAGATTGAAACTGAACTCATAAAGAGCAAATATTTCCTTTTATTACTGGGAACTTACAGAAATAACTATGGATGTTACGATACATCGTGATGCACAAATGTGATGCTGTGCATCATAGAAATGTGTGATATCAGCATTCTATTAAATATGCATTTAATGGAATTGCACTGTTTGAACACCAGAGGTCACATTATACATTTAAAAAAAAGAGCTCTTTAGTACCTTTCAAACAACACCATCCCTGTGCCTCTATGATCAACGGAGCCTGAGAAAGCTGGCATTTTAGTCGATTTTGGAGCTCTATTTGTGTGTGTGTGTGTGTGTGTGTGTGTGTGTGTGTGTGTGTGTGTGTGTGTGTGTATATATATATATATATATATATATATATATATATATATATATATATATATATACATACACACATACATATACATATTACAGGTAAACACGTGGAAATACTTGCGTCCTATTGGCTGACAATTCTCAATTCAGCCAAACTCTAGCTCACACAGTCAGTCAATGTGAGAGGAAAATGGATATAAAGGGCTGAAACTGAAACACTGAAACACTAACATCCTCTCAGTCTGAGGAAAACAAGGTGTGTAAATGTTTATTTGAGTTTCAGTTTACGTGAACATGACATGAGCAGAGCATAAGAACAGCTAACGTACTTTGCATGGCACTGTAGCAGCTAAACCCATACAATGATAGCTTAGTTGTGTCTCCCCTTGGCTAGTGACACCAACGTTTGTAGTTTAGATTTCATTTATTTGGAAAATCACATTTTTATTTTTATTTCAGCTAACGAAAATGTTTTTTCACTGACAGCTTTAGTTTCCGTTAAGTTTTATATATATATATATATATATATATATATATATATATATATATATATATATATATATATAAGTTGCAATTCAATACTGCATTACTTGCATGACTAAAATGATTATTGTTTATTGGATCATATGAATGTCATGATTCATCAAAAACCTACTTTTGGTGTGTCTGAGATTTGATTCTCAAGGATGCGCACAGCTCACAAAATTGACAAAAGTTTATTGACAATTTACTAAAGGGACCCTTTTAATACTGTGAACGTGCGCCATTGCCCCTGTAGTTCTCTCAAAACTTCAATAGTCCTGAGTGAACATAATGGCTTTGATTTAGAAAATCCCAATTCCCTATGGTTTTTCTTTGTCTTTTTCATTTTGTCTTAAATGTATGCAAGGTTTGCAGTTTCTGAAATACTCAAATCTATGTTGTCCTGCTGCCTGATCCTGTCCTCCCAGATCCTGACACACTTCACACCTGACTTGCCTGATTTCTAAGCCTTAGCAAGTAAAAATCTTGAATGTAGTCCAATTCATCTAGTATTTCCTATTATAAGACTGCAAGAAATACAAAATTATTTAACCTATTTCTAGACAGTGTTTCTAATTTCAAGCTTGAAATGATCTTGTTCTACTATCTATAGATAATTCAGTAAAGTTTAAGCATTTTTTTTCTAGAAAGAAGCAAAAATCTACCTGCCAATGGAATAAGAAGCTTTAAATCTTGAACTGAATATAAATGTCTAAAAATCAGTTTAATACTTTTTTAGTTGGTTTAGTTAATTTCATAATAGGAAATACTAGATCAATTTTTTTTGCAAAGATTTTTTCCCCATTTTGTGCAGTGTTAAAGATTTGCAATTATTCCCAAAAACAGTTTATGCGCAAACATCGCCCTCATCTCAGCTGGATACTGTAAACTTGTACCTAAAAACTAATGCTGTAATCATAAAGCCTGTCCTGTGCTCTTTCCAGGACATTTATTCACAATATGCTCATAATGAACATCCTTTCAACACACTTAGTACTGTTTGACTTTATAATTTACAGTTGTACATTTACATTTATTCATTTAGCAGACGCTTTTATCCAAAGCGACTTACAAATGAGGAAATAGCGATATATCAAGCCGAGAACAATACAAGTAGTGCTACCATACAGGATTTATAATTGTAGAAGAGTATGATTTATAATGTTACTCTCTGATGTCACCCAGAGGAAGACAGGTTGCCTTTCGATTCTGGTTCCTTTTAAAGTCTCAGGGACTTTGTCCTTGCCGCTGTCGCCTCTGATTTGCTCATTGTGGATGTAAATCTACGTTCGGATTTCTGAAAAGCTGATTTGTGACAATGTCTATTGTTAAAAGCACTCTTCAAATAAAATGTAATTGCACTGGATATTGTGCCGCCTTAGTGAACAGACCATTTACTGTCACACACAAACTTTTAGATCTGGACCTACAGTGTTACAAAAACACTTCTTATGCCTCTCTAAACAGATAGTAACAGTAAGACAACCTGAAGAAGAAGAAAAAAAAAAACAATCACAAGGCAAAGAACAGGACCATTGTCCAGATAGCTATTCTTACCATGCTCATGTTTAAGGAGATCCTGTCGTGACCTGTGGAAAAGATTCCTTGTGGGAGTGAGTGTTTGAGCCTAGAAAAACAAAAATATGGACTGTGAAGAAATGTAAACAAATTTAAAAAAAAATTACAATAGATTTTATAAAACGGATGCAATGGACATTCCATAGGCTAAATATAAAATAAAATTAAAAAAACACCTATTTTCATAGTTTTATTTTCAGGCAACATTTGTACAATGTCAAGGTACAATGCCCAACAATTATGTGGAAATATAGATTCTATGACAAAAAGCGATACATATAAAAACAAACAAGCAAAGATACACCATCGTACAGGTTTTAAATTAACTTGAAGCTTAAGCTGAGCAATTGCATTTATAAAATTTCTTATCTTGTTGAAAGTGTTGATGTGGATATAGCTAATATTATACAACCAAATGTGTTGATTGAAGTATTAATCAGGTCTAAACAAAGGCTTGTCAAAGAGAAATACACAGACACACACACACACACACACACACACACACACACACACACACACACACACACACATGTACATATCATATATGTATATGTATACAAAGTGCCCTCCACTAATATTGGCACCCTTGGTAAACCAAAAAGAAGGCTGTGACCAAAGAAGGCTGTGAAAATTTTTTGTCTTTATTGTTTAACCTTTTGATCTTTTGTTAATAAAATTCACAAAAATACTCTGCTCTCATGGATACCAAACAATTTCAAACAAAACACAGGTTTATCAAAAAAAAATCTTTGTTAAATATAGGTTTGCAACAATTATTGGCACCCTTTTAGTCAATACTTTGTGCTACCTCCCTTTGCCAAGATAACAGCTCTGAGTCTTCTACTATAATGACTGATGAGGTTGGAGAATACATGGCAAGGGATCTGAGACCATTCCTTCTTATAGAATCTCTCCAGATCCTTCAAACACTGGTGGACTCTCCTCTTCAGTTCAGCCTACAGGTTTTCTATGGGTTTCAAGTTAGGGGACTGGGGTGGCCATGGCAGGACCTTGATTTTTTGGTCAGCAAACCATTTCTGTGTTGATTTTGATGTATGTTTTGGATCATTGTCCTGCTGGAAGATCCAACCACGGCCCATTTTAAGCTTTCTGGCAGAGGCAGTCAGGTTTTCATTTAATATGTGTTGATATTTGATTTTGAGTCCATGATGCCTTGTATCCTAACAAAATGTCCAGGTCCTCTCGCAGAAAAACAGCCCCAAAACATTAAAGAGCCACCACCATATTTAACCGTGGACATGAGGTACTTTTCCATATGGCTACCTCTCTGTGTGTACCAAAACCACCTCTGGTGTTTATGGAAAAAAAATTTTATTTTGGTTTTGGCTGTGGTTGTTTTGTTGGGGTTGTTGGGCGTGGTGTTACAATGTGTAAAATACAAATTTCCAATAAAAATTCTATGATTAAAAAAAAAAAAAAAAGCTGTATATTGGTTTCATCTGACCATAGAACCCGATCCCATTTGAAGTTCCAGTAGTGTCTGGCAAACTGAAAACACTTGGGTTTGTTTTTGGATGAAAGTAGAGTTTTTTTTCTTGAAACCCTTCCAAACAACTTGTGGTGATGTAGGTGAATTCAGATTGTAGTTTTGGAGACTTTCTGACCCCAAGATGCAACTAACTTCTGCAATTCTCCAGCTGTGATCCTTGGACATTTTTCAGCCACTCAAACCATTCTCTTCACAGTGCGTCGAGACAATATAGACACATGTTCTCTTCCAGGTTGATTCATAACATTTCCAGTTGACTGGAACTTAATTATTATCTTAATTATTGCCCTGATGGTGGAAACAGGCATTTTCAATGCTTTTGCTATATTCTTATAGCCACTTCCTATTTTGCGAAGCTCAACAACCTTTTGCTGCACATCACAGCTATCGATGTGTCTGGGTTTCTTTGGGAGGATGCCAAAAACTTCCAGTAGCACTTGCTCTCAAATCAAGCACAAGTAGGCAGGTGCTACCTCATGCATAATTGTGCACGCATTTGTTAATAATTTTGAGACTAATTTCATCCCATATTATTTGCCCTCAACCGGGAAGCAGCATATAGTTCTGGTTAGTACAATAACGAAAGTGTGCCATTTAAGACAATACTACCCTTACAAAATTCATGCACTAGATGGCAGAGTGTATACGACATAGAATTGTAGTGTATATTATAGAGTGTATAGAAGTGTATAGTGCATAGAATAAGTGTATAGTGTACAGTATATGTGTATAGTGTATAGTATAAGTGTATAGTGCACAGTATAAATGTATAGTGTACAGTATAATTGTTTAGTGTATAATGCATAGAATAAGTGTATAATATATAGTATGAGTGTATAGTGCATAGAATAAATATATAGTGTACAGTATAAGTGTATAGTGCATAGAATAAATATATAGTGTACAGTATAAGTGTATAGTGTACAGTATAAATGTATAGTGCATAGAATAAGTGTAGTGTACAGTATAAATGTACAGTGCATAGAATAAGTGTATAGTGTACAGTATAAACATACAGTGTATAGTATAAGTGTACAGTGCATAGAATAAATGTATAGTGTACAGTATAAGTGTATAGTGTACAGTATAAATGTACAGTGTATAGTATAAGTGTATAGTGTACACTATAAATGTATAATGTACAGTGTACAGTATAAGTGTATAGTGTACAGTATAAATGTATAATGTACAGTGTATAGTATAAGTGTATGTGTATAGTGCATAGAATAAATGTATAGTGTACAGTATAAGTGTATAGTGTACAGTATAAATGTACAGTGTATAGTATAAGTGTATAGTGTACAGTATAAATGTATAATGTACAGTGTACAGTATAAGTGTATAGTGTACAGTATAAATGTATAATGTACAGTGTATAGTATAAGTGTATAGTGCATAGAATAAGTGTATAGTGTACAGTATAAGCGTATAGTATGTCATTTGGGACACAACTTATGGCTCCACTTTAAGTAAAAACAGAACACAGGGGTTAAAGGTTCCTACGGGAAAAGTTTGAATGATTAATAGCCGCCCAAAGTTTTCATAGCTAGAGTATGTTTATCAAAATATTGACAGTTGCTCAGTGTCATAACTAATGAAAAGAGACTTACATTATTCCGAATGATCCTGCGGCTGTAATTGCACAGCGTCAGCATAAATTTGAAACTGCTCATGATTACACACTAAATATTTTAACGTGAAATCTTCAACGGGTTCTTATGGATCTGTTTAAACTTAATTTAATAAGCAGTAGGTCAACAAACACCCATATTAGCCTCAAAAGCGTGTGTGTTAAAGGGACTGTTTTCAGTGTAACTATTTCCGGGACGTCAGGAAATTTGCGCATGCGCGGTGTAAACACACGTGTCTGAGCTGAAAGTTGCTGCAGAGGCACGTTGTTTTATTTTATGTTATGTTTTGCATCCCATAATGTTTATGGTTTGCTCTAAGTTTCACAATTTGCTACGATTTAAATGTTTGATCTAAAGGGATAAGTAATGTAACTACAGACTGCTCACTCTTCCAATACGGAACATATAGAAGTACATTTACAGTTACTGGAGGATCTTTCTAAACTTCAAAGCAGGTAAGTAACCATACATTTAATTTTAAGATCATTTTATTGTTGCATTTTCGGTAAATAACAATGTTTGTGAATATCAGATGCATGTCGGCTTGTATCTCTAAAGTAAGGCCAAACGTACATTATGTGTTACGTGTAATTTTATTTACAGTTCAGTCTCCAAAGATGTCCAGCCTCGTTGCCAAATATGAATACCTGGAGAAGTTTACCCGCAAAAGATGGCATTCTGAGGATCAGAAGCCCAAGAAGAGAGGCTATGGTATGGAATCACTTAATGCTTAAATGTTTCATACAACCCCAGTTCCAAAAAAGTTGGGACGCTGTGTAACATGTAAATAAAAACAGAATGCAATGATTTGCAAATCTCCTAAACCCATATGTTATTCAGAATAGAACAAAGAAAACATATCAATTGTTTAAACTGAGTAAATGTACCATTTTAAGAAAAAAAGAAAAGGTCATATTGAATTTGATGGCCGCAAAACGTATTTAAAAAGTTGGGACGGGGCAACAAAAGGCTGGAAAAGTGAGTGTTACTGAAAAGAAACAGCTGGAGGTTCATTGGCAACAGGTCAGTAACACGATTGGGTTTAAAGAGTATTTTAGAGAGGCAGAGTCTTTCAGTAGTAAAGATGGGCAGAGATTCACCAATCTGCGAAAATCTGCGTCTACAATTTGTGGAACAATTTCAGAATAATGTTCAACGTAATGTCAAAAGTAGCAGTCAGTATGTGCTGGCTTCCAGCTGCTTTAAGTACTACAGTGCATCTCATCCTCATGGACTGCACCAGATTTGTCAGTTCTTGCTGTGAGATGTTACTCCACTCTTCCACCAAGGCATTTGCAAGTTCTCAATCACGTCTGAGGGGACGAGACATGGTTACATGTAATTTTCCACTATAAGGACGATCAGCTGTCCTTCCTGTCTCCCTGTAGCACTGTCTTAGGCATCTTACATTACAGACATTGCAGTTTATTGCTCTGGCCATATATGCAGTCCTCATGCCTCCCTGCAGCAGGACTATGGCATGTTAACACAGGTGAGCAGGAACCATAGGCATCTTTCTTCTGGTGTTTTTCAGAGTCAGTAGAAAAGTCTCTTTAGTGTCCTAAGTTATTGTAACTGTGACCTTAATTGCCCACCACCTGTAAACTGTTGGTGTCTTAAGGACTGTTCCACAGGTGCATCTGCAATAATTGTTTATGGTTCATTGAACAAGTATGAAAAACATTGTTTAAACCCTTTCCAATAAAGATATGAATTTGGAGAGTACAGACAGTACTATTGGCTAGGAATGAACACTGTATAGGTCCACAGGAAAATTAAAATTTTTATTTTTCAGTTCCATTTCAAGGCAGAAGTGACTGTGAAGCTGGTCCACACAAGAAGAAGCAAAAGAACAACTGGGAGCCTGGAAAAGGACGTAATATGAACACAAGTTACAGGAAGCCAACTCCACCAAGTATTCATAAACCAGCACAGAATGCTGTCCAGGTCAAAGTTCAGCGTGGGAAACGAGTAAAGATGCAACAGAAGACTGAAGGTAAACCACAAGCGCAAATCTGAATGAATCAGAAAAATTCCTTGTAAATTATGTGCTTTCGTATATTTATTAACATGTTTCACTTCGAAGGTACAAAGTCAGAGGAGTTTAATGCGGTGGATATTTTAAAGAAAAGACTTCATGAGAAGATTGAGGCGTCTCGCGCACAGGTATGTAAACCAAGAGGAAGTCTCAAACTGGAAAACCATTGTTTTACAATTAAGGAATGAAAATTAAAGGAACAATCCTCCATAAACGACTTCCATATTAATCTTTATAATTAACATGATCTTGAATGGTGCACAAGTAGAATAGTGTATAATGAAAAAAGCTGTTATCCCTTATGTTTAACAGCTGCAGCAAAACTGTTATCCCTCTCACAGGAATAATACAGCCCCAACCAACAAATTAGTACCAAAAATACTAAGCACATAACAAATATTTCAATGGAATATGTTTTAAGGTGAAGGTTTCCTTTAAGCTTTGATATTCTGGAATTATTATATACAGCCCCCTCCAAAAGTATTGGAACGGTAAGGCCACTTTTTGGAGTTTTGCTATACATAAGACGTTTGTGTTTGAAATCAACAGGTGAATATGAGATGATAGATCAGAATCACAGCTTTCATTTCCTGGTATTTAGATCTAGATGGATTAAACAGCTTAGAAACTGGCACCTTTTATTTGAACTCACCCATTTGTCAAATGATCAAAAATATTGGAATATCTGACTTACAGGTGTGCCCTTTTAGATTGTTTAAACAATTAATAGCTCTCAATGTCTACTCTTGGTTTGAGCGCTGAGTGGAAGGTTTTAGACTGGTCACTAGACCTTAACCAAATTGAGCAGCATTTTAGCCCCCAACCCCCAGTTTGGTGATGTCACTGGGTCAATGGCTGGCTTGATGCAGTCATTGCAAGCAAGGAATATGCATCCAAATAGTATTGCTTACTTTAAGACTCTCTGTTCCAATACTTTCGCTCACCTAAAAGTTGGGTGGTCAGCCACCACAGATGCCATGTTCGAAGTTGTTTAACACATCATAGATATAAATATCAGGAAATGAAAGCTGAAATTCTGATCTATCGTGTCATACGTCTTTTGATCTCAAACCCAAATGTATTCAGTGTAGAAAAAAAACAAAACAATTGCCTTGCTGGTGTGTATGTATATATATATATGTGTGTGTGTGTGTGTGTATGTATGTATGTATGTATGTATGTATGTATGTGTATATGTATATATAATCTGAGTGTATGTTAGCCGGTAAATACTGGTTTTTGACCGTAATAAATTAAAAATTTCCGATAAAATAAAAAATTGTCAGACTCGATGTCCGGTAAAAATATTAACACGAAGCAGACATTAGACAAGGTACGTTCGCAATTGCACACCTAAGTAAGGTATCTGTCAGTGCTAAATGAGTCTTTTCACATTTCTCTCCATTATTACTTTTGCATTTTAGCGGACCAATTCAACAACACACACACACACACACACACACACAAACACGTCTCTGTACTGGTCGGCTCTGAAAGCACAAACAGACCCACACAAGTAAATTCAGGCTAACAGCTGACGCTCGACCACGCCACTGCTGCAACAATTGCATATATTATGCATAGTCCAAAACATGGTACTAAATGTTAAGAAACACCAAAATGAGATGACCGGATTTTTTCCAGTTTGTCCGGTAAACTTAATCGTTCCCAGACATGTTTGCCGGCACCAAAATGTCTTAGCGGAAATTGTGAGAGACATTTTATTTTTATTTTTTGTATATATATTTCTTCTGTTTTTGTGTACATCTCCTACTAAATAGTTTTAGATCTTCAAACGAAATACAAAATAAAACAAAGGCAACCTGAATAAACACACGATACACTTACACTGGTCACCAATGTGAAAAACTAATTAAAGTCTGGTTGTGCCACCATTAGCAGCAATAACTGCACCCAAACGCTTCCGATAACTGGTGATCAGTCTTTCACTTACTTCTAGGACTAGGATTTACTCCTATGCTTTGGATCATTTGTCTTGCTGCATGATCCAGTTGCGCTTGACTTTCAACTTATGGACTGAAGACCGGACATTCTCCTTTAGGATTTTCTGGTAGGGAGCAGAATTCATGTTTCCCAGGTTGCCCAGGCCCTCAAGCAACAAAGCATCCACACACCATCACACTGCCACCACCATGCTTGACCATAGGTATGATGTTCTTTTTGTGGAATTCTGCATTTGGTTTACGCCATATGTAACGGGAACCCTGCCTTTCAGACTGTTCCACTTTCGCCTCATCAGTCTACAGAACATTCTCCCAAAAGGTTTGAGGATCACAAGGTGTGTTTTGGCAAAATTCAGATGAGTCTTAATGTTCTTCTGGGTTAGCAGTGGTTTTCACCTCACCACTTTTCCATGCATACCATTTTTGCCCAGTGTCTTTCTGATAGTGGAGTCAAGAACAGTGACCTTTATTGATGCAAGAGAGGTCTGTAGGTCCTTTTGATTTTGTCCTTGACACTTTTGTGACTTCCTGGATGAGTAGTTGCTGTGCTCTTCGAGGAATTTTGGAAGGTTGGCCACTTCTGAGAAGGTTCACTAATGTGCAGAGTTTTTCCATTTGGAGATGATGGCTCTCACAGTGGTTCTTTGGCATCCCAGAGCCTTTGAAATACTAACTTTGTAACCCTTCCCAGACTGATGTATTTCAATCACCTTCATCCTCATCATTTCTGGAATTTCTTTCAACTTTGGCATAGTGTGTTACTCAGTAAGACCTTTTAACCAACTTCATGTTGTTGAAAAAGTTCTATTTAAGTGTTGATTTGATTGAACAGGGTTT
This sequence comes from Ictalurus punctatus, assembly GCF_001660625.3. NCBI lineage: Eukaryota > Metazoa > Chordata > Actinopteri > Siluriformes > Ictaluridae > Ictalurus > Ictalurus punctatus. The sequence goes on along the minus strand of NC_030443.2, from coordinate 10,305,124 downwards.
GCAGTAATCAGGTCTGGTTGTGTCTAGTCCAGCTGAACCCCATTATGAATGCAGCTTCATATACATGGGGAAATAATAACTACAGGCGCAAATTGCATTTTCAAACAGTCCCTATTGGTATTGGATAACTTTTTTGCTTCAATTACTTTATCATGTTTTTGTTTGTTTTTTGCTTTAATATCTGAAATAATTTCACAGCACAGTATGTATGTGTGTGTGTGTGTATATATATGTATGTGTGTATATGTAGTGTGTGTGTGTGTGTATGTATAATTAGTGTGTCTTAAGCCTTGAATCATTGTATTTATTTATTTATTTATTTATTTATTTATTTATTACATAGGGCACTCCAAAAGATCCCTCCTCAGAGGAAGTGCAGAAACGTCGAGCAAAACGAAAACAGGAGAGGGAGCGAAAGAAGAGGAAACGGAAAGAATTCCGCATGAAGAAGTTAGCAGAGAGTGCTTCCATAGAGGTCAAAGTAGAAAATGAAACAGAACCGGCACCCGTGCCTCTGAGTGATTCTACAGGAAGCAAACCTGCCAAAATGGACACAAACACCATCGTCTTCAACAAGGTAGAAGTAGGGGAGGAGTATGTGGACAAAGCAACACAGTTAAAGGAGAAGAAGAAAAGGAAGGCAAAAAGAGGGCTCACTCCCCTTACAGGCAGGAACGTCAAACAGCTTTTGTCCCGAGTGGAAGCTAGGAAGGCCCGTCTTGAGGAGCTGAGAGAGAAGGATGAAAAGAAAGCCAAGAAGGAAGAAGAGAAAATGCGGTGGACTAACGTCCTCTACAAGGCCGAGGGCTTGAAGATCAAAGACAATGAAGACCTTCTGCGTGCTTCCTTGAAGAGGAAGGAGAAAATGAAGACACGGAGGAAGAAGAAATGGGCTGAAAGGAGTCAGCAAGTGCTGGAGAAGATGCAGCAGAGGCAAGATAAAAGACGCAAAAATATACAGAAATTCAAGCAGAACAAGATGGAGAAGCGTAAACAGAGAATCAGGAAGAAAGGCAGGGTGCTGCCTGAGGATCTAAAGAAGGCTGCTGTGTAAGGAGAGGTAAATAAATGAACTAAGAGAAATGATCGGGTTTAGGTGAAATGTAAGAAAAAGACGAACTCTAAACTGGGTTTCCAATTTGTGAAGTTATGCCCTGATTCAATGTAAATATGAATATTGGCTACATTAAGCCAAACTCTTATTTGTAATAGTGGTATCGATACCTCACTGAATAACTTGATCATTATCTGTTAAGTAGGAAAAATACAAAAATATGCAAATATATGGTGTTTTGGAAATAATGATGGAATTGATTGTATGCATTTGTCTTACCACCTATCTTTCTGTCATTAAATTTTCTGTTTGTGAGAGAGTTGGTCCATCAGCTTTTTCTATAGCTTTGTAGTTCAATAAATACTGTTTTGTTGTTTACTTTTCAATGTTTATCTTTTGGTGTGAATCTACTTTGATTCGAAATGTGGTATAATTTTGGAATCAATTTCACTATGAAGGCACTTTACGAGGCACAAAACATGACTTAAAATGTATAGGGCAATCAGCTCATACTGCAGAAAAGCTGTTGCATTGGTTTATGGGTGACATTTTCCTCTCTATTTTGATGGCCTTGCCTTGATTAATATTAACAGCAGATTCATTAATGTTGCACCGTAATAAAGGGATGTCGGGCCTAGTAGGAGGTCAGTAGGAGTGTCAAAATCAGTTATATAATATTAGATTGACAATTACACTATACAGGCAGTGCCTTATACCAAGTCTCATCAATAGCATAATAAAAATAATGTTGTGTAAACTATTACACACTTAAAGGAATGATTTCTAATGGACTGTTTAAAGTCTATAATGCTCTACTGGTTCATGCTGTGTTTCTAGGTTTAACTTTGTGTCATTTGTACATTGATTGGCTAATGTGTGCTTTGTGTTTCTCCTCCAAAGGAATTTTGAGTTTAAAAAGGATTAAGTACAGGTGCATATATATATATATCTCTGAATATCGTGGAAAAGTTCATTTTTCCCCTGTAATTGAATTCAAAAAGTGGAACTTGCATATATTCTAGCTTCATTACACATAATGTGAAATATTTCAAGCCTTTTTTGTTTTAATCTTGATGATTATGGCCTACAGCTCACGGAAATCAAACATCCAGTATATAAAAATATTAGAATAAAGAATATATCATACAGAAAATTCGCAGTGTCGTATTCCTAGTGTCGAGTCGCTCCTGAACCAGAGACAATGTCAGAAGCGTCTTATTCATTATAAATGCAGAGAAAATGCATGGCACCTTTTATCACTTTAGACTGTAAATATATGTGACATTTCGTTCTTATTTCTGAGTAACTTGTACATATTTTGTAGATTTTGTTGTGAAGGAACAGTTGACCTAAAAACAAAATCGAGCAATAAAAAATTGTTGTTTATTTTTATGTTTGTACACATTCACCTCATTAAGTGCAGTTATATCTCGCTTTAAGTTTGTTTCCGTCTTGATACTGTTGAATTTTAAAATTAATATTTAATATGAGACAGCTATTATATAAACTTAAGTCTACCTTCAAATAGAATGGCATTGGACTTGAATACAATAACGACAAAGCTGTAAGAAATTAAATTAAAAGCACTATAAAGAGTGTTAATATTTAGTTTTAAATTGGTGTTCTTCACTAGTGTCCCTACTTCCGGTCATCATTTCTCACCGAGCACCTCGGCGCGATTAGGGATTTCCGCATACTTGCCGTCACGTCCGGATTTCACCTAAATCCCGCCCATTTGTGAAACCCCGCCTACTTGTAGCATAAGTACTTGGCGGTAAGTACCTCCCACTTTGAGGTAAGTACCTCCCACTTGAAGGTCTCCGGGCTGCAGGGATACATACAAACGGTCACAATAAGCTCCTCCTACCTTGCACAAGGAGTTGTGGGTAATATATAATATGTCACTTGGGAGTCAGGGTGACTCTTGGAATCAGGATTAAATGCTTTAGATTTTAACACTATTAATAATATATTTAAATTAACTGGATCAAGCACTGTCTTTATGAGAACAATTTCCCATGGTTCTTTAATCCCATCTTTAAAAAAAGTGGTGGTCTTAATTTTTTACGGACCTGTGATTTTAAATGCACCAAACTCCCAATTAAGTTGTCTAACTTTCACAAACAAGCTTTAATGTGTAGAAATTAGTCTACAAAGACAATTTTCTCCCGACTCCTGTGTTATTTGGAATAATCAATATATATTATTCAAAAATAAGACTGAAGACTGATTTTCTTAAGCAGTTGGTTTAACAAAGGTTTAATTTTGCTTACAGGTTTAATAAATCATTCAGGTAACCTATATAATTACACTGAATTTGTTAATAATTTTGGGATAAATGTATCCTCAAAAGAATACTTACAACTCATTCGTTGTATTTCCCCCAAAATACTTCACCTTGTTAAAAATGATCAGATGTATAATCCTGTAATTGGTTCTCCACCAGATCTCACTGCCTTTCAATCAGGGATAAAAAATAATAATAATAACCTTTATATAAGAAAAACCTTAAGCAAAGAAAAAAGCATTTCACTTAAAGCAATGATGGAGTGGAAACAGGATTATCTTTCCTTTTCTTTTCAAAATCTAAATAAACATGTAATTCCTAATAAAGTCAAAGAAACTCACTTTAAAATAATAAATAGATATTATCCATGTAATGATTTTATTATTAAGTTTAAAGAAAGGTTTTCACCATTATGCTGTTTTTGTAAGAAGACTCAGAAACAATCTTACATTTATTTTCAGTTGTTATTATACCAAACTAACCCTGTCCAGGGTGTACCCCACCTTGTGCCCGATGCTCCCTGGGATTGGCTCCAGGTTCCGCCGCAACCCTGAAGAAGGAGTAAGCGGTAGAAGATGGATGGATGGATGGATGGATGGATTATACCAAACTATTCTGGTCCCAAATTTCTTTGTTTCTTTTTGAATTGTTTAACAAGTTTGTCACTATAACTGATATGATGGTTTTGTTTATGTAGTGTGATACTGGTTTATTGGAAATGAGCAATATAATTAAAATTCTTTCTTTATTTGGGAAATATCATATACATAAAGCAAAGTATATGTTAACTGTACCAAATGGTAGACTATTTTCCACTGACGTAAAGATTTTCTACAATTCACTAATGTCAATACAGAACAATCATAAAGCTGTTAAGACAACTCGGCTGTTGATCAGAGGTTCTAAACCTTTTGCAACTAAAGACCCCCCAAGCCTTCCCTATCTTGTGGCACGCTGCCCCCCCCCCCCCCACATCCCCCGCATAGTGGAGGAGACCAGGCATAATGATTACCCGTTCTAAAATCTATCTATCTATCTATCTATCTATCTATCTATCTATATATATATATATATATATATATATATATATATATATATATATATATATATATATATAAAATCTGTTTTTGATAGATAGATAGTTTTTTTGCTTTTGTGTTTTTGTACTTTTTTAATAATAATTTCATAACTTGTGATTTTTTAAAATAACTTTTATAAAACTATATAACGGACAGGTATGGAACATGAATGATCAAAAATGTTTCTGAACACTATAACTACTTTGAACAAGAGAACTAGGTTGTAATAACGAGGACTATTTTGCATCTAAAAACATTCCCATACGAATTATGTAAATTGGGACGAAGGGCGTGTCTCGTTATCCAGGACATTGTTAAATCTCTGGCTCTCAGACCACTGAACAGACTCACTGAACAGAGCAGATGTAGTGAGAGGTGTGAGTGCAGTGGGAGAGCAAGACCTCGCACTTGCAGGACAGTACTGGGGATATTTGGAAAGTCACTAAGGTTTTTCCAAAAAGTCGCTAGGCATTTTTATTTATTTATTTATTTATTTATTTTTTAAACATAGCCGCTAAAGGGGTTTAAAAAGTCGCTAAGTTGGCATCACTGATTTGCACTGACAGCTAGATAAAAGTCAGCTAAGCTCTCCACAGCAAAAAGAAAATACAGGGAGAGGGAACGTGGGGTTTTTCATTTATGCACATCCTATTTGAAAAGCAATCAAATACACAGAGAACCCAAATAATGCCCTGTCTGTGAATTCTAAAAAAAAATTTTCGCGCCCCGCAGGAGGGCTGGTTGAGAACCACTGATGTATGACTGATTTTTAATGAGATGCAGAATTTTGATTTTGTTATTTTATAAATTCAAGTATTTTTGTATGACTTTGTATTCCTTTCTGTTATTTCATTAATAAATAATAATAATAATAAAAAAGTAATAATAAAAGCTAAAAATGACAGACTCCGCCTACACCGGTTCAAAGGTCAGGGTTCAACGTGTGAATCTAAACGTCTTCTGGATTCTTATTAGTCCCATAGTGCATTACACGGTGTAAAAATACCACTTACTACATGTAGTGCCCTCAATAAAGGGAGAAAGGAGGCGTTTGGGATTGAGCCAGCTCCAGCAGCTGACTGAAGGAATGAAAGTCAGCAACAGTGTAATGCGGAAAAGCGATTAACTGCATCGGTAACTGTCTCGTCATACTGGCTATATTAAATCTTAATTATAACTTTTAAAAACAGCGTTATTATCAGATTTTGTATTAGCATTCATTAGCAGTCAGGCTAAAAGTCTGTATCAGAAACTATCCGGTTAATGTGTAGTGCACTGAGAGGTTTTTTAAGGATATAAAGAATGTAATATAAGCTTATATGAAACGGCTATTTTGGTCGTTGGTGAGAACTTGAATGTTATATAATTAAAAAGTGTTGTATTCCTGTTATACGTATTCATTTCTTTCTTTGAAGGTGTAAATGGCATCCTGGGATGTTTAGGAGAGTGCTGGTAAACAGTGCCGCAGTTTGGAAATCACCGGACATTCCTACGATCTGGCAGAACAAGGTTAGTTATAGCGGAGAAAATGTCTACTCCCAGACTTTTATTATATAAAATCACATAAAATGGTGTGTACAGTGTCTGTATCAATATCAGAGTCACTGCTGTCAACAATGCTGTCCTTTTTTCTTCTTTTTTTTTCAGCTGCACTTTATTTTGCTGAAGAAATCAAATATTTTGTTAAGCAAAAATGTTTGTGCTCTAATCCAGGGCTTTTCTTTAACTGTAAATTAAATGACATACTTATTATTTAAATGTGAACAATACTATTTGGTCTGTTTTGATCCAGCACTCATAACTATATTGTAATTTATTATTATTATTATTATTATTATTATTATTATTATTATTATTATTTTACTTCAAGTTGCCATTATTTAATTACCCGTTAGTCCTGCAAGCTGATTTTGTTGGGGAGTCTGGTACTTTGCACTAGTAAAATGTGACCAAATCCATTTCTACAGAAAGCGGCGATTCGCATGAATGCAAACAACCTACACAGACAATTAAATACCTTTAATGAGTTATCAAACCTGCAAGACTTCAAGTGACTTTAAGCTTGAGTACATGATTGCGATGCTGTTTAGCCTTTGTTGCTCTTAAACACGAAATGTTATAACGTTATCATTTTCAAAACTGAATATAAGAAACATGCATTTAACCATTCAGAAATGTGTTTCAGGCACACACAAAAAACTCCTGTCAGGTGACAATGTTTGTTGGTAAATAAGACCTTTTAAGCTGTACTCATGTTTGACTCCTGTGAATTGAAGGGGGCTTTGGCTGAATGTGTGTTGTGATCACGTCACATGATGCATCTTGGCCCAAATCTGTGGACACTCTGCGGTCATTTTCAAAAATTTCAAAGCACCTCTGAATATTTTGGAGTTTCCTTGATTTTGCGCTAGTTTCTGTGTAAATAATGTAGTTTACTAGTGCTAAGTGCTAAATTAAATTGGGCTTAAGCATCAAAGATGTAACTTCATAATGTATGATTCTTAAACAGCTATAATTTTTTTTTTTTAAGGCCGTAACCTCTCATGTGCCATTTTTTCCCCCAGACAAACATGTCCCGGCAGTTGCATGCACGAAGGCTTGAGAACGTGGACAAGAATGTGTGGTAAATATTTACTAGCAGTTTTTTTTCAGGTTTGCTGAAGATGTTCCAGTATGTCCAAAGTGTGCATTTGGTTTTGGATTAAGTACTCGATGTTCTTGATCCTGACCCTGCCTTCAGTTAACCTATAATAAGCCTGTTTTTTGGATCACTGTTTCCTTTACCTCTCATGCACATTTCTAGCTCTCATCATGTTGATTTGCTCCAATTGCACACCAACACATTTATCCTACATGCTCAAAAACCTTTTTTTTCAGCACACCTTTTTTGTTCAGCACACGGTTATGCAGTTACTTAAATTATCCTCGGTTTTATCCTTAGTATGTCCATATAGTACTTTTCACTGGTCAATTACCAGGAGGTCAGTAGGTACTATGGTGGTGTATTTGGGAATCAGCATTGTATAACACAAACAGATCAACTAGAATAACAGTTTTTGACCACTGACATTGTACTTGCTGGCCTACAAGATAAAAACAAACCTGTGTTACAATGGGGAGTTATGTTGTAGTATCTGTATGGGTGTAAACATTTGAATGGGGTTACAGGTCAGAAGAAGTGAAATGTTTTCTCCTATGTTATCATCAGTTGAAGAAACTGTATGTCTAAAGGGATGGCAGATGCCTCCTGCTTTGCTATTTAGAGTGGTGTAAGTTAGCAGGTAATTTTCCATCCAAATGTTCAGAAGGGTTTAAGCACATTTTCATAAAGGAGGCTAAAAGAAAATTACAATTTATAAGCTACTGTTGTGCCGTTTTTATAAATAGGGCATTTAATATTGTCTAGGGTTTCCATTACACTCAGCTCTCTAATTTAAAAAAATACCCTCGGTAAATTATATTTAAAAAGGCCATAATTTTCACCTAAATAACTATCCTCCTCACTGCACATATACACTTGCGTCCTTTTCAAGCAGGTTTATTACAGTTCTGATTGTTAAACTTCTTAATTATTGTCCTAACAGTGAATATGGACGTTTTCAGACATGTAGATATTTTTCAGAACGACTGCCTGATTAATGCGGGCAAATACATTTTTGTGTATTTAGTGTGAGATTAATTAACCACAGACATTTTTCATAACCTCCTTTATCTAGCTTAACCAAGGGTGCCAATAAATCTGTAGCTGACTGTAGGGTTTCTTATGTACAAATGTCAATGTTAGTTAAAGCTTTAGTTAACTGAATACTCAGATTTCTCCCATATACATACAGTGGGGGAAATAAGTATTGAGTGCGTCAACATTTTTCAGTAAATATATTTCCAATGAGGTTATTCACATGAAATGTTTCACCAGACTTTGGTATTGACTCAAGAAATCCACACATATAAAGAAATCCAAACATTAAAGTCCAAAAATGAAGTTATGTGTGATAAAGAGGAATGACACAGGAAAAAAGTATTGAACACGCTAACTGAAATGTGTTTAATATTTAGTGGAGGAGTCTTTGTTTGTAATGACAGCTTCAAGGCACTTCCTGTATGAAGAAATTAATGGGATGCAGTATTCAGGTGTGATTTTGGCCCATTCTTCTAAACATATTGTTTTTTTTAATCTTGTTCATTTGGATTCAAGTCAGGTGATTGACGGGGCCATTCTAACACCTTGATTTTTTTTTCTTCTCTGAACCCAATTGAGAGTTTCCTTTGCTGTATGCTTTGGATCGTTGTCCTGCTGGAAGGTCCGCCCAAGTCTCATGTTCATCATCATGGTGGATGGCAGCAGATTCTTCTCAAGAATCTCCCAGTAAAGGGCTCCATTCATCGTTCCTTCAATTATATGAAGTCTGCCAGTACCATGTGATGAAAATCAGCCCCACACCATGATGCTTTGACCTCCAGACTTCACTGTTGGTATAGTGTTTTAAGGGTGATGTGCAGTGCCTTTTCTTCTCCAAACATAGCGTGTAATATAAGAGCCAAAAAGTTCAATTTTGCTCTCGTCTGACCAGACCACACTCTCCCTGTATTTCATAAGCTTGTCCAAATCAGTTGTAGTAAACTTTAAACAAGCTTCGACATGCCTTTTCTTTAGTAATGGAGTCTTGTGTGGTGAGCGTTAGCAGTGGAGTGCATTGCCTATTGTTTTCTCTGCTGCCTCTGAGTGTTTCTGGAGCTCTTTCTGAGTGGTCCTTGGCTCTTGGGCTACTCTTCTGACTATTCTTCTGACTCCCTGGTCAGAAATCTTGTGAGGAGCTCCTGTGCGTGGCCGGTTGATGATGAAGTGATGTTGCTTCCACTTGCGGATAATGGCCCCAGTGGTGCTTACTGGAGGATTCAGAAGTTTTGAAATACGTCTGTATTGGATTCCATCAATATGTTTTTCAACAATAAGGTTGCGAAGGTCTTGGGTGAGCTCTTTGCTTTTACCCATCATGAGATGTTTCTTGTGTGATACCTTGGTAACGAAAAGCCTTTTTATTTACTAACCCAGCTGATATTAATTTGCAAAGATAGGGGGTATAATTACTTACAGATTTCAGCTGGTTCCTTGCCTTACCTTGGCTTGGAGAACTGCGTGTTCAATACTTTTTTCCTGTGTCATTCCACTTTATTACATATAACTTTATTTATGGACTTTAATGTTGTGAATTCTTTATACTTCTGTATTTCTTGAGTTAATACTGATGTTTGGTGAAAATTACATGTGAATAACCTCATTGGAAATATGTTTGCTGAAAAAAATGTTGATGTGTCCAATACTTATTTCCCCCACTGTAGATAGCCCAAATGAACCATACTGAAAGCAGTGGCATGTTGTGAATTATTTATCTCTTGTAATTATTTGTGTTTATCTGCTAGGGTGGAATTTACAAAGCTAGCTGCTGAGTATAATGTAGTGAACTTGGGTCAGGGATTCCCCGACTTCTCTCCTCCCAGCTTCCTCTTGGAGTCTCTCTGCAATGCCATCAAAGGAGGATTCTCCATGCACCAGTACACGCGCGCCTTTGTAAAGCATTTTTACATTTTCTTTCTTTGTGCATTCATAATCTTTTTTACTATCTTGCTTTTAGGGTTTGTGAAGTAATAATTAAATAAAATCTGTAAATATTCTAAAAAAGGTTTAGTAACTATATACTAGTAAAAGTGTAAAAACAGGCACCTAGAAATGCACACTAATCTTTCAGATGCACATAAAAACCAGGCTTAATTGTATTATTCATGGATAATCTGATTATATTGAGTAAATCTAATTGCAATCTGATTCACAGGGCCATCCGCGTCTTGTCAAGGCCCTTGCCAAATTCTTTGGGAGAATCTTGGCCCGTGAAATCGACCCCATGCAGGAGATACTGGTTTCTGTGGGAGCCTATGGGACACTTTTCTGTGCCTTTCAGGCTCTGATTGATGAGGGTGATGAAGTAAGTTTGTGTGTGATATTTATTATGGTTTGAGCTGAACATGTGTGACCTAAATACCTTCTATACGCCACTGATCTTATCGTTAAATTGATCAGATTTGAACGTCATTATCCATGATAGCCTCATGTTCTTGCCCCTCTCATGCTTGTTCTGTGGTCCAGGTGATCATTGTGGAGCCTTTCTTTGACTGCTATGAACCCATGACATTAATGGCAGGAGGGAAACCCGTCTACATCTCACTGAAGCCTGTGAGTATTCACTATCAAGGGCTCAAATGAAACATTTTTTAGTTACAATGTACATTTATTTATTCATCACAAATTATTCCACAAAAATCTGGTGTGCTTATCTTATAGCAAAAGGTCACTGGTCCAACTGTGTCTAGTGCTGACTGGGTGTTATGTCCTGAAGAGCTAGCCAGTAAATTTACCTCTCGAACGAAGGCTATCATCATTAACAATCCCAGTAATCCATTAGGCAAGGTGAGTTTTGCCCATTTGCTTCCAGAGTTTAATAGCTTAATTGTTACTCAAAATGGAGTAGATGTTTCATATATTATGTACTTAAAGCACTATATTTATCAAGGATTCTTTAAAATAACAACCGAAACTAATAGGTAGTCAGGAATAATTGCAAATCATATGAAAATGAATAATCTCTCCATTTATTCCACAGGTCTTTCAGAGGGAAGAGTTGCAGATGATAGCTGACCTGTGTATAAAGCATGATGTTATTTGTATCAGTGATGAGGTATATGAGTGGCTTACATATGATGGAGCACAACATATCAAAATAGGTAAGAATAAAAATTCCTGTGAATTTTGGGACATTTAGAACATAAACATTATAGTGTATGAATATATATATATTCATAAGTGTATGAGTTTATAACTGATTTTTCAGTTAAGGGTGTTCTGCATGATACAGTAATAAGGGTTGCTGAAAAGTTTTATTGACATCCTAGGACTGAATTGCTTACCATGATTTGTGTTTCGAGTGTAGCAAGTCTTCCGGGCATGTGGGAGCGTACCATCACTTTTGGCAGTGCAGGCAAGAGCTTCAGTGCTACAGGATGGAAGGTAATAGTGGTGGAATGGAATAAACCTTTTTTCTTATTTATTTATTTATGTATTTATTTATTTATTTATTTATTTATTTATTTTTACATGTATCATTTACCTGGTTTCCCTCTGAAGCCAAGTAGGGTTGAGCTTGGCAATATCTGGATGGGAGACTTAATGGAGAAAACTAAGGTTGCTGCTGTAGGTGGTATTAGGGAGGCCAGCATGGGGTACTTGCCCTTTGGTCTGTGTGGGGTCCTAATGCCCCAGTATAGTGATGGGGACACTATACTGTAAAAAAAAATTAAAAAAAAAAAAAAACCGGGACCTTCTTTCAGATGAGACATTAATCCGAGGTCCTGACCCTCTGTGCTTAGTAAAAATCCCAGGACCCCTATAGTCCTGGTGAAATTCCCCCCTTGGCCCTTGACTATCATGGCCTGCTAATAATCTCCATCCCTGAATTGGCTACATCACTGTCTCCTCTCCATTAATAGCTGCTGTGTGGTGGGTGCTCTGGCGCACTAACACTGCCGTCACATCCAGGTGGATACTACACACGGGGGGTGGTTGAGGAGAAACCCCCCCCCCTTTAAATCTATGGAATTATTATTGTTTAGGTAAACACACGTGTGAACACCTGTTAACGCCTTTGACAATGCTGTTATTAAATTATTTGGTTTTGTATACCTTTTGTGTAGAAGGTTGCTTTTAGCCTTCTGTAGTGTATGAACACAATGTAGAATAATTGTGTTCTCTGAGTTTCACCTATTGTGGTTATTCTTTAAAATGGCTACCTTGTTTGTGAATGCTTTTCCTGATTTCTATTTCTACACCATACTATGTGTGCTTAAGGTGGGCTGGGCAATAGGGCCAGGACGCCTACTGAAACACCTGCACACCTTCCATCAGAACTCCTTATATCACTGTCCCACTCTTAATCAGGTAAAAACACACCTAAGAGCATATTCCATGTAGCCCGCTTACTTGTGCTTACATGTGTCTGATGGCAAGGAATCACAAATATACAGAGCACTAAGGAATTTAATTAATAATTTGACTAAATAAAGATATGACAAGAAAAGAACATACAGTTGGTTCCCAAACTGGGGGGCACAGAGTTATAATAACGGGGGTACGGCAAGGCTAAGGAATAGTGGACAGTCAGCAGATTTTTATGTAAAAAGAAATCTCTTCAGGGTGATGCAAGACCCCACTGTGAAAGTATCTTGCTTATTATGCAACTACTTGCCACATAAGTAAGTAATTGAACACAAAATATAAACTTCCTCCTTTTTTATTACCTCAAGATGACTCGCAGTACCTGCTCAAGTGGTCTGGTACAGACCAATAGATGACGTGATTGATGAATCAGTATTGCAGGGAGCCGAGTAAAATTATAAATGAGTGATGCATAGTTCTTGATTTGAAAAGACTGCAAATGTAAAGCAGAAGATGTATCCACTTCAAATGTCGCAACTAAAAGAAAGACAAGAAAACATGATGAGACATATCTCGCACTTGGATTCACCAGTACAGCGGTGGGTGATGAAGAGACCACAGTGTGTTGTGTGCCTCAAAACATTAGCGTCTAATAAGCCATAAGCTGAACAAGTTAAGACGGCACTTAGAGACGTCGCATCACCAAAACAAAGACAAGCCAGTTGATTTTTTTCAGAAAAAAAAACATACTCGACTGTCATTCACAACAGAGTCGCTTTACTAAAGCAGCATCTGTGCCTTCAGATGCCTTCAAAACTCAGCTCCTACAAAGAGGCCTACAGAGTAGCTCAGTGGAAGAAGCCTCACACTACTTCTGAGGAATTAATACTTCCTTCTGCTATTGATTGCTATTGTCTGAACTGAAGTGGCCACTATATACATGTAATATAACAATAAATTGACGAATTAAATTCTCTCCTGTTAAATGAGTCACTCAGTCTTCATCATGTTTAATTGTTTGAATCTGTTTTGTTTATTGTTCTTTTTCTATTGCAACATATTTTGTGGGGTTTTTTTTGTTGTTTTTTTTCTTTTGGACACATTTTCATACTAGTTGTGTTTGTAGGAGGCTGTTGCTGTGGCTTTTGAGAGGGAATATGAATTGTTTGGCACAGAGGAAAGCTACTTCAAACAGCTACCCACACAGCTCCAGGCCAAACGGCTCAGGTTAGCCGAGTGCCTGAAGAGCATAGGGTTACAACCTTTCCTGCCCGAGGGTGGCTACTTCATGATCACGGACATCTCCTGCCTGAGTGAGTCCTCATTTCCATACATATACACTGCCTGGCCAAAAAGTCACACACTCTAAAATTTCGTTTCACCACCTTTTAGCTTTGATTACAGTGCGTGGCATTGTTTCGTCAACCTTGTGCAACGCGACATTTATTTCCATCCAGAGCTGCACTCATTTTAGACTAATCTTTGCATTGAGAATGGGAGAGTTGAATCACTTAGTAAAGTCTTCTCCAGTACATCCCAAAGGCTTTGAATTGGGTTAAGGTCAGGACTCTGTGGTGGCTAGTTCATTTGTAAAAATGATTCCTCCTTCTCATTTGAGCCCGATGAATCTTGGCATTGTCATCCTGGAATATGCCTGTGCCATCAGGGAAGGTAAACATCCATTGATGGGATCAGCTGGTCATTCAGTACGACTCAGGTACTCAGCTGACTTCGTTTTATGCTTCGTTTTAGCATAATGTTGCTGAGCCTAGACCTGACCATTTGGAGCAACCACAGATCATAACACTGCCTCCAGAGCCTTGTACAGTAGGCTCTATGCATGATGGATGCATCGCTTCATATGCTTTCGTTCTTACCCTGATGCACCCATCATTTTAGAATAGCGTAAATATGACTCATCAGACCACATGACCTTTTTTCATTGCTCCACAGTCCAATCTTTGTGCTCCCTAGCAAATTGAAGTTGTTTTTGTCTGATTAGCCTCACACTGATTAGGCCACACATTAGTTTATTCGGTAAGTTCTCCTCACATTGTGCATGTGGAAATGCTCTCACTTTCACTATTAAACATAGCCATGAGTTCTACTGTCGATGTTTTTACGATGTAACTTCACCAAGCATTTTATAGATCTACGATCATGATCGTTCAAGATTTTGAACATTCATTTTTCCGACCACATTTCTCCCTCAAAGTTGACAGTTCACCACGCTCCTTCCAGGTTTTAATAATTCATTGAACACTTCTTAACCCAATTCCAAGAATTAGTTGTTTTCTTTGCGTGTTGCAGGACAATAATTTGCCCCTTCTGAAACACAGTAACATCTTTTCCACGATCATGGGATACGTCTTCTGACATGGTTGTTTAAGAAATGAGAAGCTACACACTGCATCCGTTAGGGTTAAAAGAATGGTTGCCATCTGAAACATATTAATTAATTAATTATAATAAATAAATAATGACATTAATTAATTAATTATGCAATCATAGGCTTTTAAGTATATGCTTATTTAAATCCAAACCAGGCAGGGTATTGTATACAGTGGAGTGAAAAATTAAGCCAAGATGTACAAGATAATACAGGAGCTCAGTACAGTAAGGGCTAATAAACAAACAAAGTGTAACACAACCAATTAAAAAACTACTGTTTCATATAAAATGTAACATAAGTTAACCACACAGTACCAGCTAATTACTCACTAAGAGGAGTAGCATCATGATAAACTAGATGTAATCTTATTTATCTACATATCTCTTCACAATCCCCAAATACGTAGCCACTGAATTTGACTTCAGAAGATGAAACCTTCCCTTGGTTAATTTTCAAAAATTGCAGGAAAACTTTCTAGCAGTTGTCATCAAGCTAGCAACTACAATAACTTTCCTAGCACTAAAAGGAAAGCAGCTTGGTAGGAAAGATTTGTAAACAGTGAACATGGACTTTTAAGACACAGTATTATATGTGATGTGTCTCTCCTGTAGAGGTTGACCTGAGTGACACGCCAAGCTCCACGGATGAACCCTACGACTACAGATTTGTCAAGTGGCTTATTAAAGAGAAGGTAGATGTAAATCACACAACTTTTACCTTTTCAAAGTGATGCCTGATTATTTATTGTAAAATTAACCAGATTTGTTTTGTATGTTCTTTCAGCGTTTGGGTACTATCCCTGTATCTGCATTTTACAGCCAAGAAAGCAGAGCAGATTTTCAGAACTACATTAGATTGTGCTTTGTCAAGGTAATTTGTTGCTTACGATACACTATATGTCCAAACATATGTGGACAGCTGACCAGTACACCCATACAAGAGCCTTCCACAAAATGTTTGGCTAGAATCTATGTTGTAGCAATTCAATTTCCCTTCACTGGAACTATGGGGTCCGAACCTGTTCCAGCATGACAGTGACCCTGTGCAAAAAGAGGTACGTAAAGACCTGGTTTGCCAAGGTCGGTGTGAAAGAAAATGGGTGGCCTGCACGGAGCCCTGACCCAAACCTAACTGAACACCTTTGGGATTAATTGGAACGCAGAATGCACCCCAGGTCTCCTCGCCTGACATCAGTGCATGACCTGACTCTTGCTTTTTTGGCTGAATGAGCAGAAATCCACTCAGACATGCTCCAAAATCTAGTGGAAATCTTTCTCAGAAGAGTGGATGCTGTTACAGCAGCAAAGGTGGGACATGCACCATTATAATGCCCATTGTTTTGCAGTGAGATGTCCAACACCCATATGAGTGTGATGGTCAGGTGTCTACATATTTTTGCCCATATAGTGTATAATAAATAATCTGAATAATACAGGGAAAATAAAGCAATTGGTGCACATTAGATTTTAGTTAGTAAAGATCCACTCATGTACATTGCCACTACCTTGTACCTTATTTTTTTTTATATTCTTCCTGATAAATTTAAATTGATTTAAAATCATACCAGTCCAGTGATTAAAAAAAAAAGTATTTGTTTGTCATAAATATGTGTAGACAGTATGATTAATGATTTCATCCTGCTGGGACTTGGAACGCCCCCTAAATAATAATATTTGTTCTTTTTCTTTATATAAAAGGATGACTCCACCCTCAAAGCAGCTGAAGATATTCTGAGACAGTGGAAAAAACAAAAATAGATGGAATCATATGATTCTGTCCAAAATGAGCTTTGCAAATTAAATTGCTCACATATACCAGTATAGACTAATGTTGATTTATGACTCTGAATCAATTAAAGGTAAATGTTTGCCTGTTTTTTCCTTCTCCTCTGTCTGTAGATATATTATAATCGTTTGTGTGTCAATCAGTCAGTCATCTTTGTCAAAACCCAGCAAATCTGGTTAAAAGTAAACCTCAGGGCATGTGCTTGCACAAGTCACTTACCAGTTGTAGCTGGTGTTACAATCATACAGTTTAATTCTTATTAAAAACTTCATTTAATGATCATCTGTTTTATGTGTGAATATAGGTTTAATATGACTCTAGTGCTCCACCCACATTATCTTGCTGTTTTTGTACCTAAAAGTGACAAAAACAGCAAGATGAAAAAAACAAAAGATTCCACATAATGTATTTGACTGTATGTAAATGAAAGCTTGTCCTTTTATTTACATAGAGTCATGTGAAAAAATGAGTTGGCTTTTTTGACATATTTGGACAAGCAAACATTTGATCTTTGAAACAGTGCCTAAAGTTGATATACTTGAACGAAACAACAAGGACAAATAGCTTTTTCAATCATTTATTCAACAGAAATATTAATAGATGTGATATTGTACTGTGGAAAAGTAAGTACACCCTTGGTCTCAGAAGCTGGTATTGACCCCTTTAGCAGAAATTGTTCTGTTAAAGGGTTCAACTTCTTGTAGGCGTTTTACATAATTGTCCACCGGTCACTGACATTGGCTTACTGGATTTTTTGGCCACTCTTCCATTTAATATTCTTTCAGTTGCAAGATGTTTGAAGGTTTTCCTGCATGTACTGCCCGTGTCAAATCCCCCTACAACATTTCAATGGGATTCAAATCCAAGCTTTGACTAGGCCATTGCATAACCCTCCATTTCTTCTTTTTGAGCCATTCCTTGTTGGATTTGCTAGTATGCGTGTGATCATTATCCTGCTGAAAGGTCCACTTTCATTTCAACTTCAACTTTTGGACAGATGACCTCACATTATCTTCCATCACGCTTTGATATGATGCAGAATTCATAGTGAATCAAAGAATGCAAGCTGTCCAATCCCCGAGGCAGCGAAGCCACCCCAAATCATAACATTTGCTGTCTTTGGTCAGCACCAAACATGTCTGCTGGTACTGTGGCCAAAAAGCTCTATCTTTGATTCGTCTGTCCAGAACACATTATTCCAAAAGGCCTGGTCTTTGCTTGTACGTTCATTGGCAAACTGTAGTCTTGCTCTAATGTTGTTTTTAGACAGCAAAGGCCTTTTCCTGGCACACCTCCCATGCAGGTCAAATTTGTACAATCTCTTTCTGATTGTAGAAGCATGGACTTTGACACCAACAGTTGCAAGTCTTATTAGCAGATCCTGTGATGAAATTTTGTGGTTCATGGAGACTTCTTTTTGTATCAGATGGTCTGCTCTTGGACTGAATTTGCTGGACAAACTGGCAGTTGGTGGAAATCTGCACCATTTGTAGGTGATTTTCCTTACATTGGAATAATGTCCTCAAATAATTTGGCAATCTTTTTAAGTCCCTTGCCAGACTAATTGGCATCCACAACCTTTTGATCTTGGCATTATGACACCACACACCTCAATAACAAAGGGAACACCAGACACTAGATATGAGAGAGGCATAAATAAGATAGGTTCCACTTGCAAGCTCTGAACAGGTTCAAATCACTGGCACCCAATCTTCAACACCTGATTCTAATTTTATGGATTTGAAGGTGTGATAAATGTAGGATTGTACTTACTTTTTCCATGTGACTGGTCTGTTTGTTGTTTTTTTGTTCATTTTAAATGTGAAAATTACTACAAAATGTCAATTTTATGTAATATTTGATAGTGTATCAACTTTATTAATAGGCACTGTCTCATACAGGATCAAATGTTTGCTTGTCCAAAGATGTAAAAAAAAAAAAAAAACAATTTCCATGGGACGTACTTATTTTTTCACATGACTGTGTATTTGTAGAGGAAAAAAAACCCTGTAAGATTTAAACACCATGTTGCTGTGCATATAAAAGGAGTTGTAATAGAATATAGAAATAAAGCAAGTGCACAGTTGCAGAGGAGATACTCTCCACTGTGCCACCAAAGTAGTTTGTGATGCCATATTAATTTACGGTTTACACAAACAAGTAGTTTTCATTTAGAGGAGAAGCAGCCAAGAGTGTTCAGAGCTTCGTCAGGAATACTGTTAAGAGTTTAAAATGTAAAACAGTTTTGATTCGTTTGAAATTTCTATGCGACTTTGGTAATTACATGTGTCTTTTCATAGTATTAATGTCTTCATTATTGTTCTAAAATAATGAAAATAAAGACATCCATTTTTGAGAAGTTGTGTCAAAAAAGTGAAAAATAAAGCTCAAATTTGCTAGGCTGCGATAATTAAAGAAAAAGATTTATCACTGGATCAAGACCCTGAAGATAATGTACCTAGTAAATACAGACAGACATGAACAACCAAACACAATATAGTTAGCTATTAGACTGGATACAGATGCATGCTACTTGGCCAAGTCACATGAACAGCGAGTGGCAAGAATGTAACCGAGGAGAAAATTGCTACTAAGAAGTGGACATAAAGACAATAATGTACTACAGCATTACATTCAAAATATTTTTTTTGGTTTAATTCCAAATGGTTGGTCTAGCAGTCATATAGTGCACTCAATATGATGCGCAATGCTATGTTACAACCTATGTAGAAAGCATAAGTAATGAACAGGAATCCATTTGGTATTCAGCCTAATTGCTTGTTGATTTGTTGCCAAGTATTCTTGCATGATGAAGGAGGTATTTGTTGAGTTGTAGGCCTCATAAATGCATAGTGTGGAAAACTCAAAGTCCAACATACTTCTACAGCTCCTTTATAAACCACCTTCTCAAAAGCTACTGGGCAATATGAATACCTGGTGAAGCCATATGGCCTGGCCAGTGTAGATGCAGTATTCCAGTCTTCTATAAACCGGGTGCTCAATGACATGCTCCACAGGTATGTAGTAGTTTACACTGATGACAACTTGGTGTATTCCCACACATCTCTTCAAAGGTTCTCAATGCCAACTCAGCTGCTAAAAACATCACTCTATCACAGATCTGATTTTCTGATCTGCTTCTGAGGTGGGAGTAGTTGTTGTGTTGTCACAGAGACAAGGAGTCCCGGTTCTTTTAAAAGAAACTCTTCTACTAAAGGGTAATATTATGTGGGTAACCGGAAACTCCATCGAGCAATTCACCACTACCGATCATTGAGACCATCTGCTTGGTTGCTCCCATCCTTTGGGAGATAGGAAATCTCTGAGGCAGCAGCAGGTAACCCTAGACTAAGTGATCACAAGAGAAGGTATATATCCCAGCATCCATCTAGGGCAAGCTAATTATATGGGCATACATATTCATCCCTACACACTCTGCCATCCCAAAGAATGTTCTGCAGCATCTGCTCAAGGCTCTCAGACTCCTGAACACTGTGCTGCACCACTTCAAAAACATCGTCCTGGGATCCAAGTAACACCCTCCACCCCATTCCAGACACCCACATGTCACTTTCTTCATTTCTTCACAGTGGCTTAGTGGTTAGCACATTCGCCTCAGACCTACAGGGTTGGGGGTTCGATTGTCACTGCTGCCCTGTGTGTGCGGAGTTTGCATGTTCTCCCCGTGCTGTGGGTTTTCCTCCAGGTACTCCGGTTTCCTCCCCCAGTCCAAAGACATGCATGGTACGCTGATTGCCATGTACAAAGTAGTCCATAGTGTGTGAATGTGTATGTGATTGTGCCCTGCAATGGATTGGCACCCTTTCCAGGGTGTACCCTGCCTTGTGCCCCATGCCTCCCGGGATAGGCTGCCATCCACCAGGATGATGATGAGACGTGGGTGGACCTTCCAGCAGGACAACGGTCCAAAGCATACAGCAAAGGAAATGCTCAATTGGTTTCAGAGAAAAAATCAAGGCATTAGAATGGCCCCGTCAATCACCTGACTTGAATCCAATTGAACAAGATTTAAAGACAATATGTTTAGAAGAATGGGCCAAAATCACACCTGAATACTGCGTCCCATTAATTTCTTCGTACAGGAAGCGTCTTGAAGCTGTCATTACAAACAAAGGCTTCTTTGTTCTTTGAAATATGGTTACTGAATTTTTTTTTGACACGTCCAATACTTATTTCCCCCACTGTTTAGGTCATAGTAGTATTTTATAATCAAATTTTACTGGTGTGGATAGAATAGGGGCAATTTGGACAAACTCTGTTTCTAGTAAACTTTCAGAGATCATTTCAGACGCGGGGTTCTATGACTGTTATGTATTTTATTTGACTGACGTCTCTAAATCGGTGTAAAAGCTGCTCTCAGAGGGTGGATTATCAAAATTGTCTCCAACAGTTTTTGCATTTTTGACTGCTGCATGGCTCTGGCTCTGGATTGTCACCAATTAACCAGACAGGCTGGTTTTAAGACTGTGAGCTATGTTAATAATTGAGAGCAGCACCTCCTGAGTGTAATGGCTACCATCCTGCCCTAAAAAGCCAGGTGTGCCCTCAAAAGTAGCCCAGTTGTCAATAATAATAATTAATATTGTGAAAACATATTTTGTCCGGTGACTTAGTGGTTAGCACATTTGCTTCGCATCTCCGTGGAATCCTGCCTCCAGACCTGCGTGTGTTGAGTCTGGGGCCCAATGGTACATGTTGTAGGCTGATTGGCATCTCTAAATTGTCTGTAGTGTTTGAATGGGTGTGTAAATGTGTGTGTGCACGATTGTGCCCTGCGATGGGTTGGTACCCCAACCAGGGTGTCCCCTGCCTCGTGCCCCGAGTCCCCTGGGATAGGATCCAGGTTCCCCACAACCCTGTGTAGGATAAGCGATACAGAAAATGGATGGATGGATGGATATTTTGATCATATCATGCGGCCTTATTCTTGGGGCAAATGAGTACCATTTTGTCTTGAAATCTAATTTGTAGCAGTTTGTTTTGTCCAGGTTGGTTGGATAAATCTTGTAAAATGTTTTTTGTTGTTGTTGTTTTTTGTTTTGTTTACATTTGATTCTATTTTTGGGATTTGTCTGTTCAATGTATTTCTTGTGTATGACCCTAGACTGTTTATGACTTTGGATTGTAACATTCAGTGTCTTGCACATGGATCCCTCTGGGTTCATATGTTACAGGGACTTTGCCTGGGCCACTGTAAAATATGAAACTTATCCTTTTTGAGCCTGTGATGTACATGAGAGCTAGTTGGCATGCTTCTCTGTTTGTCTGTTTTGACTAAAACAAACAATTGAGTTGGGTTGGGCGCATCAGGGTGTCCAGTCTTATCCGGAAAGGGTCGGTGTACATGCAGTTTTTCATTCCAACCAGTCAGAAGACACCTATTAGTTTACTGAAAGGCAAGATGAGCTGATTAAACAGGTAAAATCAGGTGTGGCTCCTGCTTGATTGGAATGAAAACCTGTACCTACGCTGGCCCTTTACATCACTAAGAAAAATCTAATTATTGATTGACTCCTATAGACTCACATTTGACCGGGTTTTTTTTTTAGTTATGTAAGCTGTAGTAATGTATAGTAATGTACTAACCATAGTAACAAACCATTTATCCATTTGTGAATTATGGTGTGCTGAATATGTGCATTTTCTCTATCATTTTCTCAGTTTTGTCTGTCTCTATCTAACATGCATCAAAACATTTGAGTGAAAATAAAACATCTGTCATCTTAATCTTGCAAAAGATTGAGCAGTTAGATTATTATAAATATATAAAATTCTCTTACTCAGTAGATAGTGAATGCTAATTAAAATGATCTCACCACCTAGCTAACTAACTAAAACTAAGTACAATTATATGAATAGGTATTGAATTCTAACTAGTCATTTCACTGACTAAATTAGTGAATGTGAACAAACTCACTATTTAGCTAGTAAAATCTGACCAAAAAATCACCCACTGACTAGCCAACACCATCCAAAATATATGATTTTTTAAAAAATTTATAACTGTAATAAAATAAAATTGATTTGTGTAAACAAGATGTCTTATTCATACAAATTTAAGAGCAACTCTTATCTTGAAGGTATCATTTAAATACTGGAATGTCTAGAAGAGTGGAAATAAATCAAGCTGCAGTTTGGAAAACATTAGTAATTCCCATGAACTGGCAGAACAAGGTAGAGTAGATATCAACTCCTTCCTATTATGATTAATGACATTATTGATGTCATTGTTATTGATGTAAAAAACATAGTACTTATTTGGTTTATTACCTTTTATCTGGTCTGTGTTGCCGTTGATATTTGGGTGTCAGGATTCAACTAGTTTGGTAAGCAAATAAGTCTATCTATCTATCTATCTATCTATCTATCTATCTATCTATCTAAGCTGTGGTTACAGTTTTTGGTTTTTAGCATAAACATGTAGATCTACATGTTCAATTTGTTTATTTTTTATTTGCATTAATTTCCAAGTATATTTCTAGTCAACTAATCAAAATCCTTACAATAAAGATAGATGTGTGATTCTAATGTTTTTCATATAATTGTTTTTCTTTAGGCTACACCTTGACACATGTTCTTGCTTTGCAGGTCATCATGTCCTGCAAACCACACACAACCAGGACTGAGGTAGTTGACAAACGTATATGGTAATGATTTACTCACCTTTTCTTGTATCATAATCAAAATGCACAAAAGTAAATACACTTCAGTTTCAACAGGAGATGCCCTTGACCCTTCTTGGACTTTGTTTTAACAACCTTAGCTTTATTTTTCCTGCCAATAGTGTGAACATGATTCCTTCAGCTGTTTTACAGGTTTTCTGTGCTCTTAGGCAAAACAAATATGTTCACATGACTCTGCTCGCATTTGCATTTTCTCCTGCTTTTATTATTATTATTATTATTATTATTATTATTATTATTATTATTGTTATTATTATTATTAATATTATTATTGTATGCACTCATTTTCTATTTGTATACTAATTTGTATATTATTGGGCTATACCCAAACCGCAGAAAATTTTGGCATACTGTATAAAGAAAATGTATTTATTTACTTACAAGCTGAGGTCCAAATGTTTTATAAATTTTCAGAAAGGTGCCAAAGGAAAATACAAATGATTGTTATTTAATCAGTCATTTCTGAAAACATAAAATTATTAATGAAAAAATAAGGACAATAATTTATTTAAAAAAATAATAAATACTACATGCTACTGTGATAATTAATAAACCATGTTGAGACATACAATCTATTTAGCAACTTTGGTGAGCTAACCAGTTAAGCAATTATCAAGTTACCATGAAAGCTTACCACTGCCTGTGATCACTTATGAATATACTCAGTAGTATGCCACTATAGGATACTTCGGACAGAAATTGGTATGATTTGATTTTTACCATTTTGTTTTCTGCTAGGTCGGAACTTTTCCAATTAACTGCTGAATACAAGGCAGTGAACCTAGGCCAAGGGTTCCCAGACTTACCTCCTGCCAGCTTTGTTCAGGAGGCTCTCTTCAATGCTGTCAACGGAGGCTTTCATATGCACCAGTACACACGCAGTCTTGTAAGAGAGATATTCTTTTTCACCCATCCTTACCATTAGGGGCAGTATGTAACAGCTGGATACTGTGAGTATGCATGTTGTAAATACTACCATCATACATCGATCATTCCATTTTCTTTCCTTATCCTGAAGATGATATGGAGGTATTTGCTTAGCAGCTTGTGTTCATGGTCAGAACTATAGCCTGCCAACACTATTTTTCTGCCAGTATTGTACTCTGACTTGTTTACTTTAACTAATTTAATTTATTTTACCAAAACAAGGTGGAAATGTTATACTGGAAATGTGGCCAAATGACTCTGGGGTATCCCAGTGGCTGAATATAGGATTTCTGTCATAGGTCATATCATTTCATCTTTCTGAATCGCTATATTGATCTTGCTGCCTTCAATTAGGATGTGCCTGCACAGTGTTCCATGCTGTTATGTTCCCTACAGTATTATTTGGACATGACACCAGCCATCCTCAGACTAGATGATTATTTGATATGTATGTAAGACACAGGGGCATGTATCATGTTAAATGTATCACGGTAGTAATTATAATAAATGCCGTGTCATATAATCACTGTGTGCATGTGGTGTTATGCAGTTGCTACACACCACCCCCGGTGTTTTTTCAGTGTATATAGAGTATATAGAATAGAACTACAGTTACTTAAATAGTCTTTCATCATTTACTAACAGTGACTAACTGTATAAGTATATTTATTTATATTTGTGCAAACTAGGCCCATCCCTATCAATAAATCACTTGAGGTTCTCCCTCAAAATGATTTTTAACTCATCAATTTTAATCAGTGCCCCCTCTAAATTAGGTTTATTAAGGAAAGATGTATTGTGACCTACAGGGCCATCCACCTCTTGTCAAGATCCTTGCCAAGTTCTTTGGGAGGGTTTTGGGCCAGGAAATTGATCCCATGAAGGACATCCTGGTTACCATGGGAGCCTATCAGGCGGTTTTTTGTGCAGTTCAAGCTCTGGTTTATGAGGGCGATGAAGTAAGTTCCTTGAAGAAATATTTATCATGGTTCAACTTGGATAACTACTAAAACTGCAGTGTCCTAAATACTTTTTCACATGATGCTGACTTTTATATTAAATTGGACAAATTGGAGCATCATTATGTACAACCCCAATTCCAAAAAAGTTGGGATGGTGTGTTAAATGTAAATAAATGTAAATAAAAACAGAATGCAATGATTTGCAAATCTCATAAACCCATATGTTATTCACAATAGAGCATAGAAAACATATCAAATGTTTAAACTGAGGAAATGTACCATTTTAAGAAAAAAATAAGGTCATTTTGAATTTCATGGACACAAGACTCAAAAAAAGGTGGGACAGGGCAACAAAAGGCTGGAAAAGTAAGTATTACTAAAAAGAAATATTTTGCAACTAATTAGGTTAATTGGCAACAGGTCAGTTACATGATTGGGTATAAAAAGAGTATCTTAGAGAAACAGAGTCTTTCAGAAGTAAAGATGGGATGGAAACTTAAATCCATTTTAAATGCGCTTTGGTCCAGAGAAGACGGCAGCGTTTCTGGATCATGTTCACATATAGTTTCTTCTTTGCATGATAGAGCTTTAACCAGCATTTGTGGATGGCACGACAAACTGTGTTCACAGACAATGAGTTCTGGAGGTGTTTCTGAGCCCATGCAGTGATTTCCATTACAGAACCAGGCCTGTTTTAAATGCAGTGCCGCCTGAGGGCCCAAAGATCACGGGCATGCAATATTGATTTTCGTCCTTGTCCCTTGAGATTTCTCCAGATTCTCAGAATCTTTGATGATATTGTACTACTACTGTCATCTACTGTGGATGATGAGATATTCATAGTCTTCGCAATTTTACGCTGAGGAACATTATTCTGAAATTGTTCCACAAATAGATTGTGGGATTGGTGAGATTTGTGAATCTCTGCCCATCTTTACTTCTGAAAGACTCTGCTTCTCTAAGATACTCTTTTTATACCCAATCATGTTATTGACCTGTTGCCAATTAACTTCCAGCTGTTTCTTTTTAGTAACACTCACTTTTCCAGCCTTTTGTTGCCTTGTCCCAACTTTTTTGAGATGTGCTGCGGCAATCAAATTCAAAATGACCTTATTTCATCAGTTTAAATTTTTTATATATTTTCTGTGTTCTATTGTGAATAACATATGGGGTTATGAGATTTGCAAATCATTGCATTCTGTTTTTATTTAAATTTATTTACATTTAACACAGCATCCCAACTTTTTTGGAATTGGGGTTGTACAATATACATTATATGGCCAAAGATTTGTGTACACCTGACCATCACACCCATATGTGCTTGTTGAACATCCCATTCCAGGTTTAGTCACCGTTTACTGTTATAACTCTTCTGGGAAGGCTTTCCATGAGATTTTGGAACTTGGTTCTGGGGATTTGCCCATTCAGTCACAAGAGCATTAGTAAGGTCAGGCACTGATGTCAAGCAAGAAGGCTTTGTCAGCATTCCAATTCATGCCAAAGGTGTTAAGTGAGGTTGAGATCAAGGTTCTGTGCAGGGCACCCAAGTTCTTCCACTTCCTTATTGGCAAGCCATGTCTTCATGGACCTTGCATTGTTCCTAGGGGCATTGTCATGCTGGTTTGGGCCCCATAGTTCCAGTATTGCTACAGCAATACTGTACAGTTGTGTGCTTCTAACTTATGGCAACAGGTTGGGGAAGGCCCTCATATGGGTGTCCAAACACGTTTGGCCACATAGTGTATATCACCAGGCTGCCCTGGTTCATAATTTTTATTCTCTTTATCTATCCTTCTCATGCATTTTATGTCGGCCCAGGTGATCATTCTGGAGCCTTCCTATCATTGCTATGAACCCATGACATTAATGGCAGGAGGAAAAACCGTCCATGTGCCCCTCAAACCTGTGAGTGTTCATTTTCAAAAACTGTACCGAAATGTTGTATGGTTGTGATGTACATTTCTTTATTCATCACATAATTTATTACACTTAAAAAATCTGGGGTGCTTGTACATATCTTACAGCAAAAGGTCACTGGTCCAACTGGGTCTAGTGCTGACTGGGTGTTATGTTCTGAAGAGTTGACGAGTAAATTTAACTCTCACACAAAAGCTATTATCATTAACAATCCCAGTAATCCATTGGGCAAGGTGAGCTCTCTCCATTTGCTTTCAGAGTTTAACGTAATATTGTCTAAATATAGTTTGCCAAATGGAGATGTGTTTCACCTGTTACGTACTTAAAGAAGCAAATTTATCAACGACTCATTACAACAGCTATCGCTAGCTAATAGGAAGTGTCTGAAATAATCACAAACCAGTGAAAACTAGTGAAACCATAGACTTCCAAATAATACTTGGCTCTGTTAGTGCTCATTTCTTTTGCAGGTATTTCAGAGGGAAGAGTTACAGATGATAGCTGACCTGTGTATAAAGCATGATGTTATTTGTATCAGTGATGAGGTATATGAATGGCTTACATATGATGGAGCACAACATATTAAAATAGGTAAGAAGAAAACCTTGCTACGAATTTTTCAACCTTTTAGAACTTAGACAAAGGTCCTAACTTTTAATATGTTCACAATGTTTGAGCTGTTTATTAAGCAGTGTGTGATCTATCTTGTAATAATAAAGACCTTTGTTAAATTGATCTGTGGTTCCATTACAGCGACTCTTCCGGGGATGTGGGAGCGCACTGTCACCATTGGGACTGCAGGCAAGAGCTTTGGCGTCACTGGATGGAAGGTAATGGGCTGATGATAAAGTTTGCTATGATAAAGTTATGGTGTGAAACTGTACAACCCACTTTCATTACTTTTGTTATATCACAGTGTGCTGTTGTATCACATAAAGTGCTTTTAGGAAGTGTTCTGATTTCTCCTTCTCTTTACATCATGAAAAACAAACAAACAGATTTTCATAATGTTTTTTTTAATTTGACAAAAAACAGAAAAAGTATACAGTGCTGTGAAAAAGTATTTAATCCCATCCAGATTTCTTCTGTTTTTGTGTACATCTCATACTAAATTGTTTCAGAGATTAAAACAAAATCTAAGATAAAACAAAGGCAACCTGAGTAAAATCAAAATACAGTTTGTAATGACAGTGTTATTTATTGAAGCAAAAAAGTTATCCAATACCAACTGGGCCTGTGTGAAAATGTATTTGCCCCCATAGTTGCTAATTTCCTTAATCTATGAAACTGCATTCATAATGGGGTTCAGCTGGACTAGACACAACCAGGCCTGATTACTGCAAACCCTGTTCAATCAAATCAACACTTAAATAGAACTTTTTCAACAGCATGAAGTTGGTTAAAAGGTCTTATGCAGTAACACACTATGTCAGAATTGAAAGAAATTCCAGAAATGATGAGGAATAATGTGATTGAAATACATCAGTCTGGGAAGGGTTAAAAAGCTATTTCAAATGCAATGGGACTCCAAAGAATCACAGTGAGAGCCGTTATCTCCAAATGGAAAAACTCAGCGCAGTATTGAACCTTCCCAGAAGTGGCCGACCTTCCAAGAGCACAGCAAGTACTCATCCAGGAAATCACAAAAGTGCCAAGGACAACATCAAAGGACCTACAGACCTCTCTTGCATCAATAAAGGTCACTGTTCATGACTCCACTATCAGAAAGACACTGGGCAAAAATGGCATCCATGGTAGTAAGGTGAGGCAAAAACTATTGCTAACCCAGAAGAACATTAAGGCTCATTTAAATTTTGCCAAAACACATTTTGCCATGTGCTCTAACTGAACTAAATGATTGCAGCAAGCCTAGTGACAACCATCCATCACTTTATAGTCAAATATAAAACCTGTTTAAATGATTTCAGTGTGTGTCAGTACTTTTTGTACATTGTCAGCACATTTTAACAATACTACTGCAATCCCCACCAAGAGGGGGGGAGCGGAGCAACCCAACTTTTAATGTGCCCCTGACATGGTGCTGATGTCAATGGGGCCAATGCTGCACACATTCCTCTCCATTTTTCACTATTGCTAAGGCTCAAAACCCTGGCCAATTTGTCCCCAAGATTAGTGGATGAGTGAGGTGAGGACTAACTGCCACCTCTACTATATGTTTTCACCCTGAAATTTAATGATGACCAGCGGATATTTGTGAACATCCTCACACCTCACCTTCACCAAACATGCATTTCGCAATGCCTCAGCTTGAACCAAGCATTGGTGAATTAAAACTGGTTACAGCCCAAATCCATCAATGCATGGTATGTACCCCCTTGAACACTCACCAGTATGCGGTATGTCCCAGCTCGATCAGGTCCAGGTAGACCACCATGTTGGCGACTGGTAGTTCGGAGACATTAGGAAGCTGGAGACAGGCTTGGAACGACTCAAAAGGCACTTTGTTATCTCTTTTACTTTTCAGCTTATTTATTCACACACACACACACACACACACACACACACACACACACTGCTTTGTACTGGTTGCGCTCTCTCTCTCTCTCTCTCTCTCTCTCTCTCTCAGTTAGATTGAGGTCTGGGTTTTGACTTGGCTATTCAAACACATTCAGGTGCTTTTGAACAACTCCAATATAACTCAGTATGCTTAGGGTTATTGTCTTATTGGAAGGAAAACTTTAACTCCAGTCTCTTGCTCCCAGACTGGAACAGATTTTCTTCTAAAGTTGCCCTGTATTTGACTCCATTCATCTTGCCTTCAAACCTGACCAGTTTCCCAGTGCCTGCTGATGAAAAGAGTCCTCCCAAGATGATGCTACCAGCATCATGCTTCACTGGGGGATTGGTGTTCTAAGGGAGATGAGCACTGTTGAGTTCCTTCGATGACTAACCCAGTCACTTGGTGGATGGCCTATGCTTGTCAGAGTTGCGGTTGTGCCATCTGGCACCATAGGCACCTTGTGGCTGATCTGGACAACCAACAGTCCTTCTTTCCTCACACTGCTAACCTGACTTGGTCATGCAGGTTCTCTTATACAACATCATGAGGATCAGGTGCTTGTTCAGGCTCATCTTATGTTGGGATTTCTTTCTGTACTAGCTTCTCTCTAACATAGCTTTAGCTTGATGGTATTTTTAGACCCTGACCTATTGAAATAGCTTGAAGTTTCAGAGGAGGACCACAAAGCACATCAGTAGGTCACTTTACATAATGGTGTCTGCTAAATGCAATAAATGTAAATATGAGAAAATAATATTATATATTTACAATGACTCTTTTCTAATATATGCATATATAAACAGCAATCAATCTTTACTTCATTACAGAAAAACAAATTAATTTATTGGGGATATTTTACATTAGGAGGTGTTGAGCAATTTTGCTAATTATTAGTTTGCTGTAAGAACATTACAGGCAGAGATTTGGGATAATGACTCAAAAACTGGTTTATGTTTTATTCATTATAGAGTACTTTTTTCGCTTTTTTGTGAAACACACATTAGATAAAGGATTTGTCTTTGGGGAATTTAATTTATTTTTGACAATACACTCATTTCAAATCTGATGACTGCAACACACTCCAAAAAAGTTGGGACAGTCAACTGTTTACCACTGTATAACATCACTATCTCTTTTAATAACACTTATTAAGCATTTGGGCGCTGAAGACACCAGTTGCTTAAGTTTAGCAAGGGGAATTTTCCTCCATTCATCCATTATGCATTTCTTCAGCAGTGCAACTGTGTAGGGCCTTTTGTGATTCATAATGCGCCACACATTCTCAATCGGAGACAGGTCAGGACTGCAAGCAGGCCATGCTAGCACCCGCAGAATTTAGTTTGGTGTTGTCCTGCTCTGGATGGCAGCATATGTTGCTCCAAAATGTGTACATATCTTTCTGCCTTAATGGTGACCTCACAGATGTGCAAGTTACCCATGCCATGGGCACAGACACACCCCATAACATGACAGACACTGGATTTTGGACCTGACACTGATGGTCAGCTTGGATAGTCCTTTTCCTCTTTGGCCCGGAGAACATGACTGTTGTTTTGTCCAAAATCTATTTGAAATGTTGACTCGTCGGACCACAAAAAACGATTCCACTGTGCTACTGTCCATCTCAGATGAGACCAAGCCCAGAGAAGTCGGTGGTGCTTCTGGACAGTGTTGATGTATGGCTTCTCCTTTGCATAGTGAAGCCTTAACTTCCATCTCTGGATGTAGTGGCGAATGGTGTTGACTGAAAATGGTTTACCAAAGTATTCCCGAGCCCATGTCAGTATATCCATTATAGACTCATAACGGTTTTTAAGACAGTGACGTCTGATGGATCGTGATCAGGATCACGTGCATTCAGAAGTGGTTTTCGGCCTTGCCCTTTATGCACCGAGATTTGACCGGATTCCTCAAATCTTTTAATTATATTGTGCACTGTAGAAGGTGAAATGCCCCAAAACCTACTGATTTGTCTTTGGGGAATGTTGTTCTCAAAGTGTTGGATTATTCACTGATGTATCTGTTAACAGATTGGCGAGCCTCGACCCATCCTTGCTCTTGAAGGACTAGGCCTTTTTTGGAGGCTTATTATATACTGTGATTAGACGATTGCCTCACCTGTTTCACATCAACTTCTTATTTCAACTTCTCACATCGCTATTAGTCCTAAATTGCCCCTGTCCCAACTTTTTTGGAACATGCATCAATTTAAAAATAAACATTTACCTTCAAAAAACTATGCAGTTGATTAGGTAAAACATCAAATACCTTCTCTTTATATGCTTTTAAAAAAATACAAGTCAAAGTACATTTACAAATCACTCCTCATTGTTTTTATTAGCATTTTCCGTACTGTCCCAACTTTTTCTGAATTGGGGTTGTAAGAGTTCACTGAGTTTTACAGTACTGTTCAAATGTTTTATGCACATGCAAAGAAATGCTGTAGAGCAAAGATGCCTTTAAAATAATGAAATTAAATGTTTCTACATGAATAAAAAAAATACCATAAAGAGCAGTTAACAGGAATAAATGAAACAAAGTCAATATTTAGTGTGACAAAAAATAAATATAAAAATAATAGTCTCAGGTACAGTTAGTGTAGTTTTATAAGGAAATGAGCGTCTTGCAGAACCAGACACGGTTCTCCTAGAGACTTTGACTGCGGCGCTTGCTTCTTATTTTTGCAGCAAAACCCAACAACCTTCACTGTGTTTTTTGTCTGAAAAGTGTCTCTTACCTAATATGCTGTTTTCTTTAATGACATACAAACATTTTTCAGTAACATTTAATTTTGTGTTAGAAAACTAATGTTTGGGAATCGAAAATGTTTTTTGTACTGACTTGATAATGTATATGTCATAAAATAAATAAAACTAAGTTTGAATTAAACTTAGGGTGCCTAAAACTTTGGCACAGTACTGTACGTAGTGTGATTGTTCTTTAACACTTAGGTACCCTTCTTTTTGTTTTAGGTGGGTTGGGCAATAGGGCCAGGACACATCTTGGAACACCTGCAAAAAATCCATCAGAAGTCAATATGCCACTGTCCTACTCCTACTCAGGTAAAAAAACAAAAAAACAAAAAAACACCATCTATTTGTAAGTAATCGCAAATGTGCAGAGTACAAAGCGAAAAACAGAACAATATAAAGGAATTCTATGGAAAGACATAAAAATATTCAGCAATACACTAATCATCTGTACGACCATACAAATCAACATAATCTAACAATTGTGCAAACCAAAGAGGCATAGTGCAGCTGGATGTATTAAATATAGCAATGAATAATGTGAGCTAAATATTGTTAATTGTTAATTATATGCAACATCACAGTATTTAATTATGCTTTTGTGGTCAGTTATACAAAGTACTAATTTCTTCAGGAGGCTGTAGCTGTGTGTTTTCGGATGGAATATGACACATTTGGTACAGAAGAAAGCTACTTCAGACAGCTACGCACGCAGCTCCAGGCCAAAAGGCTCAGACTAGCCGAGTGCCTGAGGAGCGTTGGGCTGCAACCTTTTGTACCTGACGGTGGCTACTTCATCATCACGGACATCTCCAACCTGAGTGAGTCCTTACACACCTACATGCACATACACGGTGGTGGAGTGAAATATTTTGCCTCCAGGATCATAAGCTATGCAAGACAATACAGGGGCTCAGTATAAATGACTACATGAAGGGAAATAGTGCAGGAGAGCATTGTATAAATGTACTATTTAGCAGGATGACAAGTACAATCCAATAAAAAGGACAATACTAAAAACTGCACGGTGTAGAGTAACTACACACTAAGAAATGCAACACCTTCTGCAAAAATTCTCCCTAACAGAAAAGCATACAAATTTACAAGTTTCATACATTTATAAGAAACACTGAAATATTACATTCACTCTAGCATTCAGACACTTTATTCAGTACTTTGATGAAGGACATCTCCCAATATTTCTTCATATTTTCCACCCCATGTGGAACAAATTTGCCACTTTCCAGTTTACATTGTATTTCTTCAGCTCCTCTTTGTTTAATTTACATTGGCAGCATCCTAGAAACACTGAAAATAACACAGTGGCTGGAAAAAGAAGTCATGTTCCATTCACAAATTATAAAAACAAATAGCAATTTGCACAACAAAACCTTATCAACTCCTGAATCAGACACCATGTGGAACTTTCTGGAAAACTTCTCTGTAATGTAACTAAGTATGCAAGCTAACTACAATATGTTTCAAAGCAACAATGTCTTTCCCAAATCAAGAAATTGCCATATAATATAATAGTATAAAATAAAAGTATAAAATAATATAATTTACTTTATATCTCAGTTTGGAAAAGTTTGCCTGACATGCTATTAGAAATTATTATAAAACCACAACAAACTTACAGTGTTTCTGTGTGTCAAATACATAAATATATATATATATATATATATATATATATATATATATATATATATATATATATATATATATATATATATATATGTATTTATATATATATATATATATATATAAATAAATATATATATATATTATATATATTATATATACTATATATATATATATATTATATATATATATTATATATGCATATATATATATATATATATATGTATGTATTTATACATATTTTTATGTATGTATTTAATTACTTAATTTGGATAGCCATGCAGCTCTGTGTATAAGGCATCTTGCTCTTTCTTAAAGTTCTATGAGCAGGGTTGCAGGTTCTGCATATTTGTTCATATATTGAAGATTTATACTACAAATCAGAAATGTAAACTACTGTTAACTTGTTTCCTCTTAAATGAGAAAGGTGCAAAAAGTCTTCTTTTTCATGTGTCCAAACATTTTGGGATAGTGTCAAGTCTTTGTGTGTGGATGGAAATTTAGCAAAAACCTGGCAACCCTACCCATTAGCTTCTGCAACCTGTTCTTTACAGTTCAGTATTAAAGAAGAAAAATATATTCTTGTTTGACATTTTTTGTTTGTTTGTTTCATCCTGTGGGAACAAACAAAAACCACAAATACTTCACCTATTTTTCATATGTGTATTCTTATTTGTTTAGGACACATTATCTGTTCAATCCCAATATTATATTTGCATATGCTTAGACCCCTAATGCACACACAGCTTCCTGAGAGACAGAAAGAGAATACCGGGAAGCATACATCCTGGGAAGCAAGGTGTGGCACATTGAACAATTGATCAGTTGGCTAATTAACCCATGCCCCTCCATCAGTATGCAGACCAATGCTAAACCACACCTCTCATGCTACAGGGGTCTTCTCCCATTCCTCTCTGCAAAACCTGTGGATAGAGAGTGCCACTGTGCTGCTATTTTCAAGTTTCTCATGAAAATAATGAAAATCTCAAGGCTGTCTCTGCATTTTAGCCATTCATATTTCCCTTCACACTGGATAAAATTGGCTATGGCGCTCAATGAGGCAATGGGCCTTTTTTTGCTCATGGCATGAAAGTCCTTTAGGGCTCCTGGAACTATTGCTGAAATATAAAGGATGGCAAACAGTACATTGATTTTAAAACCAAAAAAGTAATTTATCATTTGCAATACACAATGTGTAATCTATTGGCTACCGTGCAGCTGTGGTTGCTTCTACATTGATAGAACTAAGAGGTGCTTGAAGGATAAGGTCCAGGAACACAAAAATATTCCATCAGAAAACAGAATATAGATTACCCTAAGGCAGGCGTTTTCAGGTAGCGCATAATGGCAACTCAGACAGTCTCATAGTGGAAGCATTAGAAACAGTAGGTAAAAAGATACGGGTTAGAGATCACTTGAAATTATTATTACACGGTGGCCTGGTGGTTAGCACGTTCGCCTCACACCTCCAGGGTCCGGGTTTCGATTCCCGCCAGGGCCCTGTGTGTGCGGAGTTTGCATGTTCTCCCCGTGCTGCGGGGGTTTCCTCCAGGTACAACGGTTTCCTCCCCCAGTTCAAAGACATGGTAGGCTGATTGGCATGTCTAAAGTGTCCGTAGTGTATGAATGGGTGTGTGATTGTGCCCTGCGATGGACTGGCACCCTGTCCAGGGTGTACCCCGTCCTGTGCCCGATGTTCCCTGGGATAGGGTCGTTCCCCCACGACCCTGAAGAAGGAGTAAGCGGTAGAAGATGGATGGATGGTACTGTATATGTCAAATATTTTGACCTTTTGAATACGTTTCTGTTTATTTACACTTGCTACCTAATGGCATTCTGACACTAGTCACCTCTGGTTGTGAAAGTCATTTGAGCAGGTGTGTCTAATACAGCTGTTTTAGGTGAGAGCCCATTTGAGGCAGTTTTGTGTTTGTGGGGGCTCCACCTTAAAGAAGGCATTTCTGCTGAAAAGTTTGCAGCCTGTTACTCCCTCTTTTAAAAAAAATATTTTGACTATGAAATAGCAATTTAAATAAAGGCTTTTTAGCAATCTAAATTCGAAGTGTTCCTTGGATGAAACTGTTTTGTTTTTTTTCCATAATGGACTGCTAGCAGACTGATCAGAAAAGAGGATTGAGTCGATTTTAGATTAAGGCTGTAACATAAAAAAGGTGAAGGGGTTTGAATACTTTGTGAATGCGCCATATATCACAATTTATAATAACTAAAAGTGAATTTACAAACTGAAACATGACCGTAGTTATCTCACTACACATGTGTAAAATTATCCTGAAGATGAATTTAAGCTCGGAACTATAAAGCTACCTCTAATTGATATCAAACGAGCATGGACTGATGGATCTGTAAGCATAGGCAACACTTTCCATGAACACTGACTGTTAAATCAAAACCCAGGTCTAGTCAGTATTCAATTTTGTGTCTTTCCTGTAGAGGTTGATCTGAATGACCCAAGTACTAAGGACGAACCTTATGACTACAGATTTACTAAATGGCTTATCAAAGAGAAGGTAAGAGTAAATCACACTGACCTGAAAATGAGATCTCTTCAAAGGGGCACTTGTTATTTATTGTTAAATTAACAGTATGTGTTCTGTATGTTCTTTGAGGGTTTGAGCACTATCCCTGTATCTGGATTTTGCAGCCCAGAACACAGAGAAGACTTCCAGAAGTACATTCGAATCTGCTTTGTAAAGGTGATTTGCTGTATGAATGTTTCAAAGCGCATTCTTGTACCTTCAAAATACTTTGCAATAGTTCCTGATGAATTTACAATTGATTGATTAATAAAGTAGCTGCCAGTTACTCATTTATTATGAGAATGTTGCTTACGAGAGTATGATAAATGCCATTTCATGATAGTGTATAATGAGGAAGATACTGTGTCATATGACATTGCAACAGCGATTGGTCAGAGCTATTTTTTCTCTTTTGCTATGAACAGGACGACTCAACCCTGGAAGCAGCTGAAGATATTCTGAGAAAGTGGAAGGATGAAAAAATACAGGATAGTGATTCTGTCTGAGATGAGCTTTGCAAAGTGTATCTATGTCAAACTGCAATATAATGCTTGTTAAGTAGCAAGTAGAAGAATCTTGTTTTATTGTAACCAGGTAAAAAGAGTTCAAATCAAGCAAAGCTCATGCTAATAAACCAGAGTTGGTTATAGGTAGTCTCGTGGCATGTATATCAATCTGGTCACTCAACAATTTTAGCTGGATAACCAGGGTTCAGAGGTGTTGGGTAAAGGTGATATCAGAGATCTACACAGTCCCAACTGATATACTGTACATCAGTAATTCCCTTCATTCTCACCAAGCTGACAAACATTCTGAATGACAAAGAACACTATTTACTTTGCTAGTGTCCCCTATAAATGTCCCTAATTTTGTAACTCTTAGTGCTATACAGGATTTATATAATATAATATAAGTATGTATGTAAGTATATATTATATACATATATTATTATACTCACTGCATAAGTTTTACTTACACCTGTACACCTGCTCATTTGTGCAATTATCCAATCAGCCAATCATGTGTCAGCAGTGCAATGCATAAAATTATGCAGTTACGGGCCAACAGGTAATGTTCACATCAATTACCAGAATGGGGAAAAAATGTGATCTCGGTGATTTTTACCATGGCATGATTGTTGGTACCAGACAGGCTGGTTTGAGTATTTCTATAACTGTTGATCTCCTGGTATTTCCACACACAACAGTCTCTAGAGGTTACTCAGAAAGTTTTGCAGATGGAAACACCTTGTTTATGAGAGAGGACAATTGAGAATAGCCAGACTGTTTCAAGCTGACCAAAAGGCTTCAGTAACTCAGATAACCACTCTGTACAATTGTGGTGAGCAGAAAATGCACAACACATCAAACCTTGCGGTGGATGAGCAGAAGACCACGTCTGTCAGCCAAGCCAGACTGTTGGGTGCCAACAGCATGAATTCATGGACCCAACTTGCCTTGTACCAACAGTCCAGGCTGGTGGAGGTGGTGTAATGGTGTGGGGAATATTTTCTTGGCACACTTTGGGCCTGTTCATGCCAATCAATCATCACTTGAATGCCACAGACTATTTGAGTATTGTTGC
Source organism: Ictalurus punctatus (assembly GCF_001660625.3). Lineage (NCBI taxonomy): Eukaryota > Metazoa > Chordata > Actinopteri > Siluriformes > Ictaluridae > Ictalurus > Ictalurus punctatus. The sequence goes on along the minus strand of NC_030443.2, from coordinate 10,267,000 downwards.
TGACCATGTGCATCCCTTCATGGCCACAATTTTCTCATCTTCTAATGGCGACTTCCAGGATAATAATGTACCATGTCATAAAGCAAAAGGCATCTCAAACTGGTTTCATGAACATGAGAATGAGTTCAATGTTCTTCAGTGGCCATCCCAGTTACTGGATCTGAATTCAGTAGAACATCCTTGGGATATGGTAGAACTGGAGAGTCACAGCATGAAAGTGCACCTAAAAAATCATCATGGACCAGAATCTCAAAGGAATGTTTTTTAACCACTTGTGTGATCCATGCCATGAAGAATTGAGGCTGTTTTGAGAGCAAAGGGAGGCTGTATCCAGTATTATTATAGTTTCCTAATAAAGTGTTCGGTGAGTGTAAGTAAGAATGTAAAGTAATGAAAAATTATGAAGAAAAGCTCACAATGAGCTCACAATAACTCTTAGCATTTACTTAAAAATGTGACAATAGGACAGTCTACAACCGGTATGTTTCTTTATCATAGAATAAAGAACGTGTGGTTTAATGATTTCAGTGGGTTTCTTTGGAGATTACACTTCACTAAGGGCATAAAATAAGGGCAGCATTACACATGAGCTCGATTTTGACATGCCACTGACACGACCCCAACCCAGCAAAATCATTTTTAAAATGCAGCTAAATCAGGTCTTGACACTTTGTGGAACACTACGGGCCACACAATAAAGACTATAGAGTCATATTCTGTAAATGCTCTTTCCTGAACTTGTATGTTACTATTGAAGTCAGCACATTGTTCATCATGAAATCTGTGCTGAAATGGCACCAAACATGACCATGAAATATAATGATACACCCATCTCTTAGGCAAACACTACAAAATAAATAGGTAAACCTTACTTAAAATGTTGATTGTCACCATAAACACAGCATCTTTTTTTTATCATTCTGTTTGGAAAAGTCTATCACACAGTCTGTACATACTTTCCTAATTTACTTAGATAATTAGATTAGAAAATATATACAGTTACTTTCAAAGTTATTGACACCCTTGCTAAGGATGGTTAAACAACTAAAAAAAATGTCACTGTGGCTGATTAATCTGACACTGAATTTATAATATGAAAGAAATTGACCTTTCACTGAAGTACATTTATTCAGTGAAATAAGAAAACCCTTATCAAAACCATAGTTGGCATCTCTGCCCTGTGTCGGCGTGCCACATGGCATCCCTGCATATAGTGTTTTGTGCAACCTTGTACATCCCTTTGCAACATAATAGCATTATGTGTTTTCCTATAGTGCATGATGAGAATACAGACCACTCCTCAATACATAATCTTTTCAGGTGCTCCGGGATCCTATGTCCTCTCTTGTGGATTCTCCTCTCCAGCATCAGTTACCTGGGTCTTTGGAGGAAAAACAGCCCCAAAACATCACAGATCCTCCACTATACATTCTGTTAATTGCCTAACCATTTGTATTGCCTAGCACTTTGCTTTGTTTGGTATGTTGTTTTTAATAAAGCCTGAAAACATTCACGTGTAACCCTCTTCATCCACCTACATATATATTAAACTTGGTTTTTAACTGTAGTATCAAAGGACCATCGAACCAGGGTTAATTTTGCTAACTAGTCATCTCTTGCCATACAATACTTCTCTTTAAGTAGTTTCGTAAATTTTCTGAGAGAAAAAAACAAAACAAAGATGCTACACATGCTTGGTTTGAGAGTGAAAGAGATACTGATATGCTTTATTATATCCATCCATCCATCCATCCATCCATCTTCTATACCACTTATCCCTTTCAGGGTCACGGGACCCTGGAGCCTATCCTAGGGAGCATCGGGCACAAGGCGGGGTACACCTTGGACAGGGTGCCAGTCTATCGCAGGGCACAATCACACACACACTCACACACCCATTTATACACTACAGACACTTTGGACATGCCAATCAGCCTACCATGTATGTCTTTAGACAGGGGGAGGAAACCGGAGTACCTGGAGGAAATCCCCACAGCACAGGAAGAACATGCAAACTCCGCACACACAGGGCCACGGTGGGAATCGAACCCCCGACCCTCTAGGTGTGAGGCGAACGTACTGACCACTAAGCGACCGTGCGCCCACTTTATTATATCATATCATTATATCAAACAAAATACTCAACATAAATTAAACACGAACAGTAGGACACTTTCGAAGCTCTGCTTCCAGCTCAAAGAAGCATTGTTTCCTCTCAGGCGAGGTTGTCTCACACTGTACCATACAGAGCATATAAATCATCATTGAGTAATCATCATTCCGTTTTCTCTCCAGCATTTCATCTATGCATGCTTACAAATAACAATTCCTGGCCCACCAGGAAAACTCCCAAACTACTTCATAGTCAACCCTTGTACACTGTTTTGATTTGATCTGCCTACAATATGCTTTATTTATTTCAGCATTTAAGCTAAGCTAAAATAAGGCTCAGTGATATTAAAATACAACCCCAATTCTGAAAAAGTTGGGACAGTATGGAAAATGCTAATAAAAACAAAAAAGAATGGCTTGTAAATGTACTTTGACTTGTATTTAAACAAGAAAAAACATATAAAGACAAGATAGTTTTTTGAAGGTAAACTTTTATTTTGAAATTGATGCATCCAACATGTTCCAAGAAAGTTGGGACAGGGGCAATTTAGGACTAATTGCGATGTGACAAGTTGAAATAAGAAGTTGATGTGAACAGGTGAGGCAATCTTAGTATATAAGGAGCTTCCAAAAAAGGCCTAGTCCACCAAGAGCAAGGATGGGTCGAGGCTCGCCAATCTGCCAACAGATGCGTCTGCGAATAATCCAACACTCTGAGAACAACATTCTCTAAAGACAAATCGGTAGGATTTTGGGCATTTCACCTTCTACAGTGCACAATATAATTAAAAGATTCAAGGAATCCGGTCAAATCTCAGTGCGTAAAGTGCAAGACCGAAAACCAATTCTGAATGCGCGTGATCCTGATCCCGATCCCTCAGTCGTCACTGTCTTAAAAACCGTCATGAGTCTGTAATGGCTATCCTGACATGGGCTCGGGAATACTTTGGTAAACCTTTCTCAGTCAACACCATTCACCGCTACATCCACAGATGCAAGTTAAGGCTTTACTGTGCAAAGCAAAAGCCATACATCAACACTGTCCAGAAGTGCCATCGACTTCTCTGGGCTCGGTCTCATCTGAGATGGACAGTAGCACAGTGGAATTGTATTTTTGTCGTCCAACGAGTCAATATTTCAAATAGTTTTTGGACAAAACAGCCATCGTGTTCTCCGGGCCAAAGAGGAAAAGGACTATCCAAGCTGTTATCAGCGTCAGGTCCAAAAGCCAGTGTCTGTCATGGTATGGGGGTGTGTCAGTGTCCATGACATGGATAACTTGCACATCTGTGAGGGCATCATTAATGCAGAAAGATATGTACACATTTTGGAACAGCATATGCTGACATCCAGAGCAGAACAATGCCAAACCACATTCTGCCCGGATTACAAGCGCATGGTTGTAGAGTTTATTTGGCTAATTTGTACTCTGGGCCCCAAGCCCCCACCCCCCAATTATCTTATCTTATTGCCATGTGTAAAAACAGTCATTATCAATAAGCATAAAAATGATTGCATATTCAATAAGGAATTTAATTGCATATTAAATAAAGAACTAACTTTGAACAGTTTAAATTAACTGAAATTATGAATTTATAACTATGTTAACTACATACAAATAACTAGGTATATACATTAGCAACTTACAAATCCTTTCTACACACATAACACATGAGCTTTTACACACTGACACCATTTAAATTATTAAACTAAAATTCAATACATTTAAACAACAATAAATCGTTTTCTAAAGCTCACCTTCTGCCTCAAATAACTCCAGCTCCTTCTCCTTCTGTCTCAGATCTTCTTCAGTCAAGGCATGAGTGATTATTCCTGACACAGAAGGGATTGTTTATAGGTCACGGAATAGCTTGTAAAAGGACAATGAACTTTATTATTATTATTATTATTATTATTATTATTATTATTATTATTATTATTATTATTATTATTCACTGAGTGAATAATATGTTTCACACACCCATCAGCTCCAGAAAGAAATGTGGAAATTAGCTACAACAGTGAAAGGATCATTGAATCAGTGAGTTGAACTCGAGAATCAAATTGGTGCTATTTGTGAATGAATCATTCAGACAGGTTTATCAACTATATTCTCCAATTTGTTGAAATGAACCGAATCAGACAAAGGATTCACTCACGAATCGGACATCATTACAACAGTTCTCTCATAAACTCACCCGGGAATCTGTGAGCTGTTGCACGGCTTCGGAAAGCTTGAATATATACAACACTGGACTTATCGCTCGGTTATTTTCTGTCCTTTTTGAACCTCAATGCACCATTACTATTGCTCGATTGTATGGAAAACCGTACATTCATGGAAATATTGTGTTCCAACTTCCATCCAAGTATAAACATTGGGGTAGGGGGGGGGGTGTGTGAGAGGATAACTGATAGAATTTCTATTTTATGTTAATTATAACAGCTTTATATGTACTAGCTTCAGAATCATAGCACAAAACAGGGAACATAAATCACTTAAAACAACAACAACAAAAAACGCTGGGTGACTAGCTGTTTTCCCCGTCTTGCTCTTTTTCAAGTTTTTCTTTCCTTTTTTGGTATCCCGATTCTGAATAATCCACGAGTGTCTTAAGGGGACAAACATACACCTGGCACAGTCTGAGGGCACTCATTATAGCATGCTTCTTAATAGATTATTGTCAAAAGAATCCACCCCCACCCTCGTTACAGTGCCCCTGAGTGTAAGCAAAGATGCACTGTATGTCTTCCCCTGAAGGTATAATTTACATACTGGAATGTTTAGAACAGTGGTGTTAAATGAGGCTTTTCTTTGGAAAACACCAGTCATTCACGTGACCTGAAAAACACTGTAAGGTACATAAATATCAGATCCACTCAGTACACTGTAGTGATATGCAGAGGTGTGATCAGTCCTGTCTATGGAGCTGCCTTTTACTTGTCCTGTTAATGTATATTTTTTTATCTTTTCACTTTCAGTTACAGTCTCTGAAGAATTTCAGCTGTTTTGGTAAGCATACTTAAAAAATAAAAAAAAAAAACTTTGAAGGAAGGTTTTGGTCAGGCTTAACCTGAAGATTTGATTACAATTGCATGGTTTATATATGTACGCATATCAATCTGTTTATTTAGATTCATTAGTTTAGATAATTATTTGTAGCCAATTTACATGCTTAAACTTAAAACATGCTGTGTGATTCTAATGACTGCAGCTACAAAACTTGTGTTTGCTGTTTTACATACTATATCCTGACACATGTTCATATTTTTAGACCATGTCCCGCAAGTTCCATACACAGAGGACCGAGGCAATCGACAATCATGTGTGGTAAAAATTTATTCGCCTTTTTTCAATACAATTTCAACAGTAACCACAGTACAGTTAAGTGCACTCCCTGCTCCCTGCTTAAATGAATCATTTTATTGGTTTTATGACTTGCTGTTTTAAGGTTGTAAAGCATTTTGTTTTTACGTTTCTTAATAAATAAAATGTACTTACTTATATCCAAATTCGTTCATTCATTCATTCATTCATTCATTCATTCATGTCAAAGCAGTAACTGCTTTATCCTAGGTCAGGGTCATACAGGATCTGGAACTTTTTGCGGGAAAACTGGGGGCAGGGTGGGAAAATTAACCCAAGATAGGACATCATTTAGCAGTCTACCTACCTCTGTATGTTTTTGGGCAAAACAGATAAAAACTCCTCAAAGACAGAGTGAACCAGGGGCCCTGCAGTTGGTGAAGTGGCAACACTATCCACTATGACTCTCTGCCACTCCTTATATCCAAATTTGGAACAAAATTTTCAAAAGATGGCAAAGAAAATGCAAATGTGTATGTGTGAGTGCGTCTGTTTTTAAAGTTGTTATGCAAATCTTTTGGAAAGGGTGCACTAAAATGTCAACCAAGCATACAGTCACAGGGCTACAGCCAAAAACTCCTTATTACTAGAATCAATAGTAAATAGTAGGCTATGTTGATATGTGGTGGTATAACCTATTTAGCAACTGTTGGCAACTAAACAGCTTTATGCATTTAACAACCTCAATTAAGCTCTCCTGTTTACCATGACAACTGATATTCATATGTGGCCAAAACCAGTATATCGTACATGGCATAAGATTTGAACACATCATATAGTAATGAAAACTTGAAAACTCTCCAAGGAAAAGTAGCTAAGTCAACATCTGTAAAAATGCTCTTTTTTTAAACCATTCTCACATGTTCACTTCATGGCAATTTTTATGGGACATTTAGATTACTTTTTCTTGGTTTTTTTGGTGTGTTTTTTTTTGGCATTTTCATAGGTTCTATCCTTTTCACATGCACAAATATATATATATATATATATATATATATATATATATATATATATATATATATATATATATATAATAAAATGAAAACAGATGGACAAAAATTCCAAATAATACTTGCAAATTATTTAATGCACAGAACTCTTTTGTCAGTGGCTAGGTACAGTATAGGTGTATAGTATGTTTTCAGGTTTTCAGTATTTTTCCCACTTGTAACTGCTCATGTTTGGCTGCTAGGGTGGAATTTACCCAACTAGCTGCTGAGTATGAAGTAGTGAACCTGAGCCATGGATTCCCTGACTTTCCTCCTCCCAGTTTTGCCAAGGAGGCTCTTTGCACTGCTGTCTGTGGGGGCACTAGTATGCACCAATACACACGCATCCTTGTAAGACAAATGTTTTCTTTCTTATTCATTGAACAAGGTATTAATGCAAGTTAGTTATTGGATTTGTTCGCTTGCATTTAAAGCATTGTCTAAAATAAACCTGCAGGCTGTAGTGCTTTCTTTAGTCTTTTATTGCCATTTATATGAAAACTAAGCACAGAGATGGTCGTTTTTTATTAGATTAACCAGGCTTAATCACCTTCCAGAGGTTTCGTAAGTAAATGTGTAATGTGACCTACAGGGCCATCCACCACTTGTAAAGATCCTTGCCAAATTTTTTGGGAGGATTTTGGGCCTGGAAATTGATCCAATGCAGGACATACTGATTACTGTAGGAGCCTATGAAGCCCTTTTTTGTGCAATTCAGGCTCTGATTTCTGAAGGTGATGAAGTAAGTTCAGTAAAGCAATATTTATCAATCTTAGGCTTTAATTTAATAATTAATTATTTAATACAAAAAAATCTTTCTGATTTCATATTAAATTGAACAGATTTGAGGATCATTATTAACAGTATGACCTGGCAGCCTCATGTAATTATCTTTCACTACTCTCTGTATCTCTCATGTGTGATTTCTTTTACAGGTAATTATCATAGAACCTTTCCATGACCGTTATAAATCCATGACTGTAATGGCAGGAGGAAAACCTGTCTACATGCCCCTCAAACCTGTGAGTGTTTACTTTGAAAAGCTGTAGTTAAATGTTGTTTGGTGAGAACGGACTTTACTTTATTCATCGGTTAATTTTTTTTTTTACTTATAAAAACATTGGGAGGCTTGTCTGTATCTTACAGGCAAAGGTTACTTGTCCAACTTTGTCCAGTGCTGATTGGGTGTTGTGTCCTGAAGAGCTGGCCAGTAAATTTACCTCTCATACAAAAGCTATCATCATTAACAGTCCCAGTAATCCATTAGGCAAGGTGAGTCCTGCCTATTTACTTCCAGAGCAGGAATGGTCAGATTGATACTTTCAAACCTTGTGGTCTGTTTCAAACACACACACACACACACACACACACACACACACACACACACACACACACACACACACACACACACACACACACACACACACACACACAGTATTCCGTGTGTGACAGTGACAGTATTTTACACCCCCCAATAATAATGATTGACATAAAATTTGACACAAGGCAGAAGTGTCACATAAGTATAATTAAAAACTAAATTAAAAAAGTTCCTGGAAGTAAAAGCAGATGTTTTCTTTTTTGTTTAATTATTATTTATGAGTTCATTTTTTAGTATATTGATTCAACACACAAAGTTCAGTTATTTATGGTCCAATTGTTACAGTCCAAAGAAACCCATTTAGGAAGGCTGCATTATTCTAACTACTGAAGATAAAAGAAAAATATCATAAATAATCACAAACCAATGAGTCAAATGAAGATGAAACCATTATGTAAACAGTAGTACAGATATTTTAATTAGCTGATTTTCATTAGTGATCTACACTTTTATTTTACAGGTATTTCAGAGGGAAGAGTTGCAGATGATAGCTGACCTGTGTATAAAGCATAATGTTATTTGCATCAGTGATGAGGTGTATGAGTGGCTTACATATGATGGAGCACAACATATAAAAATAGGTAACACAAGTTTCCTGTGGATTTAGAGGCATTAGACATAATGCTCTTTAAAGCATAAAGCCTACATAAACCTCCTTATATTTGGAAAGGTTACAGTATTTCAGCATATGTAACCCATTCTTCAGTTGTTCTTTACAATACATTTATAGCATGTGAAACATGATGCAGTAATAAAGAGTTGCTCAAATCTCTTTAACTTGTGAGGACTGATCTGTTTGGATTGGACTGTTTTTCCACTGCAGCAAGTTTTCCAGGTATGTGGGAGCACACTGTCACTATCGGGAGCGCAGGCAAGTGCTTTAGTGCAACGGGATGGAAGGTAAAATGTGGGAACAGTATGATAAATTGTCACTTTTTTGGTATGCTGCTTGCTTGTATCTTGTATCTTGGATACAATATACCTATGAAATACTAACTTTACATTTTTAAACAGAATTATATTAAATTACATTAGTGCTAGTAATATATTACATGGAAGATATAGAATTTTAAATGTACTTGTCATGAAGATCCATCTTTTTCTTCAGTAGCATATCAAATCTGGGTTTGATCATTTTAAATTAGTGTATAGCAAAATCCTTTCATTTCAGCACAATGTGTGGTAAGTTAAACTGTTCATTTACTGGTATACCATTACATGGGTATATAATCAATATAGCATATAGAGTGTGGTTCAACTTTCTAGTACAAATTTTAAAGTAATTCTGATTAGCACTGTTAGATCAGCATAAATTGCTTAATCATAGTGACCCAGTTTCCTAATCCTTTCTACTCATGTTCAGTTGGGCTGGGCAATTGGACCAGGACATATCCTTAAACACCTGCAAAGCATTCATCAGAACTCTGTATACCACTGCCCCACTCCTACTCAGGTAAATGTATGGTCTGTCTCTTCTGCAATAATCTAATGTTTATATATATGGCAGATATTCTTATTCTTCAAATGGGCACAGTAATATGACTAAAAAAAGAACAAGAAGATTAGACCAAATATTATAAGATGTCAATACTGTCAACTCCAGAATTATTGTCATTCTTCATGAGAATATTCCTAAATTATTGTATAAAATCAACATTACACACATTCATTCACATCTTCCACTCATTCTCTTGATCTAAAGCTAACTACAAAAATTATTTCACATGGACCACTTTATGATATTTTCGCTCAATTGCTTACTGTATATAACCAAGCCCACAATTATTAGGGATAAACCAAGATTAAAACTACAAGGCAAGGTAAATACAGCACTGACAGGAATGAGACCCAAGGTAAAGAGCGAACAGATTACAATACAGTACAGTACAATGCAACACAATACTAGAAATACTGGGATCTAGAAAGAAACTCAAGTGCATGGTAAGGTCCAAGGCTGCTCAAAGACTAAGTGAACGTCCCTGATGACGTCAGATTTTGGGTCTTTGTACTCAGGTTCAGGAATAAGATAGGGTATTGGCTGTAGTGTTCTTTGATCTAAGACTATATGAAATGGTAACTGTAGAATGCGTTATGTACGTGGAAACAAGGACTCATCTCGTGAGACAGCTAACTTTTAATGGAGCTTCCAATATTCTTTCAATTTTCTGCTCATGCTTTTCAGTGCTTCTATTCTTGTGAACATAAAAAGTTCAGCTCAGCTTAGCTCTTGCTTTCTCATTCATGGCATTCTCGTGGGAGGACAAAGAAAGCACACATAAGTAAACTTGCTGTGATCACACACAGGTGAGAATCATCACACATTACCTCCTGGTTCAACCTGCCTCCTCTCCGTCCCCGCTGCCACAGTAACACTGACATGTGTAATAAACATGGTCCACCTGGCTTGGCAAACAGTGAGACAAACAAAGATCTCAGACCAGTACGCTGATAAATAAAATGTTCTCCCCCGAAAAAATATTCTATGCTTGTAAAACTGGTAGAATCTCTAATATAGACAAACAGACATCTGAGACGACTAGGTCATTTGCTTTACTAAGTATTCATTCACCAAGACTGGACCTTATGGGCTTTTGGTGAGTAGAGACACGACCCTGTCTAAAACCACCCTTGACTCTGTTAACTCCAAGAGGTGTTAAGTGCTTCTTGGCAATCGCCAGAGGCTTCGGGGCAACTCCTGCTGAGTTCTTGGACTGCCTAATGAGTTGACATGGGTGCTGTTCTTCTATCAGATTGTTCAGATAGGGTGAAATTCTGGACACAGGTTAACAATTGTTCACAAATTGAACATTTTGGTCATGCACACCATCGAAATGGGGTCAAAATACTAGGAAATAACCTGATATCCTCTGTAAAAAGGGTCTGATTTAAGGCTGGATTGGGGTGTGTATTATGGCCAGCGGTCCAGGGGCTCTTGTGAAGAGTAATGTCATTGTGAATTCAGAAGGCTGTGAAAGTGACACTTTCATTGAGATAATGTCCCCAAAATATTCATCTACTTTGACACAAAATCAGTGTTTAGCAATTGCCTTTTCAGTCTTAGAATTTGAACACTACTGGAAACTTGTGGTCAGGATTAAAAAGGGCAGTGCATGTGCACAAAACATAGGAATCGAAAGTGTTCTCTAACATTGTTCATCATTATTGGAAGACACTTAGTGCTGTTTTTCTTTCCATGGGAGGCTTCCCAAAATATTAAGCATGGAGATGTTGTAACAAACTACAAATCCCAGCAGTTTTAAACTACCGTTGGTTGCTAGTTTAATGTGAAAACTTTCTATTAGATCATTGACACTGATTATATTTATGCTCACCTCCTTTCTCTCTATCAGTCTTGTGTTGTGAAGTTATTTAAATAAAAAAACTTTGCTACAGATGCAGATCATTTTAAAGACAATGTTCTGCAGAAGTTTTCTCCAACATTGTCATTACAAGAGGCAGCTCAGTGCTGGAGATGCACACAATTTAAATGATATTTTTTGTTCTATCGAGAAACTTGCACTAGTTTTGAAAAAACATTTGCTTGGAAAAATATATTGTTAAAATAATACATTGTCCCCATGTGTTTAAGCTTGATTAATTTTTGTTTATTTTTGTACAGGGTACCAATAATTCTGGAGTTGGATATATATGCATTAAATCAAATAATTATAACATGATTATACAAAATAGTACAATCCAACAAATGGCAAAAATTAAGTGGTACAAGGAAACCTAGTGTATTTCAGCAATTTTATTATTTCTTCTTCTTTAACGAATGCCACATATTAGATTCTCACATTGCAGTATACTGTGTGAGTACATGATTATTAACTATTTGTTTATGTAGGAGGCTCTGGCAGTGTGTTTCCAGAGAGAATACAACATGTTTGGCACAGAAGAAAGCTACTTTAGACAGTTACCAAAGCAGCTCCAAACCAAATGCGAAAGGCTAGCCAACTGTATGAGTAGTGTGGGGCTGCAGCCCATCATGCCTGAGGGTGGCTACTTTATGATGATGGACATCTCCAACGTGAGTGAGTATTATATCGAATTGTTTGTCAGTAGAAGTAGTAATAATGCTAGTAGAAAAGACATGTCTAGACATAATCCTGAACATGTTCAAGATTATAATACAAGATTTGAGCACAGTTCCAAGAACTGGCTATTCTGGTACACTTTTCTAATAGCTAAAGCTATTAGAATGACACATGGTCAGTCGGACAGTAGTACATGCAGATACAGTCATGTGAAAAAATAAGTACATCCCATGGAAATTGTTGGCTTTTTTGCCATATTTGGACAAGCAAACATTTTATCATCTTTGAAACAGTGCTTATTAATGAAGTCGATATACTTGAACAAAACCAAAAATTTGCTTTTTCAATCTTTTATTCAACAGAAATATCAATAGATGTGATATTCTTCTGTGGAAAAAGTAAGTATACCCTTGGCCTCAGAAGCTAATATTGCCCCCTAATAACTACTTTCACGTAATTGTCCACCAGGCTTCCTGGAAACTTTGATCACTCTAATGCAATATTATTTCAGTTTCAAGATGTTTGAGAGTTTTCTTGCATGTACTGCCTGTTTAAAATCCCCCCCAACATTTCAATGGGATTCAAATCTGGGCTTTGACTAGGCCCTTCCATAATCCTCTATTCCTTTTTTTTTTTTTTTAGCCATTCCTTGGTGGATTTGCTAGTGTGCTTAGGATCATCATCCTGCTGAAATGTCAACTTCAACTTTTGGACAGATGGCCTCACATTATCTTCAAGCACTCTTTGATATGATGCAGAATTCATAGTTCAATCAATGAATGCAAGGCTTTTTTCTTTGCACACCTCCCATGCAGGTCAAATTTGTCTAATCTCTTTCTGATTGTAGAAGCATGCACTTTGACACCAACAGTTGCAAGACTTACTAGTAGATCCTGTGATGAAATTTTGGGGTTCTTGGAGACTTTTTGCATCAGACTCTCTGCTCTTTGCTGGGACGGCCAGTCCTAGACAAATTTGCAGCCATTTAAAATCTGCACCATTTGCAGATGATTTTCCTTACAGTGGAATGATGTATTTCAAATAAATTTTTTTTTTTTTTTTTGTTGATCTTTTTAAATCCCTTGCCTAGGGTCTTCCTAAGCATCCACAACATTTTTTCTGAAGGCCTTATAGAACTCTTTAGTTCTTGGCATGATGACACCACACACCTGAATATCAAAGGGAACACCAGAACAAGATATGAGAGGGGTATAAATAAGACCAGTTCCAACTGCACTCCCTAAGCAGGCTCTAATCACTGGCACCCAATCTTGAACACCCAATTCTAATTTTATGGATTTGAAGGTATGATAAATGTAGGGGTGTACTTACTTTTTCCATGTACTGATCTGTTTTTTGTTCACTTAAATTGTGAAAATTACTACAAAATGTCAATTTTATGTGTCAGTTGACAGAGTGTATCACCTTTATTAATAGGCACTGTTTCAGAGAGGATCAAATGTTTGCTTGTCCAAATATGTAAAAAACAAAACAAAACAAAACAAAACAAAAAGCAACAATTTCTATGGGGTGTACTAATTTTTTTCACATGACTGTACATGCATTTGTAAGCATACCCATGCCAGCTTTCAGTGGAGTCTCAGGCTTGTTAAATCCAAAACTAGTCCATTCCTGGATATAATTTATTTAATGTATCTGTCCTGTAGAGGTTGACCTAAATGACCCAAATACTAAGGATGAACTCTATGACAGCAGATTTGTGAAGTGGCTTATTAAAGAGAAGGTAAAAATAAATTTATTTAACTAAACCACATTTTCAGAGGGACACTTGTAACATTCAACTGCAACATTAAGAGGATGTTTTATGTGTTCCTTTTAGGGTTTGGGCACTATCCCTGTATCTGCATTTTTCAGCTTGGAGCAAAGAGCACACTTCCAGAATTACATTAGAGTCTGCTTTGTCAGGGTGATGAAATTAATGCATGTTTCAGATCAAACAAATAATCAGTACCCCAGCCCTTATGTGGTCTATTTAAAGTAAAATGTTAATAATTTGATTTAATAATTGAAAAATGTAAATAAGAAATTTTAATATTTTTTTTATGTAATTATGATGCATATGTTCTGATTATGCTATCTCTGAGGAATAGTATACTAGAGTTAATGGCAGTGCCTTCATTTAGTAGATCTGTTGTTTTAGATTACTACTGCATCATTATTAAATAAATAAAAAATCACAATGCATATTAAATCCAGTGATATGGTTAATAAAGCTTAAATGTTCATAACATTCCCTTTCTTTGTTCTGAACAGGATGATTCAACCCTGGATGCAGTAGAAGACATTCTGAAACAGTGGAGTGATTATATCAAAATGGGATCAAACTAATTCTGTTCAAAAATCTTTTTTGCATAGTATGTCTGAGTCAGCTCACATTAACCACTATAGAAGAATCTAAGCTTTTAAATGAAATACCTCAGGGAGATGGGAAATTCAGCAGTCCCACTGTGTTTTATCCATACTTATACAATTTAGTGTAAACAATTTCACCCCCCCCCCCCCCATTTTTTCTGGATGAAAAAGGAAAACGTTATCTCTATTTTACAGTTAATCTACAACAAATGCTGCTGCAAAAGAGCCATTCAAAACGTAAGGCATAAACAACAGAAAAAAACTGTCTTATAATCAAAAGCAACAAGACAAATTATTGTCATCACACTTCCTCTGCTAGTGTTTGATATCCAGCCATGTTATAACAGATATATTAGAAAGAATGGGGGGACAGATTATTTTAGAAAGAATTACTGAACTGATTTTTTCCCTAATTATTATCAAACATTTCCCACCTTACACCCAGTGTTCCTAGGATAGTCTCTAGATTAATTGCTTACTGAAGATGGACAAATGAATTTGCATTCTTTTGCATCCACACTATTCAACTAATCAAAATAACATAGAATAAAACATTTCTTTTTCCTATCAGTTAATAGGAAAGCATGTGTAATTTATTGAAGGAGCTCCACTGAATGTATGAATTAATGCAGAACCTAAAATAAAAGCACTTTTACATTTGCGTGACATTGAATATGACACATCTGTGTAAGATGAACAGTAAATAAGCAGGTTTGAATGAATTCTTTCTTTTGACCTGGAAATAAAAAAAATGCACTTGAAGGAATCGAGAAATGAGGAGACAGATGGCTTACAGATTATGGATACACAGGTGCTTCCTATATAGTAGTATTATTTGTTGTAGTATGTAACATCCAGTTGAGGCCAAACATTTACATACACCTAGGCTAAAGACATTCAAACTCAATTTTTTCACACCTCTACACCTTTCGTGTTACCATACATTTCCTGTGTTAAGTCATTTGGGGCATCTACTTTATTTGCATAAGAGGTCATTTCAAAATAATAGCTAAGCGTCATTGCATTGTGCCTTGTGGCATTGCCTTTTAATTGCTTAACTTGAATCAGACTCTTGTGGAGACTTGGTTCTAAATGCAGTTACAGGTGCACTCCCTTTTAACTCCTAATTATGACACCTGGCCAACCCGAAGGTTCTAAAAGCTTCTACTGTTTAAAGAGACAGTCAACTTTGTGTATGTAAATTTCTGACCCACTGGAATTCTGATGTAGTGAATTAAAGCTGAAATAAATGTGTATTTAATAAAGTAGGGGCCCTAATTGACTTGTATGGTATGGTAACATGAAATCTTTAGATATTTAGCCTTGATGTATGTAAACTCATCTGTACATCTATGTGTAATGTGTGTACATATACAATGCTGTGAAAAAGTATTTGTCCCCATCCTTATTTCTTATGTTTTTGAGTATATCTCATACTAAATTGTTTCAGAAATTTAAAAAAAAAAAATCTAAGATAAAACAAAGGCAACCTGAGTAAACGCAAATTTATTTTGCGTGTGTGTGTGCTGAACCAGACTGAGAGATTAAAGGCTCAGGAAAACTTTTCATGTGTTTTGAGTTAATTTTTGAGCTCTTCTCAGGTCGAAATTTCTGTATTATAAATTCTTTATTCTAATATTTTGAGATGGATTTTTTATTTTAATGAGCTGCAAGCTGTAATCAAGATTAAAACATAAAAAAGGCTTGAAATATTTCACTTTATGTGTAATGAATCTAGAATATATGAAAGTTCCACTTTTTGAATAATAAAAAAAAACTTTTCCACAATATTCTAATTTTTTTTTAGATGCACCTCTACATACATACACCTGTGAAAGTATTGGAACAGTAAGGCCAATTCTTTTGTTTTTGCTATACACCGAAAACATTTGTGTTTGAGTTGGGTTCGATATCAATAGATGAATATGAGATGATAGATTAGAATTTCAGCTTTCATTTCCTGATATTTACATCTAGCTGTATTACAACATGGCACCTTTTGTTTGATCCCACCCATTTTTCAAGTGATCAAATATATTGGATAATGTGACTAACTGGTGTTTCTTGTCCCCCCTCCCATTGATAAACAATTAATAGATCTGAATGTCTACTCTTGGTTTGAGCGCTGAGATTTACCTGTGAAGACTGCAGTTGTTGTTAAAAATGATAAACCAACATGAAGACCAGAGAGCTGCCTATGGGAGAAAAGCAAGCCATTTTGAAGCTGAGAAAAAAGGGAGGTCATTGTACAAGCATTGGGCATAGCCAACACAACAATTTGGAATGTCCTGCGAAAAAAAAGAAACTACTGGTGTACTAACAACCAGACATGGAACAGGTCGGCCAAGACAAACAACAACAGTTGATGAAAAACTTAAAATCAACAGTGACAGTGACATCATTAAAAACCTCCAATGGGCAGGGGTGAAGGTCTCACAATCTAGTGTTTGAAGAAGACTTCGAGATCCAAAATATAGAGGCCATACTACAAGATGCAAACCATTCATCTGCAGTAAGAATCTGAAGGCCAGGTTTGAATCAGCAAAAAAATACAGTGATGAGCCACAAAAGTTCTGAACCAAGATTACCCTCTAGCAAAGTGATGGAAAGTGTGGAGAAAGAAAGGATCTGCTCACGATCCAAAACATACAAGCTCATCGGTCAAGCACAGTTGAAGTAGTGTCATGGCTTAACATTGAGCGACTAATTCTGGAATGGGCTCACTAATCTTTATTGATGATGTAACTCATGATGGTAGCAGCAGAATGAATTCAGAAGTCTACAGAAATATACTGTCTACCAATTTACAAAGAAAACCATCCAACCTAATTGGGAAGAACTTCATTATGCAGCAAGACAATGACCTGAAACACACTGCCAACACAACAAAGTCTTTCATGAAATAAAAAAGTAGAAAGTTTTAGACTGACCTTGTCAGACACCAGACCTTTACCCAAATGAGCATGCATTTCACCTCCTGAAGTGGAGACTGAAGGGAGAAAACCCCCAAAACAAACAATTGAAAGAAGCTATGTTACAAGCCTGGAAAACATCTGACTCTGACTTGATGCAGTTATTGCAAGCAAGGGACATGGAACCAAATATTGTGTTATTTATTGCAGGCTGAAACATCTTGTTGAAAAGAGAGATTAGATGAGAATGTCCAGACTGGTTTGAGCTTACAGGAAGTCTGTAGTAAATCAAATTAGCACTTATTAAAATCTTGGTGAGCAGCAAAGCATCTTGAGGTGGATCGGCTAAAGCAGCAGACAACTGTAAAACAACAGTTGAAGACTGGAAAAAGACCAGGTGATTTTCCCCCTCAATCTTCAACTGTCCAGTTTTGGTAAGCCTGTACCCATGATAGCCTCAGATTCTTTTCTTGACTGACAGGAATGGAACCCAACATGGTCTTCTGCTGTTGTAGCCCATCCACCTCAAGGTTTTCCTCTGATCTTATCAACAAGGCATTTCCACCCACAAAATTGTCGTTCACTCAATGTTTTTTTGTTTTTGCACCATTCAGTGTAAACTGTAGAGACTGTTGTGAGAAAATCCCATGAGATCAGCAATTTCTGAAATACTCCAGCTCATCTAGCATCATCAACCATGCCATGGTCAAAGTCACAGAGATCATAATTTCCCCCATTCTGATATTTGATGTGAATTTGATGTTCTTGACCTGTATCTGCATGATTTTGTGCATTGTGCTGTTGCTACATGATTGGCCGACTAGATAACTGCATGAATGAGAAGGTGTATGACTGTTACTATTAAAGTGGGTGGTGAGTGTAGATGTAAATATCAGGAAATTAAAACTGAAATTCTGATCTATATATTATTTATACAGTATCTCACAAAAGTGAGTACACCCCTCACATTTTTGTAAATATTTGATTATATCTTTTAATGTGACAACACTGAAGAAACTTTGCTACAATGTAAACACTTTGCTACAATGTAAAGTAGTGAGTGTACAGCTTGTGTAACAGTGTAAACACCTGCTCCCCATTCACACCTGAGACCTGAGACAAGTCACATGACACCAGGGAGGGAAAATTGGGCCCAATTTGGACATTTTCACTTAGGGGTGTACTCACTTTTGTTGCCAGCGGTTTAGACATTAATGGCTGTGTGTTGAGTTATTTTGAGGGGACAGTAAATCTACACTGTTACACAAGCTGTACACTCACTACTTTACATTGTAGCAAAGCGTCATTTCTTCAGTGTTGTCACATGAAAAGATATAATCAAATATTTACAAAAATGTGAGGGGTGTACCATTTAGCCTTCCCTCAATTCTAACCTGTTTCCCTTTCCCTGCCACTGAAAAGCAGCCCCACACCATGATGCTTCCACCACCATGCTAAACCATAGTGATGGTATTTATTAGCTAGCTGATGTGCATTACCTGGTTTTTGCTAGACATAGCATTTGGAGTTCAGCCCAAAGTGTTCAATTTTTGTCTCACGAATTGGCTTCCATCAAGTGACTACAATAAATGTCTGATTGAAGGACTATTTCTGAGACGGCTGTCCTTCAAGCAGGTTCTCCCATCTCTATGAAGGACTTGTGAGGCTCTTTTAGAGTGATCATTGGGTTCTTGGTCACCTCTCCTTGAACAAGGCCCTACTGAGTTTAGCCAGATGCCAGCTCTATAAGGTCTATAGAGCGTTCCTTGGACTTCATGCTTTGATTTTTGGTCTGACATGCACCGTGAATTGTGTGATCTTGTGCACACAGGTGTGTGGCCACAGGTGGATAAGCTTTATCTTGAGACACATCTCAAGATAAAGTAAAAAGCCTGCACCTGAACTCAAGTTTAGTGAGCCAAGGGTCTGAATACTTATTTAAATAAGAGGTTTTAGTCTTTTTAATTTTTAATATAGCTCTAAAAACTTGTATTTTTCCTGCTCTGTCTTTATAAATTATTGTGTATAGATTAATGGCAAAAAGTAAATTGAATTCATTTGAAACGGTCTGAATACTTTCCAAACCCATTAATGTAGATGTAGTAAAAGTAACAGAGTAAACAAGAGGTTTTATGTTTTTTCGGGGGACTTTTATGCGTACCCGGAAGTAAGACGAGTTAAGGCCCTGTCCCAATTCTAACCCCTAAACCCTAAGGTCCGCCTTCAGGACCGCGTCAGAAAGCCTAGACTATAATGTGTGCGCACGTACGAGGGCGTACATGTGTGAAAATGAAAGGATTGGGACACAAGCGGTGTGCTTGCTGTGTGTCTCTCGCTATCGGTCTCCAGCACTGCGCCCGCCGCCTCAGGTAGGGCTCGTAAGTGGGAAGATGGCGACGGAGAAACATAAACATGAAGGCAGAGTGAAAATCGGACATTACATTCTCGGAGACACTCTAGGAGTGGGGACATTTGGGAAAGTTAAAGGTAATTTCTAGTGTAAATGATGTGCATGAGTTTTAATTGTACCGTTCGGCTTGATCAAACACCGAGTGCTACTTAAACTGGGAAACCAGCTAACGAATTAGCAGTGTAGCTAAGGCGTTTATTGCTTAATAGGTAGCATGTTAAGTCGATAGCTAACTTTGTTGCTACTCAACATAGTTCTTAATGCAGGTTAATTAGTCTCTGGTTAACTTCACGTTTCTAGAATTCTGTGCAGAAATACAAGGTTACCCCGTCTCGTTTGAGTAACTTGTATCGTTGCCAATAGCTTCAGTTAAGCTGTTGCCTCGGTGCGGTTACAGCTCGGTGCGGGCTAATAAAGCTAGCTCGCTCCCAGTGTACTCTGAAACTGTTGTAACCTGCAGTCGGATCTCTGTTTGCTAGCTGAAGTTTTCACCTCGTCAGCCTGGTCAGGACTCCGACCAGCACTAATGTATTTTAAGTCAACATGGACAACTTGGAACTAACAAATGTATTAGTTACTATTGTTTTTCTACACATATAGTGTGCTTTATCCCTGTAACACAAAGACTGTACGGCTGAAGCTTGAACTTGAAGCTGAACTTGAAGCTGTTCAAGTTAATGAGTGTCAGCTCTGCTAGTGGTCGACTCTTATTTATCTTCTATTACGCTAATTAGCAAAAATACCACAAGAAATACTATTTGTATTAGTATTAAAAATTATAACTAGGCATGAAGAACTGTCCTGCAATCCACACGGGGGAAAGTGGTCACGGTGGTGGTTGGTGTGTGTGTGTGTGTGTGTGTGTGTGTGTATATATATATATATATATATATATATATATATATATATATATATATATAGTTTTGAAACGTGCCTAATTTTCTTTTAAAACTCTCATACAATAGATTTACATGGCATCCAAGGTCAAAAAACACTTTAATGTGCTCATAATTTAAATTGAACCTTTTTCCTTCCGAAGTGTCACAAATGACTCGTTCAATGATTCGTTCTAAAGGATTCATTCTAAATTCCTCCTTTCAGAGAGCATACTCTGCTCTGATTGGTCAGATGTCACAGTCTGTTGTGATTGATCTACCTGTCAGTGTTTGAAAAGGAAACGCCCACGACCATAAGGAGTATCAGCTCCCTCTGTGTGCGAGCAGCCAATCAAGACGAGAGGCGGGTCTTGTTGAAACAAACCTACTTAAGTTAGTACAGGAAGTAAGTCTGGAATTACTAACGACTCGTTTCAGCTGTTCAGAATCGGTTCCTTCTTTTGGGAGTCAATAACTTCGTTTGTCGTGTGCTTTTTTTTTTTTTTTAAAAAAAAACAACTTTGCAGACTTTTTACATTCACAAACAGCTCTATAACACACTACTTGAAAGGTAATATTTGAAAAACCATAATAGGTGCACTTTAATGTTGTCACGTTTGCAGGCCCTGAGCTCTGATTGAGCTAATATGAAGCTGAGCAGGAACTCCTCATAATTCTCAACATAATCTTCATTATTAAATAATGACCTTCATTCCCCATCTTTTTGCATCAGTGAACTCCCAGCTTCACAGACGGAAAATAATAATTTTTGTTGTTTTCTGTGGAGTCAAATTACCACAGATTTGGGCCGAGCCACGTCATGCGACGTGATCAGCCAAAGCCCCCTTTGGTTCATGTGTATTAAACACGGGTAAAGCTACAAGGTCTCATTTACCAACAAACATCACTGCGAAAGACCATGCAAAACAATTTTGTACAATTGCCATTTTGCCAATTAAAGTCGTTTTCCACAAAAAACACAAATTTTGAGAAAAACCCACAGTACATTAAAGCATTTTTGGCCGCAGCAATCACAAAAAAAACTGCACAATCCTGTACGGACTGATGTATCTGTTTTAATAGAAAAAAACCTTCAAATCCAGTGAAGCGTCCGTCGCTGTAAATTGGGTCGTGTGTTTGTAGATGTTTCTTTATATATTAGAATTTGTGAATGAGGCTTTGTTTACCCAACAAGCCCTTTAATATTCACAAATGTCTTTGCAAGAATACGCCTCATTTTTTGCTTTCTCATGCTGACAAATGAAGATCTCCATCAGCTGGCTGTGTTTTAGTGTAGAACATACACTAGCCGAACATACAGGATCGCTAGTTGTTTACAGTTCTTTGTGTGCACCAACTTTCTGAATATAATTTCAGTGTCTGAAAAGTCCAAAATAAAAAATCCAGAAGTGGTTCTGCCGAGGAATCGGTCGGACTGGAGGCGGTTTACCCGAGTCGATGAGCCGCTCCACTGTGCTCGACTGGCTGCCAAGTTAATGTGTTACCTGAATCTTGCTCAGGTCAACAAATCGGCACTTTCTGTCTTTGCTCTCTTTTTGTTCTTTCACCGTTTCTGTTGATCTGTCTGTATTACCGATACAAAGTACCTGTTGTGCAGAATTTAAAGGCTTTTTTTGCTCGCTTCTCTATTACTATTGCAGTAACTTCTAAACCTTTTATCATGGGGATGTCTTAATATCCTATCAAAGAAATAGGTTTCGTCAGCTGTGTCTGACACGTTCATGTAATGCTCATTCAGTGAATGGAGTAATGGATTTGCTGTCTTACAAATGGATTTCCGGATTATTGGAATAAAACTCGCTGCTGTCGAAGACTGTTATTATGCTGCCTTCCGAGTGGCACTCTCTCAGTACAGATATGCTGCCTTTGTAGACAGCGTTTTCCCAAATAATGCAGTGGTAGTGATGATAACAGTGTGCTGAAAATGATGGTATATTGTCTAACTGGTTGTTGCCACATGCCTAGTTGTGAAGAAACAGCACTTCCTGTCTGCCTGTTGAACGTTAGATACTTTTTAGTTGAGTCTAACATGAGTCTGAAACCGCTTTTTTGCTAAACTCTATGGTTAAAAGACCTTTCATGTGGAGGGAAAAGGGGATCTGAATGCTAGTATGTTGTTAATGGCACAGTTTATTTTCATATATTTTAACAATGCTCAATCAGTTTTCAAGTTAATAAATTATTATTCATTCTTTTTCTCGTGCCGATTCTCATATGAAGCTTTAAGGACATGCTGCACTACATGAGTTCTACAATGATGTACACTTTATAGCCAAAGGTATGTGGACATCACACCCATATGTGGTTCTTTCCCAAACCATTGCCACAAAGTTGGAAACACAGTTATATAGGATGTCTTTTATATGTTGTAGTGTTACAGTTTTCCTTCACTGGGTTTAAGAGGCTCAAACCTGTTCATACATGACAATTCCATGGTGGGAGTGGAAGAACTTGACTGACCTCCAGAGAGTCCTGACTTTAACCCCACTGAACACCTTCAGGATTAATTGGAATGCTGACTGCACCCCAGGCCTCCTCGCCTGACGTTAATGCCTGACCTCACTAATGCCCCCGAGGCTGAATGAGCACAAATCCCCACAGCCAGGCTGCAACATCTAGTGGAAAGTCTTCCGAGAAGAGTGGAGTTTATTATAACAGTAAAGGGAGACTAAATCTGGAATGGGATGTTCAGCAAGCACATATGGGTGTGATGGTCAGGTGTCCACAAACTTTTGGCCTTGTAGTGTACAATATGTAGAAGATCTGGAAGTCATAAGCGATACTTCTTTTATTACTGTAGATAAATAAATTAAATTAAACCGATAAATAAAATGAACAGGAAAAAAAAATTCTATCACAAACAAAATTTAGTGTGTTTTGTGTGTGTGTGTATAAAGTATGATTTTAAATAAAAGACAACTTAGAAAATGTAAGGGTGGAATATGAATGCATGTCTGCCAAGTTTATGCTGTCGGAGGGGGGGGAGTGCAGTGCAGTAAGTGCAGCATATATCAGCGTGGATTGAAAAGCTTGTTGAAATGGAAGTGTGATGAAGAATCTGTTACATGTGATGAACTCTGACTTCAGAATGATGTGCCAGGATTGGCCTGTTGCCTCCATGTGATGCTCCATGTTGAAGAAAGCAAAACAGTTTTACCTTTTATGGTTTGCGCGATATGAATACATTTGTCCACGGTTTCTCACATGAGTTTTGTTTTATGTCCTTATTGTTAATTATGTCTTTAAATGAAATGTGTAAACAATCTGTGTTTCCTTGTAGTGGGCCAGCATGAATTGACCAAGCATCAGGTAGCCGTGAAGATCCTGAACAGGCAGAAGATCCGCAGTCTGGATGTAGTGGGCAAGATTCGCCGTGAGATTCAGAACCTCAAGCTCTTCAGACACCCACACATAATTAAACTGTAAGTAGCAGCGATAGTACTGTTCACTGCTCAGTAAAGTTGAGATAGGACGGTAATATTTTAATTTTATCTAAATGCTTTTCATTTTGTCATGTCCTTGTCTGTGTATTATATTCACATAAAAAATAGATAAGAACCTAGATGGATTAACTTCGCTTTTTATGATTTCAAGGAAAACGTCACACACGTAGTGAGCTATTCAATACAATTCATGCTCCATAATTGACGAGGTTTAATAAATCAAGCCTTGCCTCTTGTCCCAGATCACACACTGACATTGTCTTGCATCTTTTCCCTCACTTTCAGCCTCCACCTCTCACACCCTCTGACTCCCTTGCTTAGTCACATTATGTTTCCTCTTTCACCGTTTCCTTATTGCACTCAGACTCACTCAATGCTCCTTCAGGGTTTGGTGTGTAAGAAATGGGCTAGGTTGTTGTTGAACTCTAACTCGGTCTGTTCGAGAGGCTTTGTCAGAGTTGTTTTCATGGTTGTGTATTTCCGCAGTCGGCTCCCCCGTGACCAAAGTAGCATTTTTCTCATGGTTCTTCTAATGAGGCGCAAAAGCCGCACATATAATTACAGAAGACTGAGGAGGGCCAGGATTTGCTTTTTACCCTTAGTCGGGCTTGAGAAAGCAGCTTGAACCAACCGGCTAATGGTTGATTCAATACTGTGCTTTTTCCAAAATACAGATTTACATATCAGGGGTGGACAAATAATAAATTTGGTAGTTAACAAGTAAAAGCATTAATGTGCCATGCAGTCGCATGTTTTGGTTGCCTGGAAAGCTGAACAGGTTAAACAGTATCAAACTATTTAATGCCATAATAAGGTATGGTGAGCTAGTTACCAAATTAAGTGCACTGATGCAGAATAAGGGAAAAGAGAGAAGGTAAGAAATTTTTATATAAGATAGATATATAGCTTCAAGTGAAGTTTCTAAATTTGTCCTGGATTTTTTTTTTATTTACCTCTGATTTATAGAGAAATCAAGCCCAATACTTTCCATCAGCTGAGACTCCTTGCAGGGTGTTTTACTGTTCATATAACCAGTGTCTGTATTAATCTATAAATACACACACACACACACACACAGACAGGACCATTCACACCTAGAAATTCCATGAAACCCATAACACAACAATCCTTAATAGTGACAATGACTCTTTGCCCTGTTTGTTTTATTATTAGTAGTATTAGTATTATTATTAGTATTCTATCATTTATATGATCTGTCCAAACTATACACTGGAGATCACTACAGATACTCAATTGACTATGTTACGAATGAACTTGGACTTGCACAAAACCAAAATTTATGTATTTATGAACATTCTGTTAAGTTTGTTGTTAAGAAACAGTTTAAAAGCGTTTTTTTTTTTTTTTTTTTTTTTTTTTTTTTTTTTTAATGAATCATTATTATTATTTTTAGCTGTAGTGGAAATTTGATTTGTGTTTTCTGACTGAAAACACTTGCCGTTGAAAAAAATAAAACGTACAATGTGAGCACAATTTTTTCATGCCGTATTTTCTAGCATCAGTTATGTTAACTAGATTCTAGTTTGTTTTGGAAACAGCCTGCAAGTCTGCGGATAGTTATGCATTTAAATTCCCTACAGAGTTCTCAGGAGAGCACAGTACATGGTCTAGTATGGTCATACTTAGCCATCTGAGTCGTTTAATGCATTCAGGTGAGAGAAAGTATTTGTATTACTTCTAATATCAGATTCCATGCAAACATGCTTATGTCTTTTTCTTCCATTGCTAGTTTTACACTGCTCCGTTTCTCATTTAGTATGCTTATGTAGGCAGGTATATGTATCTTAGCAGGTCATATGTTGTCCACTCACCTTATCTACCCTTTATGCATCCAGACTGTTTTCACTGTTGTGTAGCTGAATTTTATTTGTATAATTGCCATAAGATTCTGTTTAATTTTGTACATATTTAACATGTACTGATTTAGCAGTCTTTGTGTTTATTTACCATATAACTTATGCAGGAATTTTACATACAGCCATAACATTAAACCCACTGACAGATGAAGTGAATAACGTTGTTTATCTCGTGGGACATATTAGGAACACGTAAACGGTCACTTCTCAAAGTTGATTTGTTGGAAGCAGGAAAAATGGGCAAGCGTAAGGGTCTGAGCAAATTTGACAAGGGCCAATTGTGATGTAATGGCTTGACGACTGGTTCAGAACATATCCAAAATGGCAGCTCTTTGGGGTGTTCCTTGCGTACAGTGGTTAGTACCTACCAAAAGAACTCCAAGGAAGGAGAACTGGTGAGAGGCTCCTCTTCCCTTTGGGGCTGTGTAGCTTCAGACTGGTCAGAGTGCCCTTGCTGACCCCTGTCCACTGCCAAAAGCAACTACTGTGGGTATGTGAGTATCAGAGCTGGATCGTGGTGCAATGGAAGAAGGTGGCCGTGTCTGTTGAATCACATTTTCTTTTACATCATGTGGATGGCCAGGTGCATGTGCGTCGCTTACCTGGGGAAGAGATGGCGCCAGTATGCACTAGAGGCCAACTGATTGATCAGTTTTGGCGATTAATTGGCACAGATAACAGATTGCTAGTTATAAGCAAAAATCCACACCAATAGTAAGTGAGAGTTTTTCTATCACTGACCAATTTAGTTATTACTTGACGTGTTCTTTGAATTTTTTATGTCTCCATATTTATTTGTTACTTGGAGTGCTACTTTTTGGTTCAGTTTGGATGTATATCTTTTATTTACTTTAGTATTTATTAATATTTAATATATAAGTATTTATAAAAGTACAGTACATTTTCATGCTACAGTCAGTACTGTTTATTCTTGTAATAAATTTCAGCAGTATTTTACTTTGAATATTTTCATTCCATTTCAATTTTAAAAACTATTGGTTGATTTAATCAGTTATTGGTAGGTACTGCCCAACTTGGTTATGGGTATTGGTAAAATCCACTATCGGTCGACCTCTAGTACGCACTATGGGAAGAAGGTATGCCGATGGAGGCGGTGTGATGCTCTGGGCAATGTTCTGCTGGGAAACCTTGGGTCCTGACATTCATGTGGATGTTTACACATACCACCTACCTAAACATTGTTGTAGACCAAGTACACTCCTTCATGGCAATGGTTTTCCCTAATAGCAGTGGCCTCTTTCAGCAGGAAAAATGCTCCCTACCACAGTACAAAAAATTGTTCAGGAATGGTTTGTGGAACATGACGACAAAGAGTTCAAGGTGTTGACTTGGCCTCCAAATTCCTCAGATCACAATCTAATCAAACATATGTGGGATGTGCTGGACCAACCAGTCAAATTCATGGAGGTCCCACATCACAACTTATAGGATTTAAAGGATCTGCTGCTAACGTCTTGGTCCTAGATTCCACAGTACGCCTTCAGAGGTCTTGTGAAGTCCACACCTTGACGGGTCGGAGCTATTTTGGCAGCACAAGGGGGACCTACATGATATTAGGCTGGTGGTTTTAATGTTATTTCTGACCTTTGTATATTCTCTAGAAAAAAATCTAAGTTCTTGCTTGTTTTTGATTTCAGGTACCAGGTGATTTGCACACCGACGGACATATTTATGGTTATGGAATATGTGTCTGGGGGAGAGCTCTTTGACTATATTTGCAAAAATGGAAAGGTATGACTTTCTTACTTATGTCCAACATAAGTCCAAAGTGAAAATTAAAAAAAGTTACCTAGATAAAAAACCTACCCATAATTTATACTCACACACATTTTATATATATATATATATATATATATATATATATATATATACACACATACATATACACACACATTATATATATATATATATATATATATATATATATATATATATATATATATATATATATATATATGTGTATGTGTGTGTGTGTGTATATATGTATGTGTGTGTGTGTGTATATATATGTGTATGTGTGTGTATATATATGTGTGTGTGTGTGTATATATATGTGTATATGTATAAATTAGGAGTAGGTTTTTTATCTAGGTAACTTTTATTTTCATTTTATTTATGAATGTATGCCATTACAAATTCAGTTTATTTATTTACATTGTCGTATGTCGTGTCCCCCCCCCCCCCCCCCCCCAAAATTTATTCTTGTGTATCTGTTTTTCTTTGTTTCTTTTCTGTATTTATTAATAATTTTTTTTATATGAGGAGGCTGTCAAACGAACGTCTCCTGCAACCGAGATTGACTCCGTAGATCCATACATGCCTTGCTCCAATGACACTGTTTTTAATATGCACTAACACTAATGGCTGCACACCAGCACGGAAAGCCAGAGAGTCAGGGCTGGTCTGTCAGATACTCTTTCATATGGAGGTTCTGGTCGATGGGTTGTTCCACTGTAGTGCACTCATACAGAGGTAGTGGTTAGTGGTGTGTAGGAAGTGGCCTATCCTCAGAAACATGTAGCATGACATGATTCTCATGTTACGCCTGTGCCAGCTTTTATGGTTTGGACATAGCATTTGATACCTGAAAATGACACTTTTCTGCTTTTCCAGCTAAAGCAGTGATCAGACCAAACGTTAAACATATTTGCCTGGTGGAATTCACTGAATGAGGGAAAGGACATGCCAACTTCACAGGTGGTTAACCATATCTAGGTGAACTTCGGACGTTTGTGAACCTTGTTCTTTTGCACCAATTGAAAACAGGATTGTGAGCCTGTGGTCTCTTATGGTGGTAATAAATATTGAGGTGCTGCTAATTAACACTCACAGCAGACCTATACCTTGCTGGTTTTTTTGGACACATATCTGTAGAAAAACTTTACTGCTACAGTCTCTTCAAAATAAAAATATGAATTTGGGTAACTGTATGCAATATGGTGCAATGTCCTTTTGCATTTATATTGAAGTAGTTGCTTAACAATTCTGGTGGTAATGTATTGGATGGCGTTGCTTTTTTTATTGTTGAGAAATTGCAGTCATAAGGGGAAATTACTAGCAAGAGGAAAAAATGTCAAGGATCTAAAACATAAGGGAAAGCAGTCAGATTTCACCATTACTTGGTAAAAACAAAAGACAACACTTCTTTTCTCACTTGCTATTTTACAGCAACGTTGAATGTCAGATTTATGAGAAATCCAGTGTAGAAGTAGAGGAGACAACAAATGTTGTGCTCAAGTTTCCAGAATGCAAAGCAGCTATACAATGCAGTTGTGGCTTGTTATGCCGGAGGTTTGGCTTGGTTAGTCACAGATCTAGGAAATGACCGGCCCAATGGTGTTGGCGGTGATATTAACATGAAAGTTGAAGCTTTGGAACCTGGTTTGTTTAAACAGTGTGCGCAGGTGAAGAAGTGAGAGAGCTGGAGAGACTAAATGATTAAACCACTGCTGCATCCCATCTTGCTCTCCTGCTGCCACTGGTGCTTTTCCATCACCAGCTTGTTTGGGCAGGGCCTCAGCGAGTTTTCTCAGAGATGAAGTGAGATCTAAATCCCACTACTGTTACCGTTACTGTTAACCAAAGTGAAAATAGACATGTCTATATAACAAGTTTAATAAAAAATGGTCAACTCACAACAGGAAATCACATGTTAATTAAAGTAAATCTGGGTGGATAATTTTAAATCCTTTTATTAATTTTTTTAAAAATATATTTTTCATTTGTCAAAATTTGTCCTTAACGGTTTTTGCTAACTAGCTACACTTTGCTAGCCAAGCTGCCTTTCAGGTTGGACCAAACTAGAAAATGCAGGCCATAACTACAGTATAGCTCTATGGCATATTGACGCATTGTTGCAGCAAGTACCACAATGAATATGCTCCATGACACTTCACATTGTTATAATCTTTTCATGAATTTGAAAAACTTGTGTTCTGCTTACCAGCTCGATGAAAAGGAGAGCCGACGTCTGTTCCAGCAGATAATTTCAGCAGTGGACTACTGCCACAGACACATGGTGGTACACCGAGACCTCAAGCCAGAGAATGTCCTCCTGGATGCTCATATGAATGCTAAAATCGCCGACTTTGGTTAGCAACAAAGCAGTTTTTTTTTATTTTTTTAAATGAATAAAAGGAACACAAATATGTAAATATTCAAGATCATTTAATAGTGTCTACAGTTTTTCCTTCCCATTTACTTTTAACAGCATTAAAAACTGATCATACGCTCAGTGCATGTGTGTTATTCGTGTAGGACTGTCAAATATGATGTCGGATGGGGAGTTCTTGCGTACCAGTTGTGGCTCCCCTAATTACGCAGCTCCTGAAGTCATCTCAGGGAGGTACAGTATTTTTTATTTACAGTATTTTACTCTTTTTAAATGGTAAATGGTGCTCTTATATAGTGCTTTTATCCAAAGCGCTTTACACTCTCATATTCACCCATTCACACTCGCACACCAATGGTAGCAGAGCTGTCATGCAAGGCGCTAACTTGCCATTGGGAGAAACTTGGGGTTCAGTGTCTTGCCCAAGGACACTTCGGCATGTGGATTCATGCGCGCCGGGAATCGAACCACCAACCCTACGATTAGTGGACAACCCGTTCTACCCAACTGAGTCACAGCTGCCCCTCTTTATCAAGTGAAACAAAACATATACACACAAAGACCTTCAAAGCCTGTCAGAAAATACAGGAAACCTTTTTATATATATATATATATATATATATATATATATATATATATATATATATATATATATATATTTGTGTATATATATGTATGTATGTATGTATGTATGTGTGTGTGTGTGTATATAATGTATATATGTGTGTATATGTATGTATGTGTGTGTGTGTGTGTGTGTGTGTGTATATATTAATTGCAGTATCTCAAGTGAGTACACCCCTCACATTTTTGTAAATATTTGATTATATCTTTTCATGTGACAACACTGAAGAAATGACACTTTGCTACAATGTAAAGTAGTGAGTGTACAGCTTGTGTAACAGTGTAAATTTGCTGTCCCCTCAAAATAACTCAATACACAGCCATTAATGTCTCAACATTAATCATTATGTCATTATATCATTAATGTCGCTGGCAACAAAAGTGAGTACACCCCTAAGTGAAAATGTCCAAATGTCCCAAAGTGTCAATACTTTTGTGGCCACCATTGTTTTCCAGCACTGTCTTAACCCTCTTGGGCATGGAGTTCACCAGAGCTTCACAGGTTGCCACTGGAGTCCTCTTCCACTCCTCCATGATGACATCACGGAGCTGGTGGATGTTAGAGACCTTGTGCTCCTCCACCTTCAGTTTGAGGATGCCCCACAGATGCTCAATAGGGTTTAGGTCTGGAGACATGCTTGGCCAGTTCATCAGCTTCACCCTCAGCTTCTTTAGCAAGGCAGTGGTCGTCTTGGAGGTGTGTTTGGGGTCGTTATCATGCTGGAAAACTGTCCTGCGGCCCAGTCTCCGAAGGGAGAGGATCATGCTCTGCTTCAGTATGTCACAGTACATGTTGGCATTCATAGTTCCCTCAGTGAACTGTGGCTCCCCAGTGCCGGCAGCACTCATGCAGCCCCAGACCATGACACTCCCACCACCATGCTTGACTGTAGGCAAGACACACTTGTCTTTGTACTCCTCACCTGGTTGCCGCCACACACGCTTGACACCATCTGAACCAAATAAGTTTATCTTGGTCTCATCAGACCACAGGACATGGTTCCAGTAATCCATGTCCTTAGTCTGCTTGTCTTCAGCAAACTGTTTGCGGGCTTTCTTGTGCATCATCTTTAGAAGAGGCTTCCTTCTGGGACGACAGCCATGCAGACCAATTTGATGCAGTGTGTGGCGTATGGTCTGAGCACTGACAGGCTGACCCCCACCCCTTCAACCTCTGCAGCAATGCTGGCAGCACTCATACGTCTATGTCCCAAACACAACCTCTGGATATGACGCTGAGCACGTGCACTCAACTTCTTTGGTCGACTATGGCGAGGCCTGTTCTGAGTGGAGCCTGTCCTGTTAAACTGCTGTATGGTCTTGGCCACCGTGCTGCAGCTCAGTGTCAGACCTTGTAACACTAACAAGTCACATTACACCAGGGAGGGAAGATGGCTAATTGGGGCCAATTTGGACATTTTCACTTAGGGGTGTACTCACTTTTGTTGCCAGTGGTTTAGACATTAATGGCTGTGTGTTGAGTTATTTTGAGGCGACAGCAAATTTACACTGTTACACAAGCTGTACACTCACTACTTTACATTGTAGCAAAGAGTCATTTCTTCAGTGTTGTCACATGAAAAGATATAATCAAATATTTACAAAAATGTGTACTCACTTTTGTGAGATACTGTATATATGCCAAAATGTTGGTAGGTTATGGTTTCCACCACAGTAATAATAATAATAAAAAAAAAAGGACCTCCAGGTCATATTTTTATGATTTTCGTTGTATTGTTTTTTTTTCTTCTTTTTTTTCTGCAGTTATATAAATAAATTCCTGCAACAGACCATATGCTACATGTTTTCCTTTCCTTGAAGAAGTGTTTTTTTTTGTTTTGTTTTGTTTTTTGGCAGAACTGTTCAATCCTTCTGTCCATTTTCTTTCGATGTGCTTATCTTTTTATTTCCATTATGTGACTGGTCTTGTTGCCCCTTTACTTTCATTCCTTTTATTCCATGAACATTTTTAGGTCTGTTATACTCATTCGGTTGTATCTTAGCTGATGTGTATGTTTTCATGTGTTTGTACTTAGGCTGTATGCAGGACCTGAGGTGGATATCTGGAGCAGTGGAGTGATCCTGTATGCTCTGCTGTGCGGGACGCTGCCCTTCGATGATGACCACGTGCCAACGCTCTTCAAGAAGATCTGTGATGGCATCTTCTTCACCCCACAGTACTTGAACCCTTCAGTTATCAGCCTTCTCAAGCACATGCTGCAGGTGGACCCTATGAAAAGAGCCACCATTAAAGAGATCCGGTGAGACCTCCCTCTTTTTCATACCCAAAACCACGTGCATTCACAGATGCACAGAACATTTTCTTCTTAAAATCCCAGGATATTGTTTTATTTAAGACATTATGTAGTACCTTGTATGGTTGTCAAAAGTACCTGTACTTTGGTTCCAAATCGGAACTAAAAGATAAAAAGTTGACGGTACCTGATTTTCATAAGTATCGGTACTACTGGGTCAACCCGGTACTGATGCACTGCCTGACAGGTAGTCAGTCGGTAACTTTTCATGGGTGCACTGTGCAACACGAAGAGCCAAAGCAGCAGCAGCTCCCCCAGTTACCATGGCTGTGTCCGAAGCCGCGTACTTACCTGCTATATCGTAGGTGAAATGCATGTATTTCTCGGATGCTCGTTTTCCACTTTTGGTGCTATTACCGCTAAGTGTGTAAAAGCCTCAGCCCCTAAAGTTTATGTGCGGATAGATTAACCGTGCTTTCAGGAAGAGCGGCTGCTTACCCGCAGTATTTATTCACTCAGTTCAAGCAGGTGAATTTAAAATGATGGTAGCGGTTGCATTATGAATGTTGTAGCATAGGTTAATTGGAGTGTATAATTGCAAGAAAATATCCTCGTTTTTGCTTACTTAATGGTTAGAATACGCACGTTTAAAGCTAATACTTTAAGAGTCCTTTTAAACATTTAATGCTTTAACTTTTATTGGGGTAAAATAAATGGGAGGACATGATGGGGTTTATTAATTGTACACACCAGAGGCTTTTTGATAAGCTATATATCTGAAATTTATGTGTTAGAAAATGATAGATGTGTGCCTAGCACGGTTTGTTTTTATCAGTCAGTCAGAAAAACCTTTCTACTCTTGTCTGGATAACTCTAGTAGCTTTAATAATTATACTTGAAGTACAGAATGTCATTTTTAAAAAAATAAGTTTTGTATTGATATTTAACTTGTATGTTAATAAAGTAGGCTGGTGTTTAATTAGCATATTTTTGTGTTTTGCTTTGGTATCGAGTACCGTGGAATTTTACTGGTATTGGTACTGAGTACTGAAATTTGGGTACCGTGACAACCCTAGTACCTTGAACATCTTGATGCAACGGCACATCTAACAGATAGTTACGAAAAATAGTTTGGGAAGCCTCTACTTGAGGCTACTGGATGTAATGGGTTCCCTTAAGAGTTTACGTACAGTACTGTGCAAACATCTGGGGTACCATTTTAGTATAAAATTTTGTTATAAGTAGATATTATTTTATAACTTCTGCATTATTGAGTCAGTGCCAAGACAAAGAACATTATTTTTCCAATTTTTTTTTTAATGCTAAAGGATAAATGGTTTTATGTGAGTAAATGTTTCAGACAAAAACACATAATTAAGGATTCTGATGATGTCTCCAGAGGAACTGTGGTAGATTCTCCAAGATGCTTTGGTAAAATGTACCAGTTAATTTCCTTACAAAACAGCACAAAGTGTACCTGAGACTACTGAGGGCAACTTTTGCACAGTACTGTAGTTTTTCCACCAGTGCTGGTTTTGATGGTTTAAGCTATTTGGTCACTGAATATATGGTAATATATAATGTTCATGTGTGTAAACTATAAAATAACATTAACACTACCTTTGATCTCAAAAACAAGATTTTTAAAAAACGTTTAACTGTATTGTCATTGTCACGTTTATTAACACGCATCTAAAGGAGGTCTGAAAAACTGCAGAGCAACAGATGGGCTACATTTCAGTATTTGCAGGTGTCTAGCAGAGATACTTAATAAACTGGCCATTATGTGTAGCTCCAAAGTATGTGTATGTGTCGTACTAGTTTGTCTTTCTATGTTCCTGTTCTTAGGGAGGACGAGTGGTTCAAACAGGAGCTACCCAAGTATCTATTTCCAGAGGATGCTTCGTACAGTACCACTATGATTGACGAAGAAGCGCTGAAGGAGGTCTGTGAGAAGTTTGAGTGCACAGAGGAGGAGGTGCTCAGCTGCCTTTACAGGTGTGTATGTTTAACATGGGGACTGGAGAAATTGGAATAAAATCAGAAATGTACACTCGCATAGCACTTTATTAGGAGCACTATTCTGGGTAGGGCCTCCCTTTGCTTGCAAAACAGCCACAAGTCTTAGTGGCACAGATTCCCCAAGATTTTGGAAACCTTCCTTTGGGATTCTGGTCTGTATTGACATGATTGCATCACACTTCCTGCAGATTTTTCAGGTGAACGTTCATGCTGCAAATCTCATTTTCTACCACATCCCAAAGGTGTTCTGTTTGATTCAGATCCAGTGACTGGGAAGGCAAATTAAGAACACTGAAATCACGGTCATGTTCATACAACCAGTTTGAGATGAATTTTGCTTTGTGACATGATGCATGCTGGAAGTCGCCATTAGAAGATGAGTAAATTGTGGCCATGACGGGATGTATATGGTCAGCAACAATACTCAAATAGGCTGTGGCATTCAGGTGATGATTTATTGGTATTAATGGGCCCAAAGTGTGCCAAGAAAGCATTCCCCACACCATTACACCACCTCCACCAGCCTGGACTGTTGACACAAGGCAGGTAGGGTCCATGGATTCATGCTGTTGGCATCCACTTCTGACCCTTCCATCTGTATGCCTCAGCAGAAATCGGGATTCATCAGACTGCACTGCGTTTTTTTTTTTTTTCAGTCTTCAACTGGCCAGTTTTGGTGAGCCTGTGCCCTCTGTATCCTCAGTTTTCTGTTCGTGGCTGACGGATATAGAACCTGATGTGGTCTTTTGTCCACCCGCCATTAGGTTTGACGTGTTGTGCATTCTGGAGATGCTTTTCTGCTTGCCCCAATTGTACAGAGTGGTTATGAGTTACTGTAGCCTTTCTGTCAGCTCAAACGGGTCTGGCCATTCTCTGTTGACTTCTGTCATCAACGAGGCGTTTCCGTTCACAGAACTGCCACTCACTGGATGTTTTTTCTTTATTGAATCGTTCTGTGTCATCTGTAGAAACTGCTATGTGTGAAAATCCCAGGAGATCACAATTTTCCACATTCTGATGCTTGATGTGAACGTTACTTGAATCTGCTGGCCTGTATCTGCATGATTTTATGCATTGCGCTGCTGCCACACGATTGGCTGATTAAATAATTGCATGAATGATTATGTGTACAGGTGTTCTTAATAAAGTACTAGGTGATTGTACATTATACAAGTAAACTATAGACTTTCGCTAAATGTCTTTGTCCATCCCATTCCCAATTTTTACCCTTGTTTTCTCTATAGTCAGAAAAACCAGGACCCTCTTGCGGTTGCCTACCATCTGATCATAGATAACCGGCGAATTATGAGTGAAGCCAAAGACTTCTACCTGGCCACAAGTCCTCCTGACTCCTTCCTTGATGATTTGCCTGCTCACCACTTTGCCAAGCCTCACCCGGAGCGAGTGCCATTCCTGGTGGCTGAAGCTCAACCACCGCGATCCCGTCATACTCTAGATGAACTCAACCCCCAAAAGTCCAAGCACCTGGGTGTTCGCCGTGCTAAGTGGCACTTAGGCATCCGCAGCCAGAGCAGGCCTAATGATATCATGAGCGAAGTATGCCGGGCCATGAAGCAGCTTGACTACGAGTGGAAGGTAAGGTGGAAGTTGGGGCTGGGGGGTGGAGTCAGTAGAACATCCTCAGATGGGATAGGAAGGTAAAAGTTCTTTCAAGGTTTTTGTATATTATTTGTCCCTAATGGACAACCACAGAAGAGTGAGAAAAGCTGTCAGCCAGTTTTTAATTTTTTTTTTTTTAAACATATATATATATATATATATATATATATATATATATATATATATATATATATATATATATATATATATATATATATAATATATATAATTAGATATTTTTTTTAGCTTGCTTTCCACTTACATTTAATGTTTCAAGCACTGCTTTGGGTTTTGCCTTTTTCGTGTATGCTATTTATCTAAAGCATTTGCTGATAGGACCCTGGATTCAACATTCTACTCCTGAAAGATTATGCAGAGTTGGACAGCATGATCTAATCGTTTTAGTAATGCCCAGGAAGTCTGTGTGCAGGGTTTTATTTTAGTAGAACAGTTCGCTGTTAGGTTTTTGTGTTGGGTGATGAATGAGTTGGTCAAATTTTAAAATGGTCTGCTGTTTCTGATCCAGGTGTTCACGTTTAGTTTTCAGTGCTTCTTTTAATAGCATGTGGTGGCACTTTACTAGGCGGACAATATTAACTGCTGTTTGACTGGCTAACGCTCTTAACTGATCAGGAAAAATAAATTGTCAGAATGAA
This sequence comes from Ictalurus punctatus, assembly GCF_001660625.3. Classification (NCBI taxonomy): domain Eukaryota; kingdom Metazoa; phylum Chordata; class Actinopteri; order Siluriformes; family Ictaluridae; genus Ictalurus; species Ictalurus punctatus. Next base: position 10,229,894 of record NC_030443.2, on the reverse strand, counting down.
CTCTTGTGCTTTTATATGATTCAAGCTCTTCACATGTTCTGTCTCGCAGCCTCCACACAACTTTGAGACCAGCATTAAGTTTGCAAAACATATGCACTCACTGTCCACTTTAATAGAAACACCTGTACACCTGCACATTCCAAGGAGATCAGCAGTTTCTGGAATACTCAAACCAGCCCATCTGCCGCCAACAACCATGCCACAGTTAAAGTCACAGAGATTACTCTTTTTCCTCATTCTGATGTTTGATATGAACATTAACTGAAGGTTGACCTGTATTTGCATGATCTTATGCATTGTACTGCTACCACATGATTGGTTGATTGGATAACTGCACATATGAACAGGTGTACAGGTGTTGCTATTTAAGTGAACAGTGAGTACAGTCAAGTGAAAAAATTAAGTACTCCCCATGGAAATTATTAATAATACATATAAGTTTTAAAATTATTTATTTATTTACATATTTGAACAAGCAAACATTTGATCCTCTTTGAAATGGTGCCTATTAAAAGTTGATACACTATCAACTGATATAAAACTGACATAGTAATTTTCACAATTTAAGTTAACAAAAAACAGATCAGTACATGGAAAAAGTAAGTACACCCCTACATTTATCACACCTTCAAATCCATAAAATTAGAATCTGGTGTTCAAGATTGGGTGCCAGTGATTAGAACCTGCTTAGGGAGTGCAGGTGGAACTGGTCTTATTTATACCCCTCTCATATCTAGTGTCTGGTGTTCCCTTTGCTATTGAGGTGTGTGGTGTCATAATGCCAAGAACTAAAGAGTTCTATAAAGCCTTCAGAAAAAAAAGGTTCTTGATGCCTAGGAGTCTGGAAAGGTATTTAAAAAGATCTCCATTTAAAAAAAAAAAAAAAAAAAAAACAGAAAAAAATACATCATTCACTGTAAGGAAAATAATCTACAAATGGTGCAGATTTCAAACGACCGTCAATTTGTCCAGGACTGGCTGTCCCAGTAAATTCAGCCCAAGAGCAGACCATTTGATGCAAAAAGAAGTCTCTAAGAACCCCAAAATTTCGTCACAGGATCTGCTAATAAGTCTTGCAACTGTTGGTTACAAAGTGATTATACCTTCCTCTGGACAGCTGAATTCAAGACAGTTGTTTGGCCACAGTAACAGCAGACATGTTTGGTGCAGACCAAAGACAGCTTTTCAGGAGAAGCACCTCATACCAATCGTGAAGCACGATGGTGGAAATGTTATGGTTTGGGGTTGTTTTGCTGCATCAGGGACTGGACAGCTTGCATTCATTGATTCAACTATGAATGCAGCATCATATCAAAGAATGCTTGAAGATAATGTGAAGCCCTCTCTCCAGAAGTTGAACCAAAAGTGGACCTTTCAACAGGATAATGATCCTAAGCACACTAGCCAATCCACCTAGGAATGGCTCAAAAAGAAGAAATGGAGGGTTATAATTCCTGGATATGAATCCCATTCAAATGTTGTAGGGGGATTTGAAACGGACAGTACATGCAAGCAAACCTTCAAACATCTTTCAACTGAAAGAATATTGCATGGAAGATTGATCAGAAATTCCAGCAAGCCTGGTGGACTATTATGTGAAACGCCTTAAATAAATTATTTCTGCTAAAGGGGGCAATACTAGCTTCTGAGGCCAAGGGTGTACTTACTTTTTCCACAGAAGAATCACATCTATTGATATTTCTGTTGAATAAATGATTGAAAAAAGTGTTAATAGGCACAGTTTCAAAGATAATCAAATGTTTGCTTGTCCAAATATGTCAAAAAGCCAACAATTTAGATGGGATGTACTTATTTTTTAACACGACTGTATATTTTTACGAGTGCTACACATTCTGACAAGACAAGATGGATGAGTCCTGATCATTTTTAACATTAGTACATTAACATGATGGTGGTAGTCAGTAGTATAAAGTGGGATTAAAATACTGGTATGAGAAACTGGATTATTTTGTGTGGTTCCAGGTTGTTAATCCCTATTATCTACGCGTGCGGAGGAAGAACCCAGTTACAGGCCTGCAAACCAAGATGAGCCTGCAGCTTTACCAAGTGGACAGCAGGACCTATCTACTGGACTTCAGGAGCATAGATGGTAATGCAGGCAGCTCTAGAAAAAAGAATCATTATTATTGAATTGAGCTGTTTTATATTGTTCATCATGAAGTATTCGCAAAGAAGGTTTCTATTCTATGTAGAAAAAGGTTTGCAGGTGCTTGAAGTAGGCGATGGAAATGTAACATTTTACACATTGACAGCTTTTTCCATTTGAATTTAACAGAGTAATTGTGTGTTATGGGAAATTTAGAGAAAAGCTGTAGTGCAAATATCTTTTTGACGACAGTTACACATTAATTAAGTGACGTGATTAGCTTTCCATTTTCCAACTCAACTCTCCGACTAAGCAGCTAGACTGAAGAGGAGACAAGAATCTTTCTCTTCTTAATTCTAGAAAATATAAATGTTTATATATGATGGAAAATGTAAGATTTAAGACATTTTAAAATTCCTACAGTTTGGCATAACCATGTGATTCATTTCTGTATTGTCATCTGTTGATCTTGAATTTGGAGATTAGCTCTGTTAGGATTTGTGATCTTCGGGTTATGGTTATTAAGGAGAGATAAAGCGAAGATATACACACAAACTGTGCCCTTGCCCCACCAAACACTTCGCACACCAAGGCCTTGGGAGAGTTTGCCAAATGACGCACAGACACACACACAATTCGAATGGGAACAGCTCTCTTTTATTCAAGGAAAGGCAGTGTATATATCATGCTTGACCCACAACCGAGACGATGGGTTAACTATTAATTGGCTAGGCAGAAGGGCATATTTGCATTTAACTTGAAGTATATCAACATGAGAGGAATACCTCCATATATGGTATTCAGGAAGTCATGGAATGTTATTTGGGAAGTTATGTAAATGCATGCAAATGGTATTCGGGGAGACAAAGGAATGCGCAAATGGTGAGGGGCTTTACCTGTCTGTACCTGGTTGGGAAGAGTTACAGAGGCACAAAGTGGAAAAGATGATCAGAAGAGAACAGAGAGGGAAGAGTGTTCACAGTAAACTTATCAAGCTCGGAAAGAATAATAAGAAACAGATCAATATCTAAACTACATTCTGTCCAGTTCTGTTTAGTCACCCTACTATTCTACGATGGAAATATCAGGGAAACCTAAACAAAATAAAACATTAATGGTGATCTTTTTTTATGGCATTGTGTCAAACATGACCTTTCTGTTGCAAAGGTCAGTTTAATGGAAGCAAGCAAGTTTTTTTGGCTTGTGTTCTGTGCATAAAATGTTAACACAGGGGAAAACTCATCGTTTTAAATGTATTCAGTCTGTGTTCATATTTAATTTGTGTTTAACACCCCTTTTTAATTTTTTATTTTATTTATTTATTTATTTTTTATACACTTTAGACGATATTTTGGAGACGAAGTCAGGTACTGCCACGCCACATCGCTCTGGCTCGGTTGGCAACTACCGGACTACCCTAAAGAACGATAAGAGCGAGAGGAATGGATCGGAAGAGGGGATAAAGGGTGAAAGCTCAGCCCCCTCCACACCCCCAGTGGGTGGGGCTAGACAGGCCGAGGGCTCTCTCGCTTCTTCACTGACATCCTCAGTTGACTCGGCAGGGGGAGAGACATGCCCACGGCCCGGCAGTCACACCATCGAGTTCTTCGAGATGTGTGCTAACCTCATCAAGCTGCTGGCACGATAACTTGCCGTTGCTCTCATGCCTTTTTTTCTCACTTTCCTCTTTTGTCTTTCTGCCCCTCTTTTACTTCTTGGGCTTTCTACCTCTTTGTCTTTCCATCTCCACCAGACTCTTTTTCTTTTCTCTCTCTCTCTCTCTCTCTCTCTCTCTCTCTCTCTCTCTCTCTCTCTCTCTCTCTCTCTCTCCCCCCCCCTCCCCCTCCTTCTTGCTCGCTCTCTCTCTCTCTCTCTCTCTCTCTCTCTCTCTCTCTCTCTCTCTCTCTCTCTCTCTCTTTCTCTCTCTGAGTGTCTTTAGAGCAATAAGCATGCAAGCAGACGTCTCACGGCTCCATGAATCCCACACGCACAAACAAGCTGACTGGTCTGTGGTATTGCTACGGTCCGTTTGTTTGGTTGGTGGATGAGGAGGTGAAGGTAGAGAAATGGAATGCATGTTTTTCATGCCACAGGCAAGAAGTCCAAAAGATTGTCTAGCCACTTTATACTAACTATAGAATATTCTTTTAGAGCTGGTTTTACAATTGTTTATCGATGGGCATGTTGGCCCGTGGTTGAGGTGTTGAAATGTCTGCACGCTGAATTGTTATACACTGAGCTAGCTGTACTGTATATAAGGGCACCACAAAGAGAGAGCGAATGAGGCAGAATGCAGTTTTGCACAGGTTTTTCTTCACATGCTTCTGCTGACGGCCAATGTTATAAAGAAGCAAGTAATTCCAGGAAGGGGCCATCTTAATGAATGAACATGTAATGACAAGGGCCAACTTTGATCCAGTGGGTAGTGGGTAATGTAGGGGTTCATTAATGAGTGGGCCAGTTTTAACTTGTTCTTTCTAAGGAAGTGCAATGACCCTTCCTCTAACCATTTTCATAGATAAGAAAATAAAATGTCTTTTTTTTGATGTAAACTTCATTGATTTTTTTAAGTTCAGATTTTTTTTTTCCTCTTCACGTCATATTAGACTTCTGTGCATTGCTCTTATTTTACACACAGATATAAGTATATACAGAATAAAAAAGGCATTTGAATATATATTTATCAGTGCTTTATGGGATGGTATTTTTTATTGAAATGATAATGGACTGAAAGATTCCTTTTAACAGGTGGTTGTTGATTACAATTTTTTTGTGATGTTTTATTTCATACACTGCTTCATCTATTTTAAAAACAAAATTTTAATTGTAGATGTTTTACAAAAACTTGAACAGCTTGAAAAATAATTACATATGAAATTGACTGAATTCAGCTTCTACTTTCAACCAAGGACCCCCAGAGACTAAAATATGTATTAAAGAGGAAATTGTTGGAAAAATGTTCTTTTGAGGAAATAGAATGGACTTCTGACTTGACTGCTTTAAATTGCTTTGTTAAAAGTATTGGTACAGAATTTAAAATTGTATGCCTAGGAGCGATTTCAGCCATATCCATCAACACGAAACTCGGAGGGAAAATGTAGAAATGATAGACTGGTGTGTTTACACCCAAGATTAGTCAGTTGCTGGTGGGAGGTCCATGCTGACTATAGTACTTATACAGTGCCAGAACAAAAGTATCTTTGAGAATGTTTAATGCAAAATATACTGCATTACTGATTTAACCATAACTGAAAACGTGAGCAGCTATGGTCTGTATTTATTTCTGTGTGACAGTGCAAATATAGATTTTGGTGTTTTTAAAATTGGAGAAAGCACATTCCGTGTGTCTGTTCTTGCTGAAGTGCCCTAAGGATAAGTAAATAAAAAATATATATTTAAAAAAATGTACATAGAGTTTGGGCCTATAGATTTCAAAAATTGAGTATTTTGTGGTGATTCCTGATCTTGTTGTGCTCTATTGTCCGATCATTAAACTTATTTTCCAAGATCTAGTAATTCACATAAGTTATACAGTCCTTCAAACTCAGAACAGTATCATTTAAAATATAATGCCATGAAAAGCTGGTATTTATCGTTGTAGGTTTTATTCAAAGCATTATACCTCATTTCAGACTTTCCCTATTAGTAAATTTTTTTTTATTCTCTATTTCTAAAGCAGTATAGTGCAGTATGGATCACTGTATTTCCCAGCCTTAGGAATATCTGAAAAATCTAAAATATACTAAACGCTGATATACAATCGATAACGACACACACAAAGTATTTAAATTCCTTCCAATCAAGGTTTTTTTTTCTTTTTTTCTTTTTCTGTTCCTGTCTCAAACATGTATTAATTTGTTACAGTCAGGTGTCTGAAGGGACGTTCAGCCCTAATATAATCCATTCGGCTTTTATCCATAATTTTTATTATAATAATTTAGAACTTTTAATAGGCACATATCTATCCCAGTGGATCTGTATTTCAGCAGTGACATGAAAGCGCCTCATGGTGGTACACTGCGACTGTGCTGCAATCTCACTTTAATATCACTATTATTGGGTTTCATTGTCTCAAAGCTTAAAAAGTTGCATGATCCCAAAGTTAGGTGGCATGTCGTGATTTTTCATTATAATTTTTTTTGTAGGTTTTTTTGAAGTTATATTTCCATATTATTTGAACTCCTTGCACTGAAAATCAATCATGAAAATTCATGCGAGACATGATCTGCAGCCATAAAAGACAAATCTAAACTAGCCTGTAAGATTTTATTTTGGTCATTTGTAACATCATAAACAATTCATCCTTGTTTTTGCAAAGGGAGAATCATACCGTCTGATTAGGGTCTGTGTTATGATTTCTGATGTAGCAGATTTTTCCACATGCTGTGTTTACTATCTGCTGCAGTACTCAGGTGGGGAACATCTGGTGGCTTTGTCTTAACTGCTTCAAAGACACTGTTAAAAATAAGATTGCTTGTTTTGGGAAGTGAGGTTGGCCAGTGTCAAATTCCTGATTGTATTTAAAGGACATTTTCCATTCATTTGCCTAATAAAGTCCTAAATGGCATCAACTGCTTTTGTTCTTTTATTAACGTTAAAAATATTGTAAATGTAGGTGCCAAAGTTTGGGATTGGTGCCAGTGTTTAACAAATAAAAATGTAGCAATTTAAATTTGATATATGAATGTCTGATTCAGTAATATGTCAATCATTTTATATGAATATGGTATGCAAGACAGTCCTGAATTTTGGCTCATTCTCTCCACTATTTACGAGAGTCCGATTTAAAAATAAATCAATAAATTTCTTCACAAAAGTGTTGTGGTGTGCTCTATAGGGTATAGAAATATGGAGCTGGGTAGCTGCCAGAACTATTTAAATATAAATTTTGTATATTTGAATTATATGCTTGTCCCATTAAGCATTTTTTTTTTCTATGTTGTATTTATAAAGTTACATCTGTGTACCTATGTTTTGAAATTGCTAGGGGTAGAAGTTTAGACCTAAAAAATTCAGAACCCTAAGTAAAATTTTCAGAAAGGTGGATTTTAAATATTAAAAACCATAAATCAGTGGTCACTAACCCTGTTATAATAAATTGTGTATTGATACCAATGGTCACCAACCCTGTACCTGGAGAGCCACCTTCCTGCAGGTTTCTCTAACCAAAATCTAACACACCTGTTTTAGTTGATCAAGAACATCTTAAGGTAATGATTAGATGGTCAGGTGGGCACGATTATGGTTGGATCTTAAGTCTTCAGGAAGGGAGATCTCCAGGAACAGGGTTGGTGACCATTGGTATCGATACACAATTTACTACGAATAAGAACCTACACAAATCAATAGCGCTCTCATTCCACGTCACTTTCTTTTCAAATGACAGCCCAGATTTAATTAGAAAGTTTGTTGGAGTATTGTTTAGCAATTGATTATCAACAGGGTAATGAAGGACTAGACAAGCTAGCAGAGAACAAGTTTGTGAAATTCTTCCAAACACAGAGGACAGAGACTGCAGTGCTGTTTAAGTCCACTAGATGTCCTCAGCGTATTAAGTATTTGTCAGGATTAGTTCAGCCTACAGAAGAAGCTTGTAAAATGGCGTGCTGATAGACTGTAACAAATGTGTCAGCATCATGTAACATTTGTATTGATGTAAAATGTAAAAACAAAAAAACAAAAACAACAACAATAATAATTGTATTGAGTATTGTTTAGGCTGATGTGAGGAGGCTATTCGAAAGCAGGCTTTTGAATGGGCTTCGTCTGAACACATGCACTTAAATACACCCAATGTGATTCACCCTGACTGTTCATGTGTTATATCCTATAGCCTGCAAATTCCGGTAGTGTCACCTTTTGCATTAGATGTAGTAGTGTAGTGCATCGTTAGTCTTCTTTTGTAGGTTGAACTAATACAAACAGAAATATTTAATACGCTGAGGACATCTAGTGGACTTAAACAGCACTGCAGTCTCTGTCCTCTGTGTTTGGAAGAATTTCACCAACTTTTTCTTTGCCAGCTTGTCTAATCCTTCATTGCCCTGCTGACAAACAATTGCTAAACAAAACTACAACACACTTTTCTAATTAAATCTGGACTTTAATGTGAACAGAAAGTGACGTGGAGTGAGAGCGCTATTCATTTGTGCAGATTGTTATTCGTAGTAAAATGTGTAGGAAAAACACGAGTCATTTCGTTACTTTTGACGTTTACTCAGTTTATAAATGATTAAAACATCTTGTGATTATGATGTGTACGTTCGGTTGCTGTTTTAAGGCGACTATCTTCAAATGCGCGTTCCCGCGACGGCTGCGGTGCGCACACACGTGCACAATCAGTATGCACTACATAGCACTCTGAATGAGTTAGAGCACTGATGCACGTGTAAAGTTTTTATTTATTTATTTATTTATTTATTTATTTTTATAAATGTCTTTCTTTTAACAGGGCTGAAATGTTGTCTTGTGTATTTTGGAAGGGTTTCTTGTACAGGGCGGAAAAGGTATGAGGTTTTTGTCTCGATGCCGGATGTACATATATTTTTACTTGGACAATAAATGCTGCAATAAGTGTACGTCGAACATACCTGCAACGTTTAGACATCTCCATCAACTAATAAAACAAACATAATGATTTGGAATACTGGACACTTGATCACAGGCAGTTTCCTCCCCAAATGATGTACACGTACTTAAAAAGCCTGTTTGTAAGTTTTACATACATGGTGTGTGTGTGCATTCATATATACAGTATATGTGCATATACTGCATACTGTATATATGAGCTCTGAGTCTTCTCCTATAATGCCTGATGAGGTTGGAGAATA